>NC_091784.1:33342681-33645711 GCF_029378745.1 Bos indicus | reverse complement strand
AGAATCTTAACCACTGAACTGCCAGGGAAGTCCCCTCTTGGGCTATATTTTTGATTTGCAGTTTCATATTGATCTTTAACTCTTGAAATTCCTCACTGATTGCCTTATTACATATTGCTTCTCCATAGTTTCCTCTTTTTCTGGAACTTCTATTAAATATATGTTGTAGTCCCTCCATCTGTCCTCCAGTTCTCTTAACTGCTCCTTTGTATACTTGTTCCCCCTTTGACTCTTGGTGCTGTCATGGGGGTCAGGACACTGCTGGTAACAGAGTGGTCGTCTGGATGGGTATCTATCGAAGGTCACCCTCTGAATGTGGTGTTTGAGTTGAGATCCAATGGGGGTGGAAGAATGTCATGTGGGATCAGAGAATAGTGATGTAGGGGAGATTCCTCCAGGCAGAGGGAGCAGGATTTGTAAAGGTCCCAAGATGAGAAAGTTCATGAGATGAAGAGCAAGAGAAGGTTGGCCATTGGAAGCCCCCGAAAGCCTTTAAGCCAGGAAAAGACTTGATCCGCTGGCCCATCTTTCTGGTTGCCTTGTCGAGCAGAGGACAGAAGAAGGGCAAGAGCAGGAGTGGGGAGATCAGTCTAGAGGCTCCTGCGGCCTGGGTGAGAGATGGGAGGTAGCTGGGACCAGCAGCTGGCAGTGGGGATGGAGGGAGAGGATGAAGGACTAGATACTTAGAACACAAGCTGGATGGTGATGGGCTGCATGGGAGTAGGCTGGCGGTGGTGAGGGGAGTCCAGGGCCCAGCTGCCAAGGGGAAGACATGGAGGTTTGGGTGCAAATCCTTATCTTGCTTATCCTTGTCCAGGTGGAACCCTCCTGCACAGAATTCACCTGCTCTTCATGAGCCATTTTAGACGGGCTCCCAGGGATTGGATCTTCAATGGGTCAGGTGTCCTGTGGGCCCCCGGAATCCTATCTCCTTCCAGCTCTAGCCTCTTCTCTGACCCACTGGGTGTGTCAAATTATCCTTCTGGGCTTCTGCTCCTGCTGGGATGCACACTGCAGTTAGACCTTGACCCCGAGCCCGGTCCAGCTGCTCAGACCTGGCCAGATCCCTCTCCCAGGGTTAGACCTTGATGACACACCTTCAGGTCCTGCTCTAATCTCAATAGGCTACTTGGAATAGAATCCTGTGCCAGCATCCATTTGGGTAGCTTCTCTCCCTGGAGACTCTGCTGCTGGACCACACATCCCAGCGGCCAGCCTAGACGTCACCTTCAGCCTGGCTGTCCTGTCCCTGGACCACCTCCACCCAGGCTTTACAATGAGGTGGTCACAATTGTCCTCCTGGTTCTCAGCTTTCTCCTCCTTATCTGCTTAGTTTGAGTTCCCTCAGAAGCAGGCTTTTAGACAGGGATTCAAGTCGTCCCAGAAACCTAGGTAGGGTTGTGTCCGGATAACACAAGGACTCTAGCAAGCTAGTCTCGATAGAGATGAGCAGCTGAGCCAAATCTGGCATGGAGCTCCAGGAGACAGCGCAGATGCAGGAACTCGGAGTTTTCTCACCTGCTGGGTGAGGTTGTCCCGGGGTATAGGCACAAACCCCCATCGGTCGTTGGTGAAGGGCAGCCCGAGGGACATTTCATTCCCCAACACTTGCCCCTGTCCTGGTTGGGCAGAGCAAACTCAGATGCTGGAGAAAGCCTTAGCCAAGAGTTGCAGATGCTGGATCCTGGCCCTAGAATGGGGGGCCTGGGGTACCCTCTTATCCTAACCCCGAAGCTGGAGCTCCTGTTCCACCATCTGCAAAGCCAGGGCAATGCCACTCGCCCGTCCCCTTGCTGTCAGCACTGCAACTTAACACATGGACCGTGCCCGGCACTGCTGGGCACAGAGCAACCTGATAAGGCTGAGGAGGGCGAATAGTTCTCTGTGCTGTGCAAATGTGCCCTAGATACTTGGGCAGCAGACCCAAAGCTCTGAGACAGAAGGTAATCTCTTTTGCTTTGCCCCCGCCCCCCCATCTCTGGCCACTGGTTCCTGCTGATGTGACATTCTTGTTCTAAAAACAGACATGTAACACCTCAAGCAGATTTGCAGTCCCTTGACAACGGTCTTGTCTGGCACATAAAGGGCCTCTGCCTTTCTGCCTGGCTTCCCAGAGCCCAGGAGAAGAGGTCAGTCCAAGGGGGCTGCTCAGAGAGCAGCATGGTGCCTGACCCTACCACCCATCCCTCCGGAAGAGGGAGGTAGCAGGAGTCAGCTCTCTGTCTGTCTTGGAGGCCCCGTAATGGATTGCTGATGCTGTGGAAGGCTGACGATGTGTCCTTTGCTGGTGGTTTCATTCTTTGCCCCTGCAGACCCCTGGTTACTTTGAGTGACCATTCAGAGCATACCCCTGAGGTCAAACACTTCCTGTTTAGAGCAGGGTGACCCTACGCTCGGATGGAGGCCTTCCACTGAGGAGACACTGAGGCCCATGGAATCCAGGCTTGCTCCCCACTCTACTTCCAGGAGGCTGCCTGCCCCAGGCACTTTACAAGCCAACCATGAAGCATGGCAGCAGGCCAGGAATGGGCCAGGCATTGCTGCCCTGGGGTCTCAAGGGCGCCCTGTCACTCTGGCCATTCTATTATTGCCACCCATGGGGGTGGAGGCTCTGGGCATAGTCCTGGCCAGGGCAGAGCATGGATAGTGCCTCAGCTCCTGTGGTGGCTGGGGCTGGCATTGTCTCACGGTCTCAAGCCTGGCACCCAGTGGGCGGGTGAGCCCTCTGAGAGCCCTGTGGGCCGCTTAGGAGAGCTGCCTTCTCTTGTCAAGTCCCCCTAGTGGCAGGTGGCAGGGGCAGCCCCTGCCTTAGTCTCCCCTCCCACGCTCTAGCGCCCCCTGGAGCTCCTCCCTGAAGCCTAGCTGCTTGGACTGATGCCCCTTCCCAACTCCTGCCAGCCCCTGAACTGGGGACTATCTCTTTCCCTGGGTCCCTTACTAGAAGACTCAGATTCCTTGTCATTAATAGGAGTGATGTCACCTGCCCTGCAGAGTTGTTGGAAGCGATAGTGAATATGTTTCAGAGCCGAGGGTGGGATGCATTGGAAAAAGGGCATTGACGTACATACGTGCACGTGTGCTCAGATGCTCAGTCGTGTCCGACTCTTTGCAACCCCAGGGACTGTAGCCCTCTGTCCATGGAATGTTTCAGGCAAGAATACTGGAGCAGGTTTCCATTTCCTGCTTCAGGGGATCTTCCTGAAGCATTGAGCTGCACCTGCATCTCCTGCCTTGGCAGGTGGGTTCTTTACCACTGTGCTGCCTGGGAAGCCCGGCATACATACACTGCATGTATAAAGTAGCTAACTAATGAGAGCCGAGTGTATAGCACAGGAAACTTTGCTCAGTGCTCTGTGGTGACCTAAATGAGAAGGAAATCCAAGGAAGAGGGGATATATGTTTTTGTGTGGCTAATTAACTTGGCTGTAAGCAGAAACTAACACCCCATTGTAAATCAACTGTACTTCAATTAAAAAATAGTTTCTAATGCATCTAACAAAGTCCCTGGCAGAGAGCAAGTGCTCCGTGGACAGTGGCCACGATCATTCCTGGTGTTGATAATGACCTTCTCCATCTCTCTGCCTCCCACCTGACTCTGAGAGATGCTATGGCCATGATCCCCACCTTTGCACCCCTGGGAGCAGTGCCTCCCAGTAGAACTTTCTGTAGTTGTGGAAATGGTCTATGTCTGAGCAGTCCAATATGCTGGCAGGCCCTCTTGAAATGTGGCCTGTGAAAAAACATTTTTAAAAAATTAAATTCAAATTAATTTAAATGTAAATAGCTTCACGTGACTAGCTGCACGAGCTGAACGGGACAGCACAGCTTTTGGTAGGAACACTGGCCTGGTTCATTCATCACACAGATATTTATTGAGAGCCAACTTGCTGCTGTTTAGGTGCTGAGATTTCAACAGTAGACAAGACAGGAGAGGGCCTTGCTGTCATGGTGACAGAAGTTAAATAAATAAATAAGCAGTTCAGGCAATGACAAGGGATGTAGACAACTCCAGAGCGCCCTCAAGTGCTAAAGCAAGAGTGTACTTGCTGTCTTTTTTTAAAATCCTTTATTGGATTAAATGATTCCCATTCTTTTATTTAAAAAAATGTCCAATATTTCAAAAATTCCTGATCCATGTAGAGAAATTCCATCCTATTGTTTAAATAGATTTTAGTATATTGTTTTGTCTCTTGATGGACTAGTCCTGTTTATTATTATTATCATTGGCTTCATGAGTAAGCTTTATTCAAGATTTTAAATGGGCTTCCCTGGTGGCTCAGACAGTAAAGATTTAAATAACACATAATTTCTGTTACTTAAGTTATTCCAAGACAAAGAAAATGATGAACAGCTCCTGAATTTATTATTTGAAGTCATAGTGACTAAATAGCGAAATTTTATACTATAAAAAAAGAAAAATACATACCAATTCTACATATACATAGAGATGCAAATTTTCTAAAGAGTAGTAAATAGAATTTATTAATCTATCAGAAATAATTCATTATGGCAAGTAGGATTTATTGCAGGAATGCAAATGTGGTTCAAGAAGTTAATCAGATAGCTAATGGGAAACAGCTGTTTAGCACAGGGAACTCAGGTCAGTGCTCTGTCACAGCCTGGAGGGGTGGGATGGGGAGTGGGAGGGAGGCTCAGGAAGGAGGGGATGTAAGTATACTTATAGCTGATTCACATTGTTGTAGAGCAGAAACCAATGCAACCTTGTAAAGCAGTGATCCTCCAATTAAAAATAAACAACCACAAAAAATGTCCCTTTCAAAAAGTAAATAATTGAAGACGCTGATAAAAAGGAAGTTCATTAACATAATTTATTATACCAACAGATTACTAGAGCAAAGATTGTTGGAAATGTAAAAGCATTTGGTATAATTTGTTCTTATTATTGGGCTTCCCTGGTGGCTTGGTGGTAAACAATCCTCTGGCTAATGCATGAGACATGGGAGACGCAGGTTTGATCCCTGGGTTGGGGAGATGCCCTAGAGAAGGAAATGGCAACCTGCTCCAGTATTCTTACCTGGAAAATCACATGGACAGAGGAACAAGTTCATGGGGTTGCAAAGAGTTGGACATGACTTAGCAATTTAAACAACAACAACATACATCAAAAGGCTTGCCTTTGTATTAGTGTGTTTGAGCTGCCATAACAAAGTTACAGATTGGGAAACTTAACAACAAAAATGTATTTTCTGATAGTTCTGGAGGCTGGAAATCCAAGGTCAAGGCGTGGGCAGAGCTGGTTTCTCTGAAGGCCCCTTTCTTCGGTTTGTGGCTGTCTTATCCTTGTGCTCTTCTTCTAAGGACACCAATCATATTGGACTAGGACCCACCCTGAGGGTTCATAGTACCTTAAAGATACTGTCTCCAGATACAGTCATTGTCTGAAGTACTGGGGGTCAGGACGTCAACATATGAACCTTGGGGAGATACAACTAAGCTCATAGCAGGCTTCAACCAACTTATGTTAAAGCGTATCTCTAAGAGCATCGTGGCATTGAACTTCAGCTACTTGACTGTATAGCTCGCAAAGCTTATGCCCTCGGTAGCATCTTTCTTGAAATGATTCACGTAGGCATGGTCGCCTGTGCAGGGCCGCCACCTCAACCAGCTCACAGGAATGACTTCCATCCCTTCTCCCCATCCTCTCTTTTGAAAAACAACCAATTTGAGATGAAACTTCGATATAAAAATCAAGGACTAAATGTTGAACAATGTGGTGTCCCCTAGGGTTGTATCGATGACGTAACTGCTGATGAATTACACCCACTGAGAGGGTGAATTGGATCAGTCCATATGGCCCTGCAGTGTGCCCAGGCAAAAATTATGCTTGCTTTAGAGACATTAAGTTTGACAATATATTTATTAAGTGAACCAGAAAGGGAAGTCTAAAGTATAATATGTTCTGAGAGAGAGGCATGGAAATCTTTGTGTACTCATTGGCTTTATTGTCACAAAGCAATGTGCACATTTTAACATTTAAAACAGAACATGTTTTTTTCCCTTCCAGTGAAACAAAAAGAAAAACAACAAACTTTTTATCATGGAAAAATGTGAAGCATTTTCCAAAGTAGAGCAAGCAGTACAATGAATCCCTGTGGACCCATCACCTAGTTTAAGTAATGATCACCATATTGCCAACCTGGCCTCATCCCTTCTCCCCATCCTCTCTTTTTCTCGGTTGGAATATTTTAAAGCACACCATAGACATGTCATATTAAGAAAATTTAAAAATAAAACCCGAACAAAAATTACAATACGGAATGTCATTTCCAAATAAGATCCCTTACATTCTGCTGAATCTCCTCCATCAAGTGGCAGGGCTCCAGTCATCATTAGGAGACGATTTTATTTTTGAAGCAAAAGTTTCAATGGCGAGAACATCCATTAAGCATAACCCAGGAAGAAGCTGTTTTGTCAACATGCCCGCTTCACCCTCCCAAACATCTAGAACCACCTTCTGCTGATTTTCTATAATCCTGCTTTTCTAGTTTTACAAAGAAAGAGTAGAGATCTAAGGGCTGGTATTGAATGTTCATATTCACACAGATATGGTTGCAGGGAAAGAAAAAAGAACACCAGGGCTCTGCCTGCCTCCCCTCGGGTGCCCGGCAGCCTCTGGGCTCACAGGAGTGCACATTGTCATTTTTCTCATCAAGCACAGTGGTGTATGCTTTCTGTAAGGGTTTTGTTGAGAAAGGAAGGAATAAAGAGGGAGTTGGAACAAAAAAACTGTGTATCAGGTGTAAGAGGCCAAGAGAGACCTCAGGAACACCAGGGGATGTAACATAAGCGAAAAGAGCAGACCATTCCCTCGCTGCCAAGGTCCTGAGAAAATCAGAAAGGCTAATCGGAAAAGGAAAGTTGGATTGCATCAGTGTTGTATTCATCTTCTCTGTTTTCTCATTCCCCACCATCTTCGTCTTCTTTATCTTCACCCCCATCTCCTCCTTCTTCAACGTCCTCCAAACTTTTGTAGCCAGCACTCCCTCCCTTGACACACCTTCCCATCCACTGTACTTTCCTCTTCTCTCCTCGTCCTGGTTATTACAGTTGCATGGCAAATTACCCCTAAATGGAGCAGCTTAAAGTAACTATTTTCTTTTGGTCACTATTTGGTAGATCAGAAATAGAGAAAGGGCTGGGCTGGGCAGCTCTTGTTTGGGGTCTTCCACTTGGTTGAGGTTGCTGCTGGCTGGGAATGCAGTCATCGGAAGGCACTATGGGGCTGGCCATCCGAGACGGCGCACTCATGTGGCTGCCGGTTTTTGCTCCCTGGCTGTTGGCTGCTCCACCTGGCCTCTCCTGTGTGGCAGATAGTTACATTTTCATTTTCATTTGGTTCAAAATATTAAAAAAATTTTTTTGAGACTTCTTTGACCCATATGTTACTTAGAAGTATGTCATTTAATCTCCAAGTGTTAAGCACACAACTTGGAAGTTTCTATTTTTATTTTCTTTTTAAAATAATAGGCTTTTAAAAATATGTATACATTTTTGATGCAGACCATTTTTAAAGTCTTTATTGAGTTTGTTACAATACTACTTCTGTTTTATGTTTTGGAATTTTGATCATGAGGCATGTCAGATTTAGCTCCCTGGCTGGGGAATCGAACCCACACTCCCTACATTGGAAGGTGAAGTCTTAACCACTGGGCTGCCAGAGAAGTCCCGCTAACTATTTTTCAATAGCTGATTTTTTAGTTTAATTCCATTTATGTCTCATGGCATAATTTTTATGATTTCTATCTTTTAAATTTGTGTGTTTATGGCTCACAATACCAGACCACCTGACCTGCCTCTCAAGAAAGCTGTATGCAGATCAGGAAGCAACAGTTAGAAGTGGACATGGAACAACATGGCTGCAGTCACCATCTGCAGTGATTTTGGAGTCCCCCAAAATAAAGTCTCTCACTGTTTCCATTGTTTCCCCATCTATTTGTCATGAAGTGATGGGACCAGATGCCATGATCTTCGTTTTCTGAATGTTGAGTTTTAAGCCAACTTTTTCACTCTCCTCTTTCACTTTCAAACACATTAATGACTATTATGTTTTCTTGGAGAACTGACCTTTTTATCATTATATAATGTTCCTCATTATCCCTGATGATTTTCCTTGTTCTGAAATCTGTTTGGTAAGAAGTTAATAGAAGCACTCCACTTTGTTTTCATTAATGGTAGCATGCTATAACTTTCTTCATCCCTTTACTTTTAAAAACTTGTTATTAAAAAAAAATTAATTATGGTAAATGTGGCTCAGTTGGTAAAGAATCTGCCTGCAATGAGGGAGACCTGGGTTCGATCCCTGGGTTGGGAAGATCCCCTGGAGAAAGGAAAGGCTACCCACTCCAGCAGTCTGGCCTAGAGAATCCCATGGACTGTATAGTCCATGGGATCGCAAAGAGTCGGACAAGACTGAGCGGCTATCACTTCACTTCACTTCACACATGAAGTTAAATTTACCACGTTTATCAATTTTATGTGTATAGATCACTCATGTTTTGTGTATTACTTGGTTGTGTTGGAGAAGGCAATGGCACCCCACTCCAGTACCCTTGCCTGGGAAATCCCATGGACGGAGGAGCCTGGTGGGCTGCAGTCAATGGGGTCGCTAAGAGTCGGACACGACTGAGCGGCTTCACTTCACTTTCACTGGTTGTGTAACCAGTCTCCAGAAGTCTTTCCATCTTGCAGAACAGATACTCTATACCCATTAACTAACAACTTACCTGCCCATTACCCCCGTAACCACCAAAATCAACTTTCTGTCTCTATGAATTAAAAAATTTTTTTACTTGCTTGTTTTTGGTGTGCTGGGTCTTAGCTGCTGCATGGGCTTTGCTTTAGTTGTGGAGAGGAGGGGTTACTCTCTAGCTGCAGCGCTCAGGCTTCTCATCCAGGTGGCTTCTCCTGTTGCAAAGCACAGGCTCCAGGGTGTGAGGGCTTTAGTAGCTGCAGCGTGTGGGTTCTGTAGTTGTGGCTGCCAGGCTCTGGAGCACAGGCTCCGTAGTTGCGGCACCCGGGCTTAGTAGCCCTGCCACATGTGGGATCTTCCCAGACGAGGGATCGAACCCATGTCTTCTACATTCTTAACCGCTGAGCCATCAGGGAAGCCCTGTCTGTGAATTTGACTACTTTAGGTTCCTCATGTAAGCGGAATCACACGGTCCTTCTGTGACTGGCCTGTTTCACTTGGCATGATGTCCTCCAGGCTCACCTGTACTGTAGAGTTTCCTTCCTCTTGAAGGCTGAATGATATTCCATTGTATGCATATACTGCGATTGTTGATCCATCATCTGCCAATGGAAAGTTCCACTGTTTTCACTTCTTGGCTATTATCAATTGCTACTATGAATATGCTTGTGAAACTATCTCTTTAGGACCCTGCTTTTGACTGTTTTCTGTATATATCCAGAGGTGGAATTGCCGGGACATACGCTAATTCTAAGTTTTTGAGGAACTGCAATACTCTTTACCGTAGTTGATGGCCCCATTTTACATTCCTGACAATGGTGCGTGGGGTTCTGAATTCTCACCTACTTGTCAACACTAGTTATTTTCTGGTTTTTGTTTTGACCATAATCACTCTATGTGTGTGAGGTGGTATCTCATTGTAGTTTTGATTTACATTCGCTTCTCTTGAGAAATTTATATGTAGGTCAGGAAGCAACAGTTAGAACTGGACATGGAACAACAGACTGGTTCCAAATAGGAAAAGGAGTACGTCAAGGCTGTATATTGTCACCCTGCTTATTTAACTTCTATGCAGAGTACATCATGAGAAACGCTGGGCTGGAAGAAGCACAAGCTGGAATCAAGATTGCCGGGAGAAATATCAATAACCTCAGATATGCAGATGACACCACCCTTATGGCAGAAAGTGAAGAGGAACTAAAAAGCCTCTTGATGAAGGTGAAAGAGGAGAGTGAAAAAGTTGGCTTAAAGCTCAACATTCAGAAAATGAAGATCATGGCATCTGGTCCCATCACTAGTGGAAACAGTGTCAGACTATTTTTCTGGGCTCCAAAATCACTGCAGATGGTGATTTCAGCCATGAAATTAAAAGACGCTTACTCCTTAGAAGAAAAGTTATGACCAACCTAGATAGCATATTGAAAAGCAGAGACATTACTTTGCCAACAAAGGTCCGTCTAGTCAAGGCTATGGTTTTTCCAGTGGTCATGTATGGATGTGAGAGTTGGACTGTGAAGAGAGCTGAGCACCAAAGAATTGATGCTTTTGAACTGTGGTGTTGCAGAAGACTCTTGAGAGTCCCTTGGACTGCAAGGAGATCCACCCAGTCCATTCTGAAGGAGATCAGCCCTGGGATTTCTTTGGAAGGAATGATGCTAAAGCTGAAACTCCAGTACTTTGGCCACCTCATGCGAAGAGTTGACTCACTGGAAAAGACTCTGATGCTGGGAGGGATTGGGGGCAGGAGGAGAAGGGGACGCCAGAGGATGGGATGGCTGGATGGCATCACTGACTCGATGGACGTGAGTCTGAGTGCACTCCGGGAAATGGTGAGGGACAGGGAGGCCTGGCGTGCTGTGATTCATGGAGTCGCAAAGAGTTGGACACGACTGAGCGACTGATCTGAACTGAAGGATGAGTGATGTTGAGCATCTTTCCATGCACTTGTTGGCCATTTGTATATCTTCTTTGGAGAAATATCTATTCATGTCCTTCATCCCTTTTAAATCCATTTTTGTTGTTGTATAAATTATTTATGTATTCTGTTATCAGATATATGATTTGAAAATATTTCCTCCCATTCCGTTAGTTGCCTTTTTGCTCTGTTTATCATGCCCTTTGATGCACAGAAGTTTTAAATGTGGATGTAGCCCAGCATGTCTGTTTTTCCTTTTGTTGACTGTTCTTTGGGTGTCATATCCAAGAAATCATTGCCAAACCCAAAGTTACAAAGCTTTTCTTGTATGTTTTTTCTGAGAGTTTTATAGTTTTTGGTCTTACATTTAGGTCTCTGATCCATCTTGAGTTAATGTTTATATACGTTCTGAGGTGTGGGTCCAACTTCATTCTTTTGCATGTGGATCTCCAGTTTCCTAGAACCATTTGTTGAAAAGCCTGTTCTTCCCCCATTGAATGGTCTTGGCACCCTCATCAAAACCGTTTGACCACTTATGTGAGGTTTTATTTCTGGCCTTTCTATTCTATTCCATTTGTCTATATGTCTGTCCTTATGCCAGTTTTTTCCCACTGTTTTTATTACTATAGATTTACAGTAAGTTTGAAATCAGGAAGTCTGAGACCTCGAACTTTGTTCTTTTTTTTTTCATGATCATTTTGTCTATTTGGAATCCTTGAGATTCTTTATGAATTTTAGGCTAAAATTTTCTGTTTCCTCTGATAGCCTTATTCTTGTCTCCCCCACTGTCTCTGAGATTCACTATATATATATTTTTTAAAAATAAATTTACTGTAAACGTATTTGTTTATCTGGCTGGGCCTGATCCTAGCTGTGGCACCCAGGAGATTCTGTCTTAGCTGTAGCATGCAGGATCTTTACTTGCAGCATGTGGAATCTACTTTCCTGACCAGGGATCGAGCCCCAGGCCCCCCTGCATTGGGAATGTGGAGTCTTAGCCACTGGACCCCTAGAGAAGTCCCTTAAAACACATTTAAGTCTTCGTAGCGCTTTTCTGACTCCCTCTGTCCCTTCTCTTCTTATCTCTTTTTCCGTTGTTTCTTCACATGCCTGGATCTTGGGAATCCTGTACTTGGGGGTGATCTAATTGCTCGACTTGGAGAAGGCAATGGCACCCCACTCCAGTACTCTTGCCTGGAAAATCCCATGGACGGAGGAGCCTGGTAGGCTGCAGTCCATGGGGTCGCTAAGATTTGGACACGACTGAGCGACTTCACTTTCACTTTTCACTTTCATGCCTTGGAAAAGGAAATGGCAACCCACACCAGTGTTCTTGCCTGGGGAATCCCAGGGACGGGGAAGCCTGGTGGGCTGCTGTCTGTGGGGTCGCACAGAGTCGTACACGACTGAAGCAACTTAGCAGCAGCAGCAACAGCAATTGCTCGGCTAGATTCCTAGATCAGGATTGGCAAAACAGTGGCCCATGGGCCACGACCAGCCCACTGTCTGTTTTTGTAAATGAGATTCTGCTGGGACACAGCCATGCTCATTTGCTTGTGTGTTGCCTGTGGCTGTCTTTGCACTTGGGTAACAGAGGTGAGTAGTTGTGACAGGGACCATATGGCCAGAAAGCCCTAAATATTTGTTAGTCTGCCTTTGGCAGGAACAGTTTGCCGAACTCTTCTGTGTATGTACCAGCCTCCCTCACCTCTCCCTTTGACCTTGGCTCTGATGATTTCCACATGAAGTTGTACACAGAAATTCTTCGTGGTTAGTTACATGAGGGTGACATCTTGAGACTAGATCAGGCTCCCAGATCCTAGCCAGGAGGATGACCATGGTGGCAATCAGGGAAGGTTCTGCTGGTGGGTGAACGTGAGAGCAGAGACCTGGATGATATGAAGAAGTCGTGTAAAGGCTCTGAGGCAGAAAGGAACTGGGTGACTTCAGAGCATCTAAAGAAGTCTGCTGAGGCTGAAACAAAGAGAAGTAGGAGGGAGGTGGGGGGATGGGGTGGCAGGAAGGTGCCCCCACCGAGGCTGCGCGGGGCCTTGGGGACTTTGTCACTGCCCTTCTTGGGGGTTAACAACTGCATAAGGGGTGGGTCTTGAGTGTGTCTGTCACATTCATTGTTTCATTTAATCGTCGCCCACGTTGGGGAAGGCGAGCATCATTGTCCCCATTTTAGAGGTAAGCAAACAGAGGCAAGAGAAGTAAAAGGACTTGCCCAAGACCACCCTGGAGAAGGAAATGGCAACCCACTCCAGTATGCTTGCTTGGGAAATCCCATGGACAGAGGAGCCTGGCAGGTGACAGTCCCTGGTGTTGCGAAGAATTGGACATGACTGAGTGTACATGCATGAAAGACCATGCAACATTTCATGTCTAAATTAGACTCTAAACAGAAACCCCCAAGTTCCCAACCTAACTTTTAATAAAGTGCAATGAATTATCCATTGTTGACTTTTTAATTACTCGAGGCAAAAGGGTGGTGAGAATGCTGTTTGCGATTCACTGATGTCCTTGTGCTAGAATCTAGTTGGTGCTGTCCCGAGTCAGTCCTCAAGTTGGCTTGGGAGGTGAGTCCTGGGCCACCGCAGACTCCGCCTGACATGTCCAGCCTTTGGACTGAGGCCTGATTATCTCAGTGTTTGACTGACAGATTCACGGGGGCTCACGAAGCTACTCAGATGCCAGGTCTGTGCCCAGACTCTGACACAACGGTTGAGAGGTGGCTTCAGAGGGACTCGGTCATGAAGGTTGTGCTGATTTGTACAGCAGCAACAAGAAACTGATACAGACACTAAACCAACCAGAAAGAGCCCTCCTCCCACCCTGCACTGAGGCTTGACCAAGGCTTGAGGTTTGGGCTGGATTCCATAGTCACTTAGTTGGTCAGAGTTGACTAAGCCTGCTTGGGCTTGCAGACAACATTATTCCAGCTGGCTGGCCCCTGGCCCTTAAGAGAAAAGCCGACTGAGACCCAAATTAAAAAGGGAGAAACACCCGAGGCTAGGGGTGATTTGAGGGGCAGCTTTGGCGTGCTAAGCTCCCTGCCTCCCCACTCCGCTCAGCTTCCCCTCTCCCTCCCTTGCCCTTTATGGGGCTGGCTTCTTGCAGAGCTCAGACACTCCTCAGCCTTCAGCAGATCAGGCCCCAGGGGACTTCTCTTTGTCATTGGAGAGTGATCAATGTGCCTTCTGTCATAGCACAGGCTGTGAGCCTGGCCCTGTCCCCCTCCTCCCAATGAGGCCTGCCACCTATGCCCCGCCCCGCCCCCCGCATTGACCTGGCAGCATGCGCCGCCTTCGCAGCAGAAGACAGAGATTATTAACACACGGGTCAAAGACCGTGACCCTGCTGCGGTTCCCTCCGGCAGCGTGGACTCTGACCCAGAGCTGGGGGCCTGACGACGGGGCTTCTCCCTGCCTCGCTCCTCATTAAAGCAGCCATCCTTCACGGGGTAATACATGCAGACCTAGCTCGCATTTATCAGCTTTATTAACCTACTTTTTATTCCAAAGCTACACGGCCCTTCCCAGCGTAACCTGTCTTCCACAGCACGCTGCACACCCTCTGTCCACCTTCTTTGTCTTCCTGCTGACTTTTCCCCCTCTCGTCCTCTCTTTCCCTAACGGGGCTTTTTTTTTTTTTCCCCTCTCTGAGGCATATGACCTGACAATCTGTGATGATTTAAAAATTCTTTTTGGCATTTCAAAGAGAGATTTCTCCTCTCCCCCTTGTGAATCTGAGAGGCAGTGTGGCATCAGGTTCAAATCACAGCTTGGCACTTGTATGACCTTGAGGTTTGTTCTGCCATCTATTGGTGCTTAAACCGACCACCCCAAAGCAGAGTGGAATAAAATGGATCATCCCAAACCTCGTGCCTGTCATGACTTGTGTGGGTCAGGAATTCTGGAAATGCTTGGCTGGGCTGTTCAGGGCAGGGTAAATCTCTCACGCTATTTCAGGCAGGAGGGGTTGGAAGGGTGGAAGAGGCAGGAAGGAGGTGAATAGGGTAGCTGGGGACTGTCTGGGGCTGCCTTTTCATGTAGACGCATCGCAGGGTTAGTGTGGGTTTCCTTGCAGCCCGGTGGCCCCAGGGCAGTCAGACTGTTTACATGGCCGCTCAGGGCTGTGGTTTGAATGTTCATCGCTTCTGCCCGGCTCGGTTGACCATCCTATTACTCAGGTAACCCCAGAATCAAGGAGCCACAGTGTGCTCAAGCAACTTGAGAGGCCCCTCCAGCCCTAAGATTTTGTAATTAGCCTGATTCAGCCATGACAATCTCATTTCTCTTTGCCAGTGATTGGTCTAAGGTTGGACTTTAATACAGTGCTGGCCAATGTCAGGGAAAGTTGGCTGGGGCTTCTGGAAAAAGATTTTCTTTCCTAATAAAAGAAGAAAGTCATGTAAGGAGATAGATCTCTGTTAGGCTCTGGCAGCCTCCTGCTTCCTACTTTTAACACATTTGTATGAGGACATGACATTTGGCGCTGTGGCAGCCATCTTGGAATCATGAGGCCCGAGAGTTGAAAGACAAAAAATCCAAAGCCGAAACGGCAGACAGAAAGATCTTGGGGCATCATTGATAACATTACCCAATTGGCTCCTCCTAGTTTGCAATCACCTCTAGACTTTTTTTAAAACTTAATTTTATTTTTGGCTGTGCTGGGGCTTCGTTGCTATGCTCAGGCTTTCTTTATTTGCGGCAAGCAGGGGCTACTCTCTGGTTGGAGTGTGGTGGCTTCTCTTGTTGCAGAACCTGAGCTCTAGGCCCACAGGCTTCAGTAGCTGCAAAACTCTTGGGCTCTAGAGCACGGGCTCAGTAGTGGTGGCACATGGTCTTACTTGCCTTGTGGCATGTGGACTCTTCCTGGCCCAGGGATCGAACCTGCGTCCCCTGCATTGGCAGGTGATTCTTAACCACTGGGCCATTTGGGAAGTCCACCTCTAGACTTCTTAAATTATGTCCCTGTTGTTTAAGCTTAAGGGATTCCTGCACTTCCCAGCCAACTCTTTCTCATGGATTCCACATCTCCAAACTTTTGCAAATGGGACTCAATAGGCTTGAAATATTTTCTTACTTTGTCTAATTAGAAAACTCTGACTCATCCTTGAAGACCCAGCTAAATGTCTCCTTCCTCAAAACCTTTAAATCGTGTGGTTTCTGAGAGGCTCTGATGCTTGGTAAATTGATGAGATCTGTCGGTCCAGGGGATCACGGCTCCTGGAGGAGAGGTGTCAGCCTTCTGCACGTGTGACGAGGGACCAGCTCAGGGATCTCTCGTCTTGACCGGTGCTTGGTGATAGATGGAATGACCAAGGGGTTAGATGTGTAGTCTGAAGTCAGGTTAGCTGGTTGAGAGCCTGCACCTCTGTCTGCTAGCTGTGTGACTTTGGGCCAAGCACATGTCTTTCCTGTGCTTCAGCTTTCTCTCTGTCAAGTGGAGATAATAATGGTGACCCTCTCATAGGGTTATTATGAGGATTAAGTGAAGTGAAATGTGGAAATGCTGAGCAAGGTCTCTGCCTCATAATGACTCACTTTTGCTGAGCTCTTGCTACTATGTAACTTGCATTGTTGGGCTTCCTCGATGGCTCAGCAATAAAGAATCTGCCTGCAATGCAGGAGACACAGGAGAAGCAGGTTCAGTCTCTGGGTTGGGAAGATCCCCTGGAGGAGGAAATGGCAACCCACTCTAGTATTCTTCCCTGAAAAATTCCACGGACAGATGAGCCTGGCGAGCTACAGTCCAAAGAGTTGCAGAGTAGGACACAACTGAGAAACTGGCATTGTTATTAAAATAGACCATTTAATTAAATTTAATTAAGTCTCGATTGAAGTACAATGCATTATAGAAATGTCTCATTTGATCACTGAGGCAAGTTTGGCAGGTATTAATAAATTCTACTGTTTCCCCCTTTTTACAGATAAGAAAATTAAGGCACATAGAGGTTAAGTGGCTTCACTTTGTACTAAATAGAGGATTTGGTTTGATCCAGGCTGCGGATCCTGGAGGAGCCCTGCTGCTCTTGACCGTGTCTCCCCACTGTTGAGAAGGTTGATCAAATCTGCTGCTACCTCCTAGGTGGGCATGTACTTCCCAAATCTTTTCACTATTCAAGAGGCAAGGGGTTCACTCTGCTTGAAAAGGAGCTTTTTTTCTAGGCCCATCTCAGAGCTGGGTGGAGGTGGGCTTCTGTTATCCCGCTTTGCCTTGGGGCACAGGGCAGGCAGCCCAGGAGCTGCTGGCACTGACCAAGGACCAGTGTCCACTTGGGGTGCTGAAAGGCCGGAGTAGAGCTTGTCCTCTCTGGGTAGCACAGGTCAGTGAGGATCCCAGTGAGAACAAAATCAGAGGGGTGGAGAGGGGGAGTCCTGGGAGTACTGGGAGCCTGCAGAGATCAAGTTCAAAGAGTCCCAGCCGGGGCACAGTAGGGTTGTGGACAAAGGTCAGCCTCACTGTGGGAGGACATGGGCTGAGCTGAAGCAGAAGGAGTGATAAGGGAGGGTCTCGGCTGAACTGTCTTATGTATCTGAGGCTCAGCTGTGCTGGATCGTGCGTGCGTGATAGGAGGGGTGGGTCGTGCTGGTTTTAAAAGCCTAGTGACATAGCCATCCCCAACCCCATCCTCCAAATCCTAAACACCTTTCTAGAACCTTTCTACCCTGGGGCTTCACCCTTAGCACGTGTGAAAAACCACTATGGTATTTCTAGATTTCTCTTAGAGATAGATAAGCATCTTGCTGCCACAGATAACGGATAAAAAGCCTGTTGTCAAGATATGGAGAAACCAGAATTGCAGGTGGGAATGTGAACAGGTATAACTACTCTGGCAGTCAGGGTAGCAGTGTCCAAAATATAAACACACCCCTGCCACTGAAGCCAGCCATCTCACTCCTAGGCATTAAACCCAAGAGAAAGAGAAACGCGTGTCCACATGAAGACCTATATGCAGGTGTTTACAGCAGCTTTATTTGTAATAGCTCGCAACTAGAGACCACCCAAGGGCTTCCCAGTTGGTGCAGTGCTAAAGAATCCGCCTGCCAGTGTAGGAGATGTGGGTTCAATCTCTGGGTCGGGAAGATCCCCTGGAGAAGAAAATGGCAACCCACTCCAGTACTCTTGCCTGGAAAATTCCATGGACAGAGGAGCCTTGTAGGCTACAGTCCATGGGGTTGCAAAGAGTCGGACACGACTGAGCACCTTCACTTCACTTCTTCACTTCATTTCTTCTAGTATTCTTGCCTGGGAAATCCCATGGACAGAGGAGCCTGGAGGGCTACAGTCCATGGGGTCGCAAAGAGTCAGATACGACTGAGCAACTGAGCACACACACAGAAGCAACTGAGCAGCTACTGAATATCCAGCAGCTACAGAATCGATATATGGAGTGGCCAAAAGGAACGAACTAGTGATTCCCTGGTGGCTCACATGGTAAAGTGTCTGCCCACAATGTGGGAGACCTGGGTTCGATCCCCGGGTTGGGAAGATGCCCTGGAGAAGGAAATGGCAACCCACTCCAGTACTCTTGCCTAGAAAATTCCATGGATGGAGGAGCCTGGTGGGCTACAGTCCATGGGGTTGCAAAGACAGAGTGACTTCACAGTGATATGGGCAGTAACATGGATGAATCTTAAAATGATGATGCTGAGTGAAAGAAGCCGCACAGAGGAGAGTAATACAGTAAAGGTCCTTTTATATAAAACTGTAGAAATTGTAAACTCGTCTACAGTGTCAGAAAGCAGAGCAGTGTTTGTCAGGGGACAGGGATGGAGGGCAGGGAGGGACAAGAGGAAGGGTTGCAAAGGATTTGAGGAAGCCTTTGGGGACCATGGATAAATGCACCATCTTGATTGTGAGGATGGTTTCAAGGGTACCTGTGTCAAAAATGAGCTCAGTAATATACCTTAAGTACATGCAGTTTATGGTATATTAAATTGTGGTGCAGGAGAAGACTCTTGAGACTCCCCTGGACTGCAAAATCAAACCAGCCAGTCCTAAAGGAAGTCAACCCTGAATATTCATTGGAAGGACTGATGCTGAAGCTGAAGCTGAAGCTCCAGTACTTTGGCCACCTAATGCAAAGAGCTGACTCACTGGAATAGACCCTACTCATTGGAAAAGACCCTGATGCTGGGAAAGATTGAGGGCAAGAGGAGAAGGAGGCGGCTGAGGCTGTGATGGTTGGATGGCATCACTAATTCAGTGGACATGAGTTTGAGCAAGCCTGGGGAGATAGTGAAGGACAGGGAGGCCTGGTGTGCTGCAGTCCATGGGGTTGCAAAGAGTCCAACATGACTGAGCGGCTGAACAACAAATTATACTCAATGAAGCTGTTTAAACATAATTAAAAGGGAGCTGAGAGCTGGGCTCCAGGTGCCCTGAGAGTTTTCTGGCTGGAGGAGAGCAGGAAGCTGCTCCTCCATCTCTAACACTGCATTCCTAGCAGCTGTTTACTCAGCCTCCTGATAGAACACACCCTCTGTGCTGATACTATTGAGTATTTGTACGCCCGTCTAGAATCTCAGGGAGGAATGGCTTGCTCTGTGGGAAGCCAGAAAGCCCTTACAAGACACACAAACAATATTTCTCGGCCCCCAGGACCTGCTCTGTACCTTGGCAAAGGCAACATTTGTGAAAAGTAAAGTCTGATAAATAATCGAGTGGATTCCTGAATATTTCAAGATTTTCTTGGAGTGGGTTTTAGAAGTCTATGTAGTTTCTCTACTGTTATGTCAGCTTCTCATACTCAATTCTCCTTTCTCTTCATCATTTAAACAGTTTAAAGTGCATCTCGTATTAAAGAATAAAATCTCCCTCTCTCCCAGGTCTCCCTAGAGCTACCCTCTTTTTCTTTCTGCCCTGACCATGAACTTGGGAGAGTTGTCCCTGTGCAGCCCTCCCTCCCCCATGCCCCGGAACATGCCTCCAGGCTCCTCCTCAGCCCACTGCAGTCTGACATTTGCTCCCTCCCTGCCCTGAGAGCATTCCCAGGGATGTCAGGAAAGCCCTCCTTTTTGCTGAACCTCCTGAGGCTTTCCTGTCTAAGACCTTTCAGCAGCATTTCATCCCAAGGGCCATTCGGTGCTTCTAGAAACTCCCCTCTCTCTTGGCATATGGTCACCACCCAGGAATAGCTTCCCCCTACTTCTCTAGCCATGAGATTGCAAAGAATTGGACACAACTGAGCGACTCAAGGACAACGACTACTCTGATGGTTCTTATACGTAATTTCGTTTATTTATTTATGGCTGTGCTGGTCTTTGTTGCTGTGAAAGCTTTCCCTAGTTGCAGCAAGTGGGAGCTACTCTCTGGTTGCGGTGCTTGGGCTTCTCACTGTGGTGGCTTCTCTTGTTAAGAAACACAGGCTCTAGGGCACACAGGCACCAGTAGTGATTCCCGGGCTCTAGAGCACCAGGCCCTTGGGGTTCACTTGCTCGCGTTTGAAGCTCACGTGAAGCCCTCTACTCCATAATATGCAAGGAATGGGGGGGACATTCTTGGTGGTTGTCTCCCAGGTGGGTGGATTAGTGACTAGGCACCCGAAACTCTCATAATTGCTAACGCTTACTAACGGAGGCATCTGGATCATCGGTGTTTGCCCCCTGCTCTCCTTCTCCAGGGACTTCTGGTCGTCGAGCTCACTGTGCACGTTTGAGTCTGAGTGGATCAGAGACCGTGGGAACTTCACACCCCGAATGAAGAAACACGGTGAGGCCCAACTTGGATTGTTGTTCAGTTGCTCAGTCATGTCTGACTGCGACCGCTTGGACTGAAGCACGCGTCTTCCCTGTCCTTCATCATCTCCCGGAGTTTGCTCAAACTCATGTCCATTGAGTCAGTGATGCCATCCAACCATTTCATCCTCTGTCGCCCCCTTCTCCTCCTGCCTTCAATCTTTCCCAGCATCAGGGTCTTTTCCAACCAGTCGGCTCTTCGCGTCAGGTGGACTCGGGAGCAGTGAAGAAATGGCTGTTTCTCATTCTATCCTCATGACCAAGTTCTTGTCTACCTTTGAGAGGCAGTATGTCTCTTGTGAGTGGATTGTCCACCCTGAAGCTCACCTAGGCCAATCTTCCTCTGTGGGGTGGGAAAGCACAGAACCAGGCACACAGAAAATCAGAAGAAAAGCTCTTTTAAGTCTTGCATGGTTGTAAGTTCATGTCATTCTGAAAAGTACCATTTTGTTGTGAACTGTGGGGTGGATAGAGCCTCATCATCTTCAGGGTTTAGAACCAAAGATCAAATCTGGTCCTGGGGACTCACGGGGCCAGGGGGAGCCTGAGCTGGATCTCCCAGCCTCTTCTGCCTGTTTCTGCCCAGCTGGGGGCACTGAGAACAGACTGCTCAGGACCCAAGTCAGTTGGTGGACAGATGGGGACCAATTGGAGACTGTTGCCAGGGAAACAGTGCTCTATGCAAATTCCTCTGGACTGGGAGGGGGCATCAGTCAGTCTGTCCTCTTCTTACCCCTCTTCCCGGCCTCTCAATGGCCCCGGTCCTGTTTTTCTCTTTCTTTCCACCATTCTTTAAATAGATGGTTCCCCACAGATGTCTGCTCTGACACTGCATCAGTACTCATAGGAATTGAGCCTGTAATAGGCACAGGATTAAGCCAGCAAGACTGACAAAGCAGATTTTTATGACCCAAGCAGCCCTCTGGGGTGAATTCAACATCACCCCGTATTATGGGGAGAGCTGGTTCGGTCCAGCCCTTTCCAGGAGCTTTACTGGGAGAATGAAGCTTCAGGCTCAGTGCCAGCTGACTGGGGGCAATATCGGGAGTGGCCCATTAGCCACGAGCAGCCCATCTGAGCTCTGCACCTGCTCTGACGATGGACCCCACCGGGCTTTGGCAGCCGTGCTTCCTGAACTGACGCATGGCTCCACTCTCATGGCCCAGGCTTGTAACATCTTTCCACAGTAAAACCACGATGGAAGTTAATTGCCTGCATTGCTCTGCAACTGAACAGGTCCATAAAATGTTTATTAGATGCAGTTATGGGGACTGAATGGGTATCCAGTTGCTTGGTTTGGGGCTGTGGTTCACATCTTGGGGAGGGGTGGTCCTAGGCTAGGAGGTGTTCTAAAAAATTGCTGACATTGGGCATTCAGATGGACTTTTTCCAGAGCTGTTCCAAAGCTTTTAGAAGATAGGCTTGGTTATTTACTTGGGAATTCTTGCTCGTGGTTGTCGAGGCTACTGAATACCCTCAGTTTCTTCTGCAAACATTCAGAGCATTTCAACTTCTTTCTCTCTTTTTGGCTGTGTTTTTAAAATTGAAGTGTAGTTGGCTTACAGTATCATATTAATTTCAGATGTATAGCATAGTGATTCAATATTTTTATAGATTACACTCCATTTAAAATTATTATAAAGTATTGCCTATGTTCCTTTTGCTGTATGCGATATCCTTGTAGCTTATATATTTTATACATAGTGGATTGTATTGCTTAATCCCCTACTCTTATCTTGCCCCTCCCCTCTTCCCTCTATCCACTGGTAATCACTGGTTTGCTCTCTACATACGTGAGTCTGTTTCTGCTTTGTTATATACAGTAGTTTGTTTTATTTTTAGATTCCACATACAAGTAATAACATACAATGTTTGTCTTTCTCTGTCTGACTTATTTCACTTAGCATAACACCTTCCAGGTCCATCTACATTGTTACAAATGGCAGAATTTTATCCTTTTTTTCTGGCTGAGTAGTATTCCATTGTGTATATGTACACATCTTCTTTAGCCATTCATTTGTCAATGAACACTTACATAGTTTCCATATCTTGGCTACTGTAAATAATGCTTCTATGAACACATCAGGGTGCAGGTATCTTTTTGAATTAGTGTTGTCATTCTCTTTGGATAAAGACTCAGGAGTGGAAGTGTTGGATTGCATGGTAATTCTATTTTTACTTTTTCTGAGGCAGAGCATTTCAGTTTCTGAGAGATATTTGGAAGTGCAGTCTTCCCCTCCTCATCTATGGTTTTGTTGTCCATGGTTTCAGTTACCGGCAGCCAACCGCAACATGAAAATATTAAATGGAAAATTCCAGAAATAAACAATTCATAAGTTTTTCCTTGCATGCCATTCTGAGCAGCGTGAGGAAATCTTGCGCCATCTGCTCCGTCCTGCCTGGGACGTGAATCATCCTTTTGTCCAGGGTATCCTGCCCATTAGTCACTTAGCAGCTGTCTGATCATCTGCTTGCAGTCAAGGGACCCTTATTTTACTTAATGATGGTCCCAAAGAGCAAGAGTAGTGGTGCTGACGATTTGGATATTCTCTGACTGTGTGTTGTTTATAAACTAAACGTTATCATAGGTATGCACGTGTAGGAGAAACATACATAGGGTATGTAATTACCTGCAGTTTTAGGGTCCACGGGGGGTCTTGGCACATCTCCCCATGAATAGGGGGTGCGGCTTGCCACTACAGGGAGTTGCATTGGTCAGGATGATTATTGTTAACTGCTGCCACGAGAGAATCTTCAACTCCATGGCTTGGATAACAGAGGTTTATTGCTCACTCCTGTTATATCTCTAGTGAGAGCTGACAGGAGCCTGTGCTCCATTAGGCACTCAGGGATCCAGGCTCTAAAGAGAAGTCTTTGAGATCGTGTCATCCCTGAGCTCTCTGTGGCAGGAGAAGGGAGGGCTGGATGAGGCATGTTCGCTTTGGATGCCTTGACTTGGAAGTGACACATGTCATTTTTACCCACAGCCCATTGGTCGAAACTATTGACATGCTTCCATCTCATTTGGAGAGCTTCCTTGGTGGCTCAGTGGTAAATAATCCACCTGTAATGCAGGAGACCCCAGTTTGATTTCCTGGATCAGGAAGTTCCCCTGGAGAAAGGATAGGCTACCCACTCCAGGATTCTTGGGCTTCCTTGGTGGCTCAGATGGTAAAGAATCTACCTGCAATGCAGGAGACCTGGGTTCAATCCTGGGTTGGGAAGATCCCCAGGAGGAAGGCGTGGCAACCCACTCCAGTATTCTTGCCTGGAGAATCCCTATGAACAGAAGATCCTGTTGGGGTTGCAAAGAGTAGGACATGACTGAGCGACTAAGCACAGTGCAACCCATTTGGAGAACTTCCTGGTGGCTCAGTGGTGAAGAATCTGCCTGCCAATGCAGGATATGTGGGTTCGATCTCTGGGTCGGGAAGATCCCATGAAGGAAATGGCACACTGCTGCAGTATTCTTGCTTGGGAAATCCCATGGACAGAGGAGCCTGGCGGGCTACAGTCCCTGGGGTCACTAAGACTCGGATGTGACTTAACGACTAAACAATAACAATGACCCTGTTTGGAAGTGAGGCTTGGCCACACAGGGGCACCCGTGGCTGTTTTGGGGAGCAGTGATGTCTCTGTCACAGCAGTTCCTGTTGGCAATGGTGGGACCCTCTCCAGCCGCACCTCCCTGGCCTCCAGGAGTCAGCCCACCTGTGGAAGGGAATGAGCTGCCCTGATCAATGAGCAGACCCAGGGCACCTGTCTCTGGGGAGCGGCTCTCCTGCTGACTCCCTAAAACCCATCCTCCCCAGTGGAGCAGTGGCTCCATGGTGCTGTCCTAAGATGGGACACTGGAATCACTTGAGATGCTTAAAAACAGTCGGCTGTGGGGCCTGGAGATTCTAGTGGGCGGGTCTACCGTAGGGCTGGGTTTGGGAAGCATTCTTGGGCTGACAGTGCAGACAAGGAAGGTCCATGGGTGGATCATTCCGCTGGGCCGACTTGCAGGATTCCTGGGGAGTGACAGTGCAACCTGTCTGGTCCCTGCGGGCGCGGGCAGAGCCTTCAAGTGTTTTACAGCTGACAGCATACTTCTGATTACGTTCATTTTGTTGTTGTTGTTTTTAAGTTTACAAACTATTTGATCTCAAACTACGTATGTATATTTTAAAAAACATTTTGAATGGTTATTTAATTAAAAAAAATTTTTTTTAACTGCACCCTGCAGCTTGTCTAGTTCCCCAACCAGGGATTGAACCCTCATCCCCTGCAGTGGAAGGTGGAGTCTTAACCACTGGACTGCAGGGGAAGTCCCTCTGATTATATTCATTTAACTTTTACTAGGTACCTACAGTTTTCCAGAGTCTCATTTGCTCTCTTTGGCAGTATCCAAACCCCAGTTATTACTATGGCGAGTGTGTTTTCCATATTTTATGGATGAGATGAGGTTAATAGATTAGCCTAAAATCGTGAAGCCAAGTGACTAGGCTGGGTCTAAAACCTTTTTTTCCTAGCTCCATATTGGCCAGTCTCGCCACCATGCCAAGCCACCTCTGATCAGAGTCTCTGCTTCCAGAAAGAAACTGTACCCCACCATTTCCAGCCAAATAGTTCCCCCCACTTCCCTGTCACATGCACGCGTGCTAAGTCACCTAAGTCATGTCCGACTCTTTGTGACCCTGTGGACTGTAGCCCACCAGGTTCCTCTGTCCATGGGATTCCCCAGGCAAGAACACTAGAGTGGGTTGCCGTTTCCTCCTCCAGGGGATCTTTCCAACCCGGGGATCGAACCCACGTCTCTTAAGTCTCTTGCATTAGCAGTTGGGTTCTTTACCATCAGCAGCACCTGGGACACTCTCACATTCCCGGTCACACTCCATTCCAATTTCTCTTGGTGTAAATTGGACAGGCTGATGCAGAAGGAGCTGACATCTGGTCTCTTCTCACAAACCACGGTCGGAATAAATGATGAGTCCCGCTTGTATTCAGTCAAAGGAAATTTAAGGGCAGACATCATCTAAGACTTGAGATTGTTCAGCAGAGCACTTTGCCTGGGAACTGAGGTCAGAGCGAACAGCGTAGGCAGGCTAGATCTGTACATTTACCGTGACAAGCCTTAGCCAGATAGTGATAAAGTGCTTGATGCTAAGATATCAAAGTATGTCTTGTACTGAAAAAGTCAGTATAACACAACAATATGAGTACATCTGAAAAACAGTTGCTGTTTGAAGACAACCTTATACCAAAGAGTATTCAATGTATAGTTTGATTTATATGAAATTTCTAGAACAGGTGAGGCCAACAGATACTGGTAGAAATCAGATCAATGGTTGCTTCTGGGTAAGTGATACAGACAACTTTGTGACCCCATGGACTGCAGCCAGGCTCCCCTGTCCTTCACTTTCCCAGCATGAGGGTCTTTTCCACTGAGTCTGCTCTTCACATCAGGTGGCCAAATTTGCTGGAGCTTCAGCTTCAGCATCAGTCCTTCCAATGAATATTCAGGCTTGATTTCCTTTAGGATTGACTGGTTGGATCTCCTTGCAGGCCAAGGGACTCTCCAAAGTCTTCTCCAACACCACAATTTGAAAGCATAATTCTTCAGCACTCAGCCTTCTTTATGGTCCAACTTGTACATCTGAACATGACTCCTGGGAAAAGCATAGCTTTGACTAGATGGACCTTTGTTGGCAAAGTGCTGTCTCTGCTTTTAAATACACTGCCTAGGTTTGTCATAGCTTTTATTCCAAGGAGCAAGCATCTTTTAATTTCCTGGCTGTATTTAGCTGTAAATAAATAATTTTTAAAGAGAAAAAAGACACACGAAGAGTGTCATAGTGTAGCCTAAGACACTTTTCTGGAAGATGGAAGGAAGTGAAGGCAATTGAATGATAGCCACTATTTCAAATTTGTGTAAATGCACATGCAGTCTAAGGGCTTAAAAAAAGCCACCAACATGGACAGAGGCTCCAGGAGCACCAGTATTTAAAGACTGGGAAGAAGGGACTTTCCTAGTGGTCCAGTTTTAAGATTCCATGCTTCCACTGAAGAAGGCACAGGTTTGGTCCCTGTTTGGGGAGCTAAGATCCTGCATGCTGTGTGGTGCAGCCAAAAAGAAAAAAAAGAAGACAAGGAAGAAGAAGAGACATGCAAAGGAGACTCGGAAAGAAGTGAGAGAGGCAGAAGTAAAGGCAAGGTCATGGAGCCTCAGCATAACCCTAAGATTAAACCCATGTGTAATCCTAAACCTAGAACTGCTGCTGCTGCTGCTAAGTCACTTCAGCGGTGTCTGATTCTTTGCAATCCTGTAGACGGCAGCCCACCAGGCTCCCCCATCCCTGGAATTCTCCAGGCAAGAACACTGGAGTGGGTTGCCCTTTCCTTCTCCAATGCACGAAAGTGAAAAGTGAAAGTGAAGTCACTCAGTCGTGTCCGACTCTTAGCGACCCCATGGACTGCAGCCTACCAGGCTCCTCCATCCATGGGATTTTCCAGGCAAGAGCACTGGAGTGGGGTGCCATCGCCTTCTCCGAGTCTACCCCTAGCCTAGGCCTATCCTCAACCCTAAACTTAACTCTAACTTCAATCCTAAAAGTAACCTTAACCCTAACCCTAGCCCTAACCTTAAAGTGAAATCGCTCAGTCGTGTCTGACTCTTTGTGACCCCATGGACTGTAGCCTACGAGGTTCCTCCATCCATGAAATTTTCCAGGCAAAAGTACTAGAGTGGGTTAGCCCTAACCTTAAGGCTAACTCTAAGTGTGGAGTGAGAAATGAGCCTGGGGAGGTTGATGTTAAATGTCCCTATTCTGTTATGGTTGGCCCCAGGCCAAACGAGCCCAGAGGTATTGGAAAAAATGGGGGTAGAAGGGGAGCCTCAGCCTCCCGCTGCAGAGGCAACTTTCAGCATAAACTGTCCATGAGAAGGCCTATGGGTTTTCTAACTAGTAATCTTAATGGGAACTTTCCTGAGATAAGGGTGCACGGTGCTGTTACCAGGACACGCTCTCAAAACAGGCACCAGGATTATGAGCATCGGGGCTGGATGGGACTGTTGGGCCATCCCTTGCAGTTCCTGTTTTCACAGATGGATCCTGAATCCCAGCTAGGGGATCTCAGTGATGCCCGAGATCACTGGGGACACTGGAATCCGCATCTGTTTCCCTTGACCATACCGGCTTCTGCTATTTGTCCAGAGGGGTGATCAAGCCACATGTGAGGTCCAACCATCTCTAGGGACTCTTATGAACATCCCTGTTGCACAGCTCCAGGAGTGCTATTCATTTGGCATTATACATGAACAGCATTTACATTGAAACATTATGTGAGAGGTTTTGTTTTTGAATCTGGACAATGCAAAGCCCTTTTGCCCTCAGAAAAACTGGTATTTATTCTAAAATTAGGGAAGTATCTTCCAGAACCCAAGCAGGCCAGAAGAGAGACTGACTGGGCAATCAGGAAGAGACTGGAACCGGATCTGAACAGTACTGGTCTCAGCTCTTTATACCAAGCTCTTTATACAGAGATGAGGTACCCTGCGAAGCTCTGCCCAAATTGCAGGCTCATTAGGAAAAAGATGTTGTCTTGAGCCACTAAGTTTGGGGTGGTTTGTTATGTAGCAGTAGCTAGCTGAAACCTGCCCTGACAAGCCAGTTTCTCTCTGATTTCCATTCCTGGGTATCTTTCTGACTCCCCGCTTCAGTCTTACAGAGAAAAGAGTTTCCACCCTGTGGAATCATTTCAAACCCCAGGAGAGAGCAAAGGACGGCCCAGTTCTATGGAATCTTATTTTACTCTTCCAACCGATGCCTCTCCCTTAATGTGGAAATGGGCGGACGGACTTCAGTTCCAGGTGCCCTTTTGACCCCAAGTGTCTCATGTACCCAAGACGGAATCAAAGACACCATATTCCATACCTCCGTATACACCGAGTCTTCTGAACGGTCTTCCCGATTTCACATCTTCTCTCGCAACTCTGCATACCCGCAACATGCCCCAGAATTCTAATGCTTTGAAAAACGCATACCCGAATGAATAAAGCATTATAAGTAAGACACAGACTTACACGTCAATGACTCCCAGAGGTCTACCCCTGGATGTAAACGCACGGGGGCACATTTTTGAGGAGGGAAGTCAGGAACTTGGCTCTCGTGTAAAGCACTGGCAATCGAAGAATGAGGCTCGCGGCCACCAGGTTTGAGAGGGATCACAGTGGTCCATCTTCCCAGTTGGCTGCTCCCTGACTTTGCCTTGTGATATGACGTGACTCGAAGTATTTGAAATTGCTCGAAGATTTTATTTCAGTGAAAGGTGAAGGGCTCTCTAGGAGGCCTGGGACTTATTCTTGACCTGAGGCTGGAATGGGAGAGGGTGGAGATGGGAATGAGCCGCCCCCATTCCAGAGTTTAGTTCAATTCAACTCAACAAATATTTATCGAGTGCCCACCCATGCTGGGCTTCCCTGGTGGCTCAGTGGTAAAGAATCCACCTGTCAATGCAGGAGACACGGATTAGATCCTTGGGTTGGAAGGATCCCCTGAAGAAGGAAATGGCTCCCCACTCCAGTATTCTTGCCTGGGACATCCCACGGACAGAGGAGCCTGGCAGGCTACAGTCCACAGGGTCACAAAAGAGCTGGACACGACTGAGCAGCTAAAACAAAAACAACAACAACAACAAACCCACGCTGGACTCTGATGCCCACGGCTAAGTGTCCACTCACATGACCTCCCATTTGCTTGCCTTCTATGAAGACCCAGCTCCCCTCTTTACCCCAAGGGCTGTTCTCTGATCCCGGCAACGGTGTAGATTTGACCCCCCACCAAGGCACATGCCGCATTACCCTCTTTCTTAGTTGTAGAACTTGGTATAAAGTAGCTACTCAGGAAAAGTATTCTGATTTGATGAAATGGAATACGCTATGATCTAGAAGATGTTCACCCAGGGGACCGAGGTTGGGGTAACGGGAAGAAAGATATTCCCACAATCCCTCACATCCACAGGAAAGGTCACAAACCACACGGTTATTTCAGAAGAAGAGGGGAGACATGTGACGGAATTCAATGACAGTTCTCCCCATGCCTAGCCTGTATTCTCTGCACAAACAAATCACAATGATTATAAGAGAAATAGAAAAAGAGACTGTCTATAATATACCACTCTAATTCAAAAACCTTCCTCGCCACCCGTCCTGCCCACCCTCCCATCTTTCTGCCTTGTTCTTTTCACAGGCACGGTTTTTATATTATTGTAACATCATTTTGTTTTCTGCTTGAAAAAATCAGCAAAATTTCAGTTTGCTCCATTATCTCCATAATTACAGTCTCTAATGGCTGCACCATTCTTCACAGGGTGGATGTACCCTAGTGCGCTTAACATTCCTGTGGTTGCCAGGGTGGGCTGTTTCCAAGTCTTTATTCTGAGGATAAAGATAATAAAACTGCCTTTTATATTCAGTTACCAAACAGTGAGGCACATACGTTGCCTTCAGTCCTTCCAGTTCGATTCAAGGAGCCACAGGTACCAAACTAAGGCAGGAGGACAAACAGAATTTGAGTCCAGTTTTTGGAAACCAAACGCTTTACTCTGTCCACAGTACTATGTTGCTTTTCCCAGATTTTACAAATAAAGCCGCAGTGAATGCTTTAAAATAGCCCTTTCTCTTCTTTTGAATAATTTCCTAAGGTCAAGTTCCCGACAGTGTGATTGTTGGGTCAAAGGGTATGAGCGTTTTTGAGGTTCTATGTGTGCATTGTCAAAGCGTTTTGCAAAGGGGTTTCGAGCATTTCTCCTGTCCATTGTTCCAGCAACATGCTTTTTTTTTTTAAAATTGCATCCTCACTAACACTGGATAATACAGTGAAGAGTTCTAAGCTCACCTACAATGTATTTGTTGTTCAGTCTCTGAGTCATGTCCGACTCTTTGTGACCCCATGGACGGCAGCGCACCTGCCCTTCAGCGTTTCCCTGTCCTTCACTTGCGATGTATACATGATTTATCATGGTGGTTTAATTTGCATTTCTTTGATTGCCTTGAGGTTGAACCATTTAAACATAGGCATTTCCTTTTCTGTGAATTGAGTTTCCTCTTTTGAAGAACATTCCTCTCGCTGGTACACTGCCCACCGACAAACACACACCCAAGACTTGGAAATTAACATTTTGTTGATCGTATTTCAAGCAATTATGTACTCCAGTAGTTCCTTTTTAATTTTAATTGTACTACTTTCAGGACTTTTATGTGTTTTAAACTGATGTTCTTTTCATCTATGGTTTCTTCTGTTGCCTCAAAGCTTGGAAAGTAATAATGCCATCAAAGAAGTGATAATTAGGCAGTTTTATTTTTTAAGCTCTATTATATGATATTTTAATGTTTAGCTCTTTAATCTACATGGGAAAATGACAGTATTTATGGTGCTCTCTCTCTCTCACACACACATATACACACGGAATGTTAGAGAGGCAGGATATTTATGAAAAAACCACAGGTTGTGAATGCATGGGGGAAATGCCATGTTTCTGGTTATGAGATTAAAGACTGTAAGAAACATATTATTTCCAAGTTAGTAGAAATATTTAATGTCATGTAAATTAATATTCAAAAGCAGAGACATTACTTTGCCAACAAAGGTTCGTCTAGTCAAGGCTATGGTTTTTCCAGTGGTCATGTATGGATGTGAGAGTTGGACTGTGAAGAAAGCTGAGCACCAAAGAATTGATGCTTTTGAACTGTAGTGTTGGAGAAGACTCTTGGGAGTCCCTTGGACTGCAAGGAGATCCAACCAGTCCTTTCTAAAGGAGATTAGTCCTGGGTGTTCTTTGGAAGGACTGATGCTAAAGCTGAAACTCCAGTACTTTGGCCACCTCATGCGAAGAGTTGACTCACTGGAAAAGTGACTGATGTTGGGAGGGATTGGGGGCAGGAGGAGAAGGGGACGACAGAGGATGAGATGGCTGGATGGCATCACTGACTCGATGGACGTGAGTCTGAGTGAACTCTGGGAGTTGGTGATGGACAGGGAGGCCTGGCGTGCTGCGATTCATGGGGTCGCAAAGAGTTGGACACGACTGAGCGACTGAACTGAACTGAAATACATTTTTAAAATATAGAGATAACAGACATACATGACAACATTATGTTAGCTTTAGGTATACAACACAATGGTTGCATATATAAATATGGAACAGGGGTGACAAAGGCTGAGGTGGTTGGATGGCATCACCAATTCAATGGACATGAACTTGGGCAAACTCCAAGAGATGGTGGGGGACAGGGAGGCCTGGCACGCTGCTGTCCACGGGGTCACAAAGAGTCAGACACGACTTGGTGACTGAACAATAACAAATAATTGACATACCTGACAACATGATATTATTTTAGGTATACAACATCACGGGTCCATATTTATATATATTGCAAAATAATCACCATGGTAAGTTCTAATTAACAGCCATCAACAACACACAGTTACATTTTTTCTTGTGATGAAAACTTCTGAGATCTACTCTCTTAACAACTTTCAAATAGACAATACAGTGTTATTATCTAGAGTCACCAAGCTGTACATTACATTCCCAATATCATGTAAATTAGAAGTCCTAAAGGCATTTTTAGTGGATTTTTGTCAAAAAGATGTTTTACAGTTCACCTGGAGGAACGTGGTAGATTTTATTTTTGTTCCCAGCAAAGCGTTCCCTCTTTCTGTAGGAGAACTAAGCATCTTGTCCAGTGCCATGTGGCTTGTCAGCCGTCTTGCCAGAGGAATACACATCCCGTGTCCAGCAAAAATGGGTCTGGTCACGTGACTTGCTTTGGCCAATGGCACATGAGCAGAAGCTTTACAAGGCGTTGTGAGTCCCTGATATCTTCTTGCTCTTTTCCCGCTGCTATGAGCCTAGCGTGTCCCCGATGGGGGAAGCTTCTTCATTCTGGGTCCTGGACTGAGAAGATTCATGGAGCAATACCCCAGGAACCGTCACAGCTGACCTTTGCAATTGTAAGCCGCTGAGATGTGGGGCCCGTTTGCTACCATAGCACCATTTAGCAAAAGCTGACTAATGCCGTGAACAAAAAGGCTAGACTATGACATAGTATTTTATGAGCAATAAGCAATCGTGAGCCTGTAAGGAACAAAGAACTTTGTTTGGAGTCTCTTAAAAGTCATTTACTTGTTTATTTTTGAACTTTTGGTTGTGCTTGGTCTTTGTGGTGGTGTGTGGGCTTCTCATTGCCGTGGCTTCTCTCCTTGTGGAGCGCAGACTCTAGGGCTCAGGGGCGTCAGTAGTTGCGGTACCCGGGCTTAGTTGGTCCGTGGCATGTGGGACCTTCCCAGAGCAGGGACTGAACCTGTGTCCCCTGTATTGGCAGGTGGATTCTTATCCACTGTACCACCGGAAAACTCTCTATTTGGGGTCTTAAGAAAAGCAATTCAAAAGACCCAGCTTCCGGTGAAACAGAGTGTTCCAGAGAAGAGAAAGAGTCCAGGGCTTATGAAGACAAGAAGTCAACAGAGTGTTAGGTCGCCCAGTGGGAATTGTGATTGACTCTGACACAAGTCGGGCTTCCCTTGTGGCTCAGCTGGTAAAGAATCCGCCTGCAATGTGGGAAACCTGGGCTCAATCCCTGGTTTGGGAAGATCCCCTGAAGAAAGGCTACCCACACCAGTATTCTAGCCTGGAAAATTCCATGGACTGTATAGTCCATGGGGTCACCAAGAGTCAATCATGACTGAGCAACTTTCACTTTCTGACCCAAGGCAAGAAATATTTGTCCTTAAAGAATCAAGGATTATTTTAGGACTAGGGTCTGATAAATAGATAGGCTATCATGAGTAGGATAAGGATCTCATAAGAATCTTGAATTCTGGGAAGATCTTTTGGAGGCCTCCTTAGGATAATAAGTGATCAGAAGGTCATAATCCATCCAGGCTGAGACATTTATATGTCAAACTTCCTCCATTGCTTCCTAGCTTCGTTTTGGAGAGCTCTCTTAGCAGTGCTGACTTTCTTTTCATTTTCCTTCCGTGTAAGAAAAGAAGAGCACTGGAAGCTGCTAAACATATTAGACTAATAGTTAAACTAAAAAAAAGTGAAAGTGTTAGTCTCAGCCATGTTAGACTCTTTGCGACTCCATGGACTGTTGCTTACCAGGCTCCTCTGTCCATGGGATTTTGCAGGCAAGAATACTGGAATGAGTAGTCATCCCCGTCTCCAGGGGATCTTCCTGACCTAAGGATTGAACCCTTGGATCTCCTGCATTGGATTCTTTACCATCTGAACCACCAGGAGTTAGTAGAATATATGTATGCTAAAACAGACCTCACAAATAATGAGAAAAGGACCACATAATTTATAGCGTTGAAGAGCTTATTAGCACTTTGGAAAGCTATTAGGTACATATTTACACTCTGTAACAAAAAATACCTTTGCATTGGGGAATGTACAAATATAAGAGGAATTCAAGTGGATGCTGAGTGCAAATTAAACTGTATCAAGCACACACCCCCCCAAAATACCAGCCTTCTCCTTGTTTCTCCATTGCTCTTGGCCCCCATGACAATCCTGACATGTGGGAGGCATATTTGTTTAGGGACATCGTCGTTCCAGACAAGCCTGTTAAAATATGTGCCTTGTTCCTCAGACTATGCCAGCCTACGGGCCTCTCCGGGGACACGGGGAGTATAATCAATCATCTTTGACCCTGAGCCATCCTCGCTGGTTTAGTCTGCTAGGCCTGCCTTCACAAAATACTGCAGACTGGGGGACTTAAACCACCGGATTTTTATTGTCTTCCAGTTCTGGAGGCTGGAAGTCTGACATCAAGCTGTGGGCAGGGTTGGTTTCTTTTTTTCTTTTTTCTTTATTTATTTTTGGCTGCATCAGCTGGGCCTTCATTGCTGCGCGGCGGCTTTCTGTAGTGGTGGCGAGCGGAGGCTCCTGCCTCGTTGCAGTCCACGGGCTTCTCGTTGCGGTGGCTTTCACTTGTTGCGGAGCATGGGTTTTAGAGCCCGTGGGCTCAGTAGTTGTGGTGCATGGGCTCAGTTGCCCCTGGGCGTGTGGGATCTTAGTTTCTGGACCAGGGATTGAACCCATGTCCCCTGTGCTGGAAGGTAGGTGCCCAACCACTGGATCACCAAGGAAGTTCCAGACTTGCTTTCTGTTGGACTCTCCCTCTCTGGCTTGCGTATGGCCCTGTGGCTTCACACGTCCATCCTGCTGTGTGTCTCTATGTCGAAACTTCCTTTCTTCTAAGGGCACCAGTCATAGTGACCTAGGCCCATGTTGATAACCTCATTTTATCTCTTTAGAGAATTTAGCTCCAAATACATTCACATTCTGGAGTCCTGGGGGTCAAGACTTCAACATAAGAGTTTTGGGGGGTGACGCAGTTCAGTCCATAATGCTAACACTGTAATGCTGCCCAGCCTCCAGCCTGGGTGTCCTCCAGCCCAGGGGACCCAGAGCTTTTCTAACCCCAGTGTTTCTGTTCCACCAACTGGGCTCCAAGCAGTGGTCCTGCTGCCTCCATTGCTTCTGTCCCTACAGGCGGAAGGATGTCTCCCTTGGAGAGAGGTGCTGTTTCCTCCCATCTGACAGCGTAGAGAATGAGAGCCCACAGAGGTCGGGACGCTGATCTAAGGTCACATAGGATTCACGTTGCGGCAATCTGGCTCCAGAGGCAGTCCTGTTAACCAGGACTCAGGAGCCAACTCCCCAGACTCAGGAAGAGGACCTCAATATCGTGGTCCCTGGTGGTGTTTCTTTCATGCTGATAATTCTATTTATTTATTTTTGGCTGTGCTGGGTCTTCGTTTCTGTGAGGGCTTTTCCCTAGTTGTGGTGAGCCGGAGCTACTCTTCCTTGCGTTGCGCAGGCTTCTCATGGAGGTGGCTTCTCTTTTTGCTCCGAGGCATGTGGGATCTTCCCGGACCAGGATTCGAGCCCGTGTCTCCTGCATTGGAAGGCAGATTCTTTATACTGCGCCACCAGGGAAGCCCTGGTGATGTTTCTTGAAGCCACTTGGTTGGGCTTTCGACCACTCTGTGTTGTTCTGGAATTGGGATCTCAGATGGTCAACACCGAAATCAGATTGATTATATTCTTTGCAGCCAAAGATGGAGAAGCTCTATACAGTCAGCAAAAACAAGACCAGGAGTTGACTGTGGCTCAGACCATGAACTCCTTATTGCCAAATTCAGACTTAAATTGAAGAAAGTACGGAAAACCACTAGACCATTCAGGTATGACCTAAATCAAATCCCTTATGATTATACAGTGGAAGAGAGAAATAGATTTAAGGGCCTAGATCTGATAGAGAGAGTGCCTGATGAACTATGGAAGGAGGTTCGTGACACTGTACAGGAGACAGGGATCAAGACCATCCCCATGCAAAAGAAATGCAAAAAAGCAAAATGGCTGTCTGGGGAGGCCTTACAAATAGCTGTGAAAAGAAGAGAAGCGAAAAGCAAAGGAGAAAAGGAAAGACATAAACATCTGAATGCAGAGTTCCAAAGAATAGCGAGAAGAGATAAGAAAGCCTTCTTCAGTGATCAATGCAAAGAAATAGAGGAAAACAACAGAATGGGAAAGACTAGAGATCTCTTCAAGAAAATTAGAGATACCAAGGGAACATTTCATGCAAAGATGGGCTTGATAAAGGACAGAAATGGTATGGACCTAACAGAAGCAGAAGATATTAAGAAGAGATGGCAAGAATACACAGAAGAACTGTACAAAAAAGATCTTCATGACCCAGATAATCACGATGGTGTGATCACTGACCTAGAGCCAGACATCCTGGGATGTGAAGTCAAGTGGGCCTTAGAAAGCATCACTATGAACAAAGCTAGTGGAGGTGATGGAATTCCAGTGGAGCTATTTCAAATCCTGAAAGATGATGCAGTGAGAGTGCTGCACTCAATATGCCAGCAAATTTGGAAAACTCGGCAGTGGCCACAGGACTGGAAAAGGTCAGGTTTCGTTCCAATCCCAAAGAAAGGCAATGCCAAAGAATGCTCAAATGACCACACAATTGCACTCATCTCACACGCTAGTAAAGTAATGCTCAAAATTCTCCAAGCTGGGCTTCAGCAATATGTGAACTGTGAACTTCCTGATGTTCAAGCTGGTTTTAGAAAAGGCAGAAGAACCAGAGATCAAATTGCCAACATCCGCTGGATCATGGAAAAAGCAAGAGAGTTCCAGAAAAACATCTATTTCTGCTTTATTGACTATGCCAAAGCCTTTGACTGTGTGGATCACAATAAACCGTGGAAAATTCTGAAAGAGATGGGAATACCAGACTACCTGATCTGCCTCTTGAGAAATCTGTACGCAGGTCAGGAAGCAACAGTTAGAACTGGATGTGGAACAACAGAGTGGTTCCAAATAGGAAAAGGAGTTCGTCAAGGCTGTATATTGTCACCCCGCTTATTTAACTTATATGCAGAGTACATCATGAGAAACGCTGGACTGGAAGAAGCACAAGCTGGAATCAAGATTGCCGGGAGAAATATCAATAACCTCAGATATGCAGATGACACCACCCTTATGGCAGAAAGTGAAGAGGAACTGAAAAGCCTCTTGATGAAAGTGAAAGTGGAAAGTGAAAAAGTTGGCTTAAAGGTCAACATTCAGAAAACAAAGATCATGGCATCTGGTCCCATCACTTCATGGCAAATAGATGGGGAAACAGTGGAAACAGTGTCAGACTTTATTTTTTGGGCTCCAAAATCACTGCAGATGGTGACTGCAGCCACAAAATTAAAAGATGCTTACTCCTTGGAAGGAAAGTTATGTCCAACCTAGACAGCATATTGAAAAGCAGAGACATTACTTTGCCAACAAAGTTTCGTCTAGTCAAGGCTATGGTTTTTCCTGTGGTCATGTATGGATGTGAGAGTTGGACTGTGAAGAAGGCTGAGTGCCGAAAAACTGATGCTTTTGAACTGTGGTGTTGGAGAAGACTCTTGAGAGTCCCTTGGACTGCAAGGAGATCCAACCAGTCCATTCTGAAGGAGATCAGCCCTGGGATTTCTTTGGAAGGAAGGATGCTAAAGCTGAAACTCCAGTACTTTGGCCACATCATGGGAAGAGTTGACTCATTGGAAAAGACTCTGATGCTGGGAGGGATTGGCAGCAGGAGGAGAAGGGGATGCCAGAGGATGAGATGGCTGGATGGCATCACTGACTCGATGGACGTGAGTCTGAGTGAACTCTGGGAGTTGGTGATGGACAGGGAGGCCTGGCGTGCTGCAATTCATGGGGTCGCTAAGAGTTGGACACGACTGAGTGATTAAACTGAACTGAGCATTAGTTACAGCAGGGATGAGCGAAGCGTCTAGAGACAGGATCTTGTTACTTTTCTGAGATGCTGGACACTGCCCCCACTCGCAGCCCCACCAGTTGTTCCCCATGCAGAGAAATTGCTGGACACTCAGTCCTTACTCAGAAAACCTCGATGTCCAGAGTCTAAGATCTGGTCTTTCGGATGTCTCTGACATTCTTGGTAGCTTCCTGGGAACCTGTGCAAACTTGGGGAGGAAGTGGGGACACCCCCTCTTCTTTGGTGGGAGTGTGGAGTCAACCCAGCACAGCCTCCTGGGGGCCACGGCAGAAGCTTGGGGGAGCTTTGCTCAGCTAGTTCTCCCTCCAGAGCCCAGGCCTCCCCCTTTCTCCCGAGGAAGCTTCCTGTGCTCTGTCAGCCGGCCTGGCTGGTTGGAGGGGAGCTGGGTTCTGCTGGGGGATTTTGTTAGGTTGCCCGGGTGGGAGCCTCTGGCCTGGGCTGCATGGCAGGGGCCTTGGTGAGGCTTTGAGCTGCCTGGGGTCCTGGGAGGAGGTGGTGGCCTCTGGCTGGGGTGAGCGTGCTGTCTTCTGGGGCTAGGATCAAGCGCTGAGCTCAGGTTCTATGTCTGGTGGCCTGGCCTTGGGCTCTGATTCTTGGCTGAACCCTTCCTTGGACTGTGCTAAGCACCGGGCTGGGCTCTGGAAGGCTCTGCACCAAACGTCTTTAGCTGTTGGGCTGGGCTGGGTGACGGGCCAGGCTAAGCTCTGAGCTTCATGTGGGTGAGGCTGGATGATGGCTCTGGTCTGGCAGGACCGGGTGGACTGGTCCTGTGCATCTGTGGATGAGCTGGCCTCCTGATCCGGTTTTAGGCTGGGTTGGGCAGGGAGTGGGCCTTGGCTGGTGCTGGCTGTGCTGTTGTGATCTCTTTTGTGGGCAGCAATGACTTCTGGGTTTGGATTGAGTTCTGGGCTGGACTGGGAGATGTTTTCCTGCTGAACTCCAGAAATCAAGGCTTAAGTTTCAGGTTTAAACACTGTGTCCAGGTAAGGTGGTACAGTCTCATCTGGCCATAAAATACCTTCTGAGAGTCCCACTAGTTTTACACATCAGTTCAGTTCAGCTGCTCAATTGTGTCTGACTCTTTGCAACCCCATGGACTGCAGCACGCCAGGCTTCCCTGTCCATCACCAACTCCTGGAGCTTACTCAATCTCACATCTATCCAATCGGTGATGCCATCCAACCATCTCATCCTCTGTCGTCCCCTTCTCCTCCTGCCCCCAATCCCTCCCAACATCAGAGTCTTTTCCAGTGAGTCAACTCTTCGCATGAGGTGGCCAAAGTACTGGAGTTTCAGCTTTAGCATCAGTCCTTCCAATGAATATTCAGAACTGATTTCCTTTAAGATTGACTGGTTGGATCTCCTTGCAGTCCAAGGGACTCTCAAGAGTCTTCCCCAACACCACAGTTCAAAAGCATCAGTTCTTCGGCCCTCAGCTTTCTTTATAGTCCAACTCACATTCATACATGACTACTGGAAAAACTATAGGTTTGACCTTTGTTGGCAAAGTAATGTCTCTGCTTTTTAATATGCTGTCTAGGTTGGTCAGAGCTTTCCTTCCAAGGAGTAAGCGTCTTTTAATTTTGTGGCTGCAGTCACCATCTGCAGTGATTTTGGAGCCCAGAAAAATAAAGTCTGACACTGTTTCCACTGTTTCCCCATCTATTTGCCATGAAGTGATGGGACTGGATGCCATGATTTTCGTTTTCTGAATGTTGAGTTTTAAGCCAACTTTTTCACTCTCTTTCACTTTCATCAAGAGGCTCTTTAGTTCTTCTTCACTTTCTGCCATAAGGGTGGTGTCATCTGCATATCTGAGGTTATTGATATTTCTCCTGGCAACCTTGTTTCCAGCTTGTGCTTCATCCAGCCCAGCGTTTCTCATGATGTACTCTGCATATAAGTTAAATAAGCAGGGTGACAATATACAGCCTTGATGTACTCTTTTCCCGATTTGGAACCAGTCTGTTGTTCCATGGCCAGTTCTAACTGATGCTTCTTGACCTGCATACAGGTTTCTCAGGAGGCGGGTAAGGTGGTCTAGTAAAGTCAAAGGCTTTGGCATAGTCAATAAAGCAGAAGTAGACATTTTCTGGAACTCTCTTGTTTTTTCAATGATCCAATGGATGTTGGCAATTTGATCTCTGGTTCCTCTGCCTTTTCTAAAACCAGCTTGATCATCTGGAAGTTCACGGTTCACGTACGGTTGAAGCCTGGCTTGGAGAATTTGGAGCATTACTTTGCTGGTGTGTGAGATGAGTGCAATTGTGTGGTCGTTTGAGCATTCTTTGGCATTGCCTTTCTTTGGGTTTGGAATGAAAACTGACCTTTTCCAGTCCTGTGGCCACTGCTGAGTTTTCCAAATTTGCTGGCATATTGAGTGCAGCACTCTCACTGCCTCATCTTTTAGGATTTGAAATAGCTCCACTGGAATTCCATCACCTCCACTAGTTTTGTTTGTAGTGATGCTTCCTAAGGCTCACTTGACTTCAGACTCTAGGATGTCTGGCTCTAAGTGAGGGATCACACCATCGTGGTTATCTGGGTCACGAAGATATTTTTTGTATAATTCTTCTGTGTATTCTTGCCACCTCTTAATATCTTCTGCTTCTGTTAGGTCCATACCATTTCTGTCCTTTATTGTGCCCATCTTTGTATGAAATGTTCCCTTGGTATCTCTAATTTTCTTGAAGAAATCTCTAGTCTTTCCTATTCTATTGTTTTCCTCTATTTCTTTGTATTGATCACTGAGGAAGGCTTTCTTATCTCCCCTTGCTATTCTTTGGAACTCTGCATTCAGATGGGTATATCTTTCCTTTTCTCCTTTGCCTTTTGCTTCTCCTCTTTTCTCAGCTCTTTGTAAGGCCTCCCCAGACAACTGTTTTACATATGGTAGTGTGATATGTCAATCCCGATCTCCCAATTCATCCCCCACCACTGGGCTGTGTATCGTAGGGAGCTCAGCTCAGTGCTCCGTGATGACCTAGAGGGGTGGGATGGAGAAGGTGGGAGGGAGACCCCAAATATATATATATATATATATGGCTTCTCTGGTAGCTCAGCTGGTAAAGAATCCGTTTGCAATGCAGGAGACTCCAGTTTAATTCTTGGGTCAGGAAGAGTCCCTGGAGAAGGGATAGGCTATCCATTTTAGTATTACTGGGCTTCCCTGGTGGCTCAGCTGGTAAGGAATAGGCCTGTGATGCAAGAGACCTGGGTTCAATCCCTGGGTTGGGAAGATCCCCTGGAGAAGGGAAAGGCTATCCACTCCAGAATCTGGCCTGGAGAATTCAATTCCATGGACTGTGTAGTCCATGTGGTCATAGAGAGTTGGACACGACTGAGCGACTTTCACTTTCACACACACACACACACACACACACACACACATAACTGATTCACTTTGTTGTACAGCAGAAGCCAACTCAACATTGTAAAGCAAATATACTCCAATTAAAAAATTCTGTACTACTCTCGAAAGCAATACCTTTGAGATCTTTGGGGACCATCCCATGCTGTTGCCTCCACCCCGGGAAAGTAGGATTGCCTGGATCTTTGACCAAGTAAGGGAGCAGGTGGCAGGGGTCAGTGCTATCCTACCTGCCGAAGGAGGGGAATCAGTTGGGAGCTGATAAGCAGGCTTGTTGAGCTGGCCCTTCTACTTCTACCTGTGTGACTTCAGGCTGGTTATCCAACCCCTCTGCGCCCCCACTTGTCTCATCTGTAAGATGGGAATAAATAGAACCTCCTGCCTAGGACAGATGTTTGCTGTGTAGGAGTTGTGTGCGTGTGCCTATGTCTGTCTGTCCATTTGTCTCTGGAATCTCTGAGCACTGAAATACAGGTCTATGGGGGCAATCTGAGTCAAACATTTCTTTGTAGGTTGGCCTTGGAGCTGTTATGATGAGAGGGAGGTAGGGCCTTGTCCTTCCTGTCTGGAGAGGCCCGTCAGAGTCCCTGGTGCCCCCCTACCCAAGTCCCAGTGCCTGGGAAGAGCTCTACTGGTCAGAGACAGCACAGATCCAGGGTTAGTGGCCGCAAACAATACATGCTGCAGAGAAGGGAAAACTGACACAGGCTTGTATGCTGCTCCGGGCCCCTGGCCTCCATCTGGCAGCCTCCCTACCCGTCACAACAGGGCACCGAAGCCCCTAGGCTGGTGTTGTGAACTAAGGAAGCCCAGCTGGGGGTGGACAAGAGTCAGACATGAGAGCCCTCCTGAAGTGGCCCCCAGGCCCCAGCCCACCCTGTTCCCCTCAGGCAGCACCCAGGGTGGCCCTGCACTGAGGTTTTGAATCAGCCTCTGTTTGTATGTTGTCTCTGGGAAAAGGAAAAATTAATAAATCATTTTAATTTAAAATTTAAAATTATCCTTTTATTATTATTTTTTCAGTCTTGTCTTCCATATGGTCCATGAGTTAAGGTGTACAGTGGAAGCCAAGCAGAAATGCTGTGCATAGCTTCTTTGCATGCAAACATCAGTGTGTTAGACGGGTATCAGTGACCGTAGATTTTGGGGTCTTGAAAGCAAAGGAGAGTTTGGGCGACTACAGCATGCAGATACTGAGGAGACGGCCTGGGGAAGAAGTGGGGCGTTACTTAATCAATATTATCTTCTGAGCCAGCATGCCCTGCCGAGGCGACCAGAGTGCTCTTCTCCAGTTCGCCCCGCTGTCCACATTAGCTCCTGGCCACTGGCTCCTCCGAGGTCCTGCCTGCCCAGCCACCCCCATCCCATCCCCATGCTCCTCATCCCCGGACAGCATGTTGTCATAACTGCTGCATCTTATCACTAAGCCAACCAGAGCTCACTCATGGTCCTCCGGCGACTTGGAGGCACTGGGGGGACAGAGATGCAATCAGAGTCACACCTGATCCTCATCTGGGACTGTCCCTGACTCCGCACCTGGCCCCCCACCCCGGACCTGCCAGTGAATCAGGGAAGGACAGGAGGAGGCTGCCCCCCTACCCCCTCCAAACCCCCAACCCTTGAGAGAGGAGACAGGACAGTGATGAGCAGACAGAAGGGTGAGCTGAGCTGAAGTCTGGGGTTTTCCCTGCACCCCAGCTTTGCCAGCCCAGCCCCTCCACACTGGATCAGACTTGTAAGCCCCTGGGAGGCACCCAACCCTGAGGGTGGAAACCAGTGGTCCTGTTAGCTCTTGCTGTCTGAAAACGGTTGAAATAATTTCCAATTTATTGTTGCAGCCATTGTATAAATAATAGTGTAACAATAGTAGCATGATGCACAATTGTACAAAGACCAAAGTTGCAACCATAGTATAAAAGCCAACTATTAACATTCTACCACACTTTGCCTTCAATGTGTACATACAATTTCCCCCCTTAACCAACTGAGAGTCAGTTGTAGACATAATACCTTTTACCCCTATTCTAAGTATTTCAGACATTCCCTACCAAAGTGCTCTTATCCATTTCAACTCTGATACAATCCTATTATCTAATATAGATGCTCAGTCGTGTATGACTCTTTGCGATCCCACGGACTATAGCCCGCCAAGCTCCTCTGTCCATGGGAATTTTCCAGGCAGGAATACTGGAGTGGGCTGCCATGCCCTCCTCCAACCCAGGGATTGAACCCATGTGTCCCGCATTGCAGATGGATCCTTTACTGTCTGAACCACCAGGGAAGTCCATACAAATATATAAAATTTTACCAATTGTTCCAAAAAAGACTGGCGGTCTTTTTTCCTCCACTGCAGGTAGTGTTCAACCCAAGACCATGCACTGCATTTAGCTGTCCTCTCTCTTTACTTTTCTTTCATCTGGAACAGTCACAGTCTTTGGCTTTCTTTACCTTGATATTTTTGAGACACACAAACGCATTGTTTTGTAGAATATCCCTTAATTTGGAGCAGTCTGATGTTTTCCAAATAGGTTATTGCATTCTGGCAGGAGTAATTCATGAGTGATATTGTGTCTTCTGCTCCTTGTCTTTGAAAAAAAAAAAAGAGGCACCAGTTGCAGATAAAAACCCGAGAGAGCTAAGATATTGTTTCCATTTCTGGATCCTCTCATGGACAGATGGCTGGGCTTCCCGGTGGTGTTAGTGGTAAAGAACCTGCGGGCAATGCAGGAGACGTGATGAGATGTGGGCTCGATCCCTGGGTCAGGAAGGTCCCCTGGAGGAGGGCCTGGCTACCCACTCCAGTGCTCTTGCCTGGAGAATCCCCATGGACAGAGGAGGCTGGTGGGCTACAGTCCTTGGGGTTGCAAAGAGCCAGGCATTACTAAGTCACCAAGTGAAGTGACTTAGCACACACGCATAGGCCCTGGGCCTGGGATCCCACCAGAGCTGCTCTGGTGGGTGCCCGAGATGGGGCAGAAGCGCTAGGGTGCCAGCCCCTCACTTGGCCTGTCCTCTTCATCTTGGTGCGCCCAGCTGGCCAGGCACTGTGTATAATTCCCAATGGTTCAACTATAGAGGTAGATGGAGGGCCAGTGAGTGACCCCTAGTCACTCACAGTTGGTCCAGGGGCCCTCTGGGCCTTCAGCAACCCCTATTTTGTTAGTGTAATAACAAGGGAGTAGGTTCAAATTTTGCTTATCAAGCTTTATTAACACAAGAATGGGGCACTGGCTCTTTTTGAGCAATTGCACCCTCAGTTCAGTTCAGTTCAGTTACTCACTTGTGTCTGACTCTTTGTGACCCCATGGACTGCAGCACGCCAGGCTTCCCTGTCCTTCACCAACTCCTGGAGCTTGCTCAAACTCGTGTCCATAGAGTTGGTGATGTCATTCAACCATCTCATCCTCTGTTGTCCCCTTCTCCTGCCTTCAGTCTTTCCCAGCATCAGGGTCTTTTCCAGTACTGGTGTGTAATTCTGGCGGGGGCTGGGGGCAGAGAGGGGAGTGCGAATGTCCCTAAGTAGCAAGGGGTGTCTTGGCCCCTCTCCAGAACTTCCCTGGTAGCTCAGTGGTGAAGAATCTGCCTGCAATGCAGGAGACCCGGGTTCGATCGCTGGGTGGGGAAGATTCCGTGGAGAAGGAAATGGTAACCCACTCTAGTATTCTTGCCTGAGATACCCCATGGACAGAGGAGCCCGGCGGGCTACAGTCCATGGGATTGCAGAGTCGACGCAACTTAGCGACCAAACAGCAACAGCAAAGCAAAGGGTGTCTCTTGGACCCCCTTCAGCCCACCTTCCTCCCCATGTGGCTTCTCCATCGTGGGCCTTATCTTTTTTTTTTTCCTTGCTGTTTATTCCACTAGATGAACACTAGGTGGCAGTGGTCCCCCATTAAAAACCCAGAGAACTCCAGCAGCTTGGGACACTGACCACTGACCCCCATTACAGGCTGCGCAGGCAGCAAACACGTGGACTTCAGCCAGCCCAGTGGTTTTATGCCCTTTTCAGCCCTGGACTCCTTTCTTGTGATGGTATCTCCTCTCCTCCCCCTTAAAAAATTGAGATAGAATTCACATACCGTTAACATTCAAAAGTGTACAACTCAGTGGTTTTTAGTATATTCATAAGGCTGTGAAACCATCACCATTATCGAATTTCAGAACATTTTCATTCTGGTGAGATCTTATATGGAAGGCTTTGACTGGGGGCAAGAAGCTGTTGATAGCCTGCTTGGCACAGAGAGCTGTAAACCCTGGGACCACTCTGCCCCTTGGAGCCAAACTATTTGCTCTCCCTTCCCGCCCCCACCCCCCACCCCCCAGTCTGAGGCATCTGGTAATGGCCAGGATGGAGGCGAATTTGAAATAAATGGTTTTCTTCTAGCATCTCCCCATAACATTTCCTTCCTCTGCCCCCAAAGCAAGTGAGAGAGCGAGAAGGAACCTCTGGAGGAGGTTGGGAGTTTTTCCGGTTTACACCCTGCCCCCGCCCTTGCTAGGGCATTAAGTCAGCATTTGTGCTGGGGTCTTGCCATCAGACTGGCGTGCAAGGGGCCTGCAGGCTTGTTGGGAGAGCTCAGCATGACTGTGGTCAGTTTGTGGTCTGGAGAATTCCAACCTCACTGGAGACACTCTCTCTCCTTTCTCCTCTAGCCCCACCTCCCACCCTCCAGGTCTCTGCAGCTTTGGGAAAAGACCACAGGGTTTCTGCAGCTCCTTGGGGGAGGGCTTCCCCAGTGGCTCAGACGGTAAGGAATCTACCTGCCTGGAGACCTGGGTTCCATCCCTGGGTAGGGAAGATCCCCTGGAGGAGGGCATGGCAACCCGCTCCAGTATTCTTGCCTGGAGAATTCCATGGACAGAGGAGCCTGGCGGGCCCCAATCCATGGGGTCACAAAGAGTCTGATAGGACTGAGCGACTCACACACTAACACACATCAAGGAATTTGGCATTCTGTGTATGGGAAGATTCAAGCCAGGGCTCACTGAATTCATTTCTTTCCTGTTCATCTCGGCTCACTGGGGCCAACTGTGTTTCCTTGTTCGCTTTGCTTCTTGCACTCTCCCATCTCCTCAGCAGTCACCATGGTGGGTGGCAGCATCCCCTGGATCGCAGTTTTGGGAGCCCTCATTCACATTTGGAGGCCTGGAAGCGCTGATGGCGGTGACATTTCTTGTTTATTAATATGGCAAGAGATATTTTCATTTCACAGGGCAAATGCAGTTAGTGTTTATTCAACAGTCTCCAAGCTGGTTCCCTGCAAGGTTAGTTGGGGCATTGACTAGTTCTGGTTGAGTGACGGCCACTTCTGGGCCAAGGCAGCGAAGACTAGGGTGCCTGCACTGGTCCCCTCTCTTCTGCTGGAGCAACATCCAGACAGGACAGCAGCTCATCAGAGGAGGATGGTCCCAGGCCTGTGATGTGAAGGGAGGTGCTTCTTGCCGGGTGCAGCTTTACCTGGTGGGACTGGCCTCCTGCAGCTGTTGTCACTCCTTATCCTGACTGATGCCCCCTTCATCTGTGCAAGGACCACCCCCCCATAACCCCCCCGCCTCCCAGGGTGGACCCAAGAGCAGAGACGAGAAGGCCCCACCAATCAGGCAGCCCGTTTCCATGACAACACACCTTCTTCCTCTCACTGTCTCTCCTCCCTGCCCCCAACACAGCAGAGGGGCCAGAGTCCCAGGGCCCAGGAGACCACCCTCTCTCCTCACTTCAAGACCGTTGGGAGGAAGCCCATTCTGCATGTGAGGAAACAAAAAACAGACGCTAACTGCAGACTGACCTTTGGACTGAACTGGGTTTCTAGGAACCGGAAGTACCTGGAACACTGCGATCCCTCAGGAAGTCCTTGAAGGGCAGGAACAGGAGATTATTCCTTGGAGTGTGGCCAGAGTGACGGTTGGAGACAAAAGAGGCTGTTCTACGGTTGTTGTCCCCTCTCGATGGAGCATTTCCTTTTTTAAAAGATTTTTTTTTGGATGTGGACCCTTTTTAAAGTCTTTTATTGACTCTGTCACAACATTGCTTCTGTTTTTTTGTTTTGGCTTTTTGGCTGCAAGGCACGTGGGATCTTAGCTTCCCAACCAGGGATGAAACCTGAACCCTCTGCACGGGAAGGCGAAGTCTTAACCACTGGACCACAGGGAAGCCCCTAGGGCACTCCTTTATTTCTTAGGCTCCCAGGACACCTGGAGATGCTCTGGAGGAAGCAGGGCCAGGGTGGGGTGGGGCTGTGGAGCCCCCTCCCCCGTCTGCGGCCCCCTCCTTGCATTGCACACTGTGGCCCAAGGCTCCTCTGCGGGCACTCTCAGACCGTGTGGAGCACTGTCTGAAAACCAGCGCAGAAACTCCACTCGCTCGTTGTCTGGGCAGCTCACACCCGGGCAGCACCAGGGCTCCTGCATCGGATGGTGCCCAATGGTCTCAAAGATCCAAGCGCTGAGGACGCATGCAGCCAGCCTCTCTTTCCATCCAGCAGCTGTGCTGTGTCCGCCAAAGCCACAGAGGAAGGTGTCAGAATGGCTGCGCCGGAGGTCAAGGCTCCTCTCCCTGGAGCTGATGCTGGAGTCCTGTCATTCGTGATTCAGTGCCGTCCGAGTCACATGGATTGAGTTGCCTGCACTTAACATCTGGATGACTAACATCTGCTTTCTCTCTGTGTCTTGGATTTTCTGCTAAGACCCAGCCCCTGCCCGAGGAATTTAGAGTTTGGGGCGGGGAGGGTAGAGAAACTTGCACACACACACGCACACACACACACAGAAATACACACAGAGTGGGGTCTAGGATGTATGCACAGCCAGGCTGGCGGCCAGGTCCTGCTCTGGGGCCAGTGCGGCCCTGGGAAGACCCCACCTGCTCCGCACGAGGCCTGCACCGAGTCCTCAGGGTGGGGTGAGTGGTGACGGCTTCCTGCTGGGCAGAGGCAGAATCCTGATTGTGATCAAGCAGAGCAACACAGGGGCCTCCCTCCATGCTGTTACCAAATCCTATAGATTTTTACCTACTACGCTCTGTGTCCCTCTTCTTCATGGCCATCAGAGTTGGGCTTTATTCTGGCCTGTTCAGGGCTTTCCAGGTGGCACTAGTGGTAAAGAATCCGCCTGCTAATGCTGGAGATTTAAGAGACTCGGGTTTGATCCCTGGATTGGGAAGATCCCCTGGAGGAGGCTTGGCAACCCACTCCAGTATTCTTGCTGGGAGAAACCCATGGACAGAGGAGCCTGGTGAGCTACAGTCTATTGGGTTGCAAAGAGTCAGACACGACTGAAATGGCTTAGCCTACACACACGTATAGAAATACAAGGTCGGCCCTGAAGGAGCCCAGCTAAGCTCTGGGTTGGGAGGGTGAGAGGAGGGCTCAGAGAGGAAGCCTAACATCTGAGCCTCATCAGATTCACCCAGAGAGTTCATTAAAACCAGGAATGCTGGTCCCATCCCAGAGTTTCTGATTCAGCAGGTCTAGGGTCGGGTGCCAGGAATGAATTGCATTTCTAGTACGTTTACAGCTGCAGCTGGTGCTGGTGGGCTGGGGAGCACACTGGAGAACCTCTGGTCTGGGAGATCAAGAGGCTGGAGGCTCAGAGGTGGGCTGGGGTGGGGGTGGGAGCGTGGTCGGAGCAGGGATGGTGGATAACATGATTACATCCCATTGCTGTCTGTGGGGCCCATGTATGGAAGGTGGGGTGCCCCTACAGCAGGTGACCAACCTTGCCGCCACATTGCCATCGCCACTGCCATCTGCTGAGGTCTTGCCATCCGCCAGGCACAGGGCTAAGGGCACCCTTGATGTGAGCTGCGGGCCTCCCGTGCACCCACCTTAAAGCTGGGGGTGCTGACCATTGTACCGCTTACCTCCCAGAGTCACTGGGAGGATGAGAGGTGGCTCTGCAGCTAGGATCAGAAACTTAAAAAACGGCAGAATGAACAACAAACAGGAGGCCCCCACCATGGCATCACAGGGGCACAGAAGGCCGTTCCGAAGAGTTTCCTTCTCCTCTGGAAAAGGAGGTGTCTAACTCTGCTCCACTGCCTAGTGGAGGAGGAGGAATGATGGCCCCAGAGATGTCCTTGTCCTGATCCCTAGAACCTGTAGCTTGTGTGGCACAAGGGGCTTCGCAGATGTGATTATAAAGGACCTCGAGATGGATAGATGACCTTGAATTATACACATGGGCTTGATATGGTCATAGGGTTCTTATAAAGGAAAGGAGGCAGCAAAATAGGAGACAAAGAGATGTGATGATAGGACCAGGGTCAGAGAGAGAAAGAGAGATTTGAAGATGCTTTGCTGCTGATTTTGAAGATGGAAGAGGGGGCCAGGAGCCCAGGAATGCAGGTGGCCTCAAGAAGCTGACAAAGCCTAGGAAGTGGGCTTTCTTCTAGAACCTCCAGAGGGAAGCAACCCTCTTGAGATCTTCATTTTCGGATTTCTGGCCTCCAGAACTGAGAACAGTTTTGTGTTGGTTTAAGCCACCAACTCATTGGAAAAGACCCTGATGTTGGGAAAGATTGAGGGCAGGAGAAGGTGGCAGGGAATGAGATGGTTGGATGGCATCGCTGACTCAATGGACATGAGTTTGAGCAAACTCCTGGAGATGGTGAAGGACAGGGAAGCCTGGTGTGCTGCAGTCCCTGGGGTTGCAAAGAGTCAGACACGACTTAGTGACTGAACAATAACATTGCTGCTGCTGCTAAGTCACGTCAGTCGTGTCCGACTCTGTGTGACCCCATAGACGGCAGCCCACCAGACTCCCCTGTCCCTGGGATTCTCCAGGCAAGAACACTGGAGTGGGTTGCCATTTCCTTCTCCAATGCATGAAAGTGAAAGTGAAGTCGTTCAGTCGTGTCCGACTCTTTGTGACCCCATGGACTACAGCCTACCAGGCTCCTCCATCCATGGGATTTTTCAGGCAAGAGTACTGGAGTGGGGTGCCATCGCTTTCTCTGGAACAACAACACTAAGGAATGGTTAAGATGGTAAATTTTATGTACATTTTACCGCAATTTTAAAAATCCCCTGTATCTATATAAAACTGCCTGTGCAGAACCTACCATTCACATCCATGAGTTAAAACCATTCACTGAAAAAAAAAAGTACAATTTTGGATGATGCTGAGAGAAAACTGAGAAAGTTCCAGTCCCGTCAAAGCTGAAGAACCACGTGCCTTAGGGACATGTAGCCCCTAGATTCATTGGAAGATGTGGTCCCTGTGGGGAGATTTCTTGGGGGGTGGACCTTGGAAGGCTTCGGAGGTGGTGGCCCTCCAGCTGTAGCTTGCAGAGCAGGTGGTGGAAAGCTGGACAGAGGGGTATGTGAGGCCTCCTGGGCCTTGAGCTGGGCTTCTGAGGGGTCCTTACGGAGGAAATTCTGCTAAGAAGAGGTGATTTTATAAAACTTTTTATTTTGTTAACAAGGTTAACAGGTAACAAGGTTGTGATGGTTTCGGGTGGACAGGAAAGGGGCTTAGTCATACATGTACATGTGTCCATCCTCCTCCAGCTCTCCTCCCACCCAGGCTGCCACGTAAGATTGAGCAGAGTTCCCTGTGCTCTACAGGAGGACCTTGCTGATTAGCCATTTAAAGTGTATCAATAGCAGTGTGTACATGTCCACCCCAAACTCCCTAACTATCCCTTGCCCTCATCCTTCCCCTGGTAGTTAGACATTTATTTATCTTACTTGACCCTGGTGGCTCAGATGGTAAAGAATCCACCTGCAATACGGGAGACCTGGGTTCAATCCCTGGGTTGGGAAGATCCCCTGGAGGAGGGCATGGCAACCCCCTCCAGTATTCTTGCCTGGAGAATCCCCTGGACGGAGGAGACTGGCTGGCTATAGTCCATGGGGTCGCAAAGAGCTGGACACGACTGAGCGACTAAGTACACGTCGTATCTTATTTGACTAGTGAGAGTTCCTCCCGGGGGCAGGATCACCCTTTCAGCTGGAGGACTCCAGGGGTACACAGGGGCAGGGAACCAGGCCGGGGATCCCCCTGCATGGCAGGACCCCTGGAGTCCTCTGGGAGGACCACTGGCCTCAGGGGGAAGCTGGGCCCATCAGCTGGGTGCACTGGCCAGGGTAGCTGGGCCGGGTGGCGGACCTGGGAGTCTAGGCACTGGTGGCCTGAGTGGGAGAGCCTGTGACAGCCACCAGGTGTCTCTGTTGACTCGTGGAAGACGTTTGCAGCTCCCTGGGCTCAGGCCTGTCTGTGGCCGGGAGAGACCCCCAACCCGGACTCTTTGGCGCCTCGATGGTGGGGTGAGAATGAGGGCTCTGCTCTCCGTTTAGCTGGGCAACCAGGCCTGGCGGACCACCCCCTGCTGCCACCAGGGACTCTGAGCAAGGCAGCCGCTGTCGGGTCGGTGCTTCCTGCTTGGCCCCATTTTGGCTGGTAATCTGGGCAGCTGGCACTGCGTCTCTTGGTTCATTGCCCAAAATGTGAAGAGGATTAAGGAGGGTGGCACGTGCAGACTCCAGAGCCTGGGGCGGGCACATGTCAAGGCTCAGGTCGTGGTGGTTGGGGGAACAGTGAGCATTTGGGGTCCTAAGGCAGAGGGGACCAGAGTGACAGGACACGTCCGGCCTTGGCTGGGAAAGGGAGTCTTGGCGAGCACAGGTCTTTCTGGTGCATTCACATTTGAAAGGATAAGTGACCAACTCTATGGGGCGTTGCTGTGCAGGGGGCAGAGGGAGGGTCAGTGGTTTCTGGATCTATATCCTCCTGGATGGGGCTGGCGTGAGCCCTCCAGAGCCCTCCCCATGCCTGCCATCATCAAGAAGGCTCAGCTCCCAGATCGGGATTCCAGGTCTCAAGGAGCCAGTGGGAAGGATGTCGGAGATCCAGGCCCTTCCCATTTCCCCTTGTGTCTCCTCCCCCACCCCCAAAAGATCAGCTTTAAGGGCAGACAGGGAGGTTCCTTTCTCTGCTAGAAAGACTCCCTATCCGCCTGCCCTGCTATGCTGGACAGAACAGCCCGGCGGCACTGTGTCTGTCTGTGTATTCGGCCCTTGTTCACTGAGGGCCTACTGTGTGCCAGGCATGGACCTAGACCTTAGGAACCCAGCAGTAAACAAGATACAGGATCAGCTCCAGGGAGTCTGTGGCTGAGAAGAGAGGTGCGGTGAAACCTGTAGACAGATAAATGGCCCAGTGTATTTCAGATGGTGAAGGCACGTGCCTTCTACACTGTTGATGCTGACAAGGGTCTCGTGGTCATAGGCCTCACACCGTGCGTGAACAGATGTTCCTGGTGGGACCCTGCAGGGCCACCATTCCAGCCACCATTCCAGAGGACACTGGGGCTCCCCACTGGCAGGTTTCCGGGGCTGAGATCCCTGCCTGTAGAGAACCAGGTGGGCTCACCCCTGCAGGACTTCTGAGCGTCGTCTGGGGGAGACAGCTGGCCTCCGACATCCTTTGCCTCCCACTGGGAAACCTCAATGCCCCAGGACAGCCTCTTTTCTCTCTAGAAAACAGCTCTGAGGGTGGGACCTGTCCCTTTTGAGCTGTAGTGTGGAGATGCTGGGAAAACAGGGCTGGGCCTCCAATCCGTGTCCTTTCCACAGAGACAATGGCCCTGGTGGCCAGGTCATCTCTGGGTGACCTGCTTGTCCACAGCGGGGACCGGCCCCCTCAGCTGGTTTTGAGGTTGGTGCACATGGGCAGGTGTGCTCAGGGCAGTCCCTGGGCACAGCTGCTGTCCCTGCGAGGCTGGTCATTCACAGTGATCCCTTCCCTTCCAGCTCTGTCCCTGTTTGGGTGATAACGTCAGTCGCCATTCTCTCTACTATGCAACATTTGACTTGGATGACTCTTTCTTTCTGAGGTTAGAACCTCCCTTTCTTTTATCCCTGGGGAATGGTTTGCTTTCCCTCAGCCTCGAGATGGACAGGAAAAAAAATGAGCAGAACTCATTCTTGCCTGGAGAATTCCATGGCCAGAGGAGCCTAGTGGGTGACTGTCCATGGGGTCTCAAAGAGTCGGACATGACTGAATGACTATCACCTTCTCTTTGTTCTGCTGGAGGAAATGCTGAGTTCTTCTCCTTTTCTTGAGATGAGACAACAATGACCCTAATCGAAATAACGAATGTGATCTATTGGGAGCATGTGGTCAGGCTCTGAGCTGGGCATGGAGTAGAGGGTCCCCGTCCTCAGGGGTCTCAGAGTTGGGGGCTGTGGGCGGAACTGAGAAGTGAAGTGACGAGGACAGGGCTGGCATGGACAGCATCCCAGACTGCTGTGGAGCCTGGGGCAGGGGGTCTTACTTAGCCCAGAAGAGGGTCTTATAGTCCTGCAGGGACCCAGAGAAGCCAGGGGTTGCCAACAATCTGCTGAGACTGTGCATGCTGAGTGCTCTGGGGGCCGAGGAGAGAGAGCAGACGATTTGTAGTGGGGATGGAGGGTGCTTTCTAGATGCAAGGGGAGGGCATTCCTCTCCTGGGCAAAGGCCTGGTGATGGGGGCAGTGACTCAGGACAGTGGGGGCGTTGATCACCAGAGGGAACACGGGGAGATGCCCTGAAGAGGTGACCAGGGCCCCGGGTTGCGAAGGGCTCTGTGATTCTGCTCTTTCCCTGGAAAGCTGTGGGCGAGGTGGGGCCTCTCATCAGCCCTCCTTCCAGGTGGCACACGTGTTAGGCCTGGAGAAGGTCTGCTTGTCAAGAATCTCAGGCTAGCAAGAGGGCAGCCCTGGTGAGGAGGCGAGAGGAGGGCAGTGACGTGAGCAGAGACACAGTGGATGGGGCCCCACGGGAGGGTCGCTGCCGGGGCAGGAATGGCACCGGAGCTTGGCAAAGATTCTGTGCACAGCGGGTGTCTCCCACCTGAGGCATCTCATCTTCGTTTAGTGACCATTCAGGACCACGTGTGTGTGCCAGAGACACGGTCCCAGGACTCTGAGACCCAGGCAGGACAAGCTGTGTGTGGGGTCATCCCGGCCTTGAGAGGATGGGCCCAAGAGGCAGCCAACACCTTGGCATGCCCCGGGAGGGTACTGAGCTGGGGCTTGGATGACCCCATTTTAGGCTTGGGCTCAGCTTTCCTGCTAGTCTGTTGGGTTTGGCACTGCCCTCTTCAGGATCTGTTTTGTTGTTGTTATTGTTTTTGTTTTGTGCTAAGTCTTCACTGTTGCTCGTGGGCTTTCTCTAGTTACAGCAGGGGGTACTCTTCATTGCGCTGCGTGGCTTCTCATTGCAGTGACTTCTCTTGTGGAGTGAGGGCTCTAGGCTGCAAATGCTTCAGTAGCTGTGGTGCACAGGCTTAGTTGCTTTACGGCATGTGGAATCCTCCCGGACCAGGGATCGAACCTGTGTCCCCTACATTGGCAGGTGGATTCTTATCCACTGTACCACTAAGGAAGTCCTCCAGGATCTGTTTTTTATTTTATTCTTTTTTGGTCATTCATTGTAAGTTATTCTTCCTAATGATCCTTTCTCCATGACCCAAGAAGCTGGGCTAGTACGAGAACTGTGAGCTTTTCTTTTGGGGCAGTAGCAGAAGGGAGAAGCCCATCCTGGAAAGGGGGGCCTGTAAGGGCAAGCAAAGGGCAAAGTTCGTTAACATGCCACTTCTACTGGCTCTCTGGTGTGGTATCAGATCAGGGAGCAGCCAAGCTGGGAGGGAACTTATTATCCTCCTATTTTACAGATGAGACACCAAGCCCCAGAGGTGGGTGTAAATTGCCCAGGTCAGGACCCTTCTCTCTTGAGTTACACCTCTTCCCTGCTCCTCTGCCCTATGTCTGGCTTTGTGCTCGGACATACTTGGAAGCAGGGGGAGGGTAAGGAGGGAACCTAGGGTCCCTCAGACTGAAAGAAGCTTGTGGGAGTTGGCAGAGGTATGGCATTCTGAGTGTGGGGCAGGCTCCGGGTGGGCTGGACTTCTGGGAGACAATAACCTGCCAAACTGCATATAGCAGACGATGGGCCTCTGAGCCTCAGTTTCCTCGTCTGTAAAGGAAGCCAGTTGGTCTGGAAAACAGCAGAAGCCCTCCTCCTTTGGATTCACACCCTGTGCCTTCCTGATCCAGAATCACAGTCCATGCTGGAGGAAATGAACCCCACTTTTCTGTTGGCTACTTACTTCTGCACACCAGCCAGAAGGAATCTGAGCCTATCTGGAGCCCTCTCCCACCAGTGCCATTTATTTTCTGATCTATTTCCAGCTAAAGATTCCATGTGCCAGTGAGAGTTGTTTCTGGTACTGGTAAATGTACTTATCTACTTGTATTTTCTGTGCGTGTCTTCCAGGGTTCTATAGGGTTTCCATTTGGCCTGAGCTCCTCATGTGAATCTGGGCAGACCAATTAGTATCTTGGACTTCCCAGGGTCTTTATGGACTGATGCGTCAGCTCCTGGGAGAGTTGAAGGGGAAAATGTATGTGGATGGTGTGTGTATGCATGCGTGTGTGGGGCATGGCGTGTGTGGCCATGTGTGTATGTGTCTATGTGTGTGCATACACATGCACAGGCGTATGTGCATGGGAGATGGAGGAGGGGTGGGCCTTCTGGGAGGGCAGGGGCTGGGGGCACCTGCAAACTCAGTATGTCTCCCTTGACTCTCTCCAGGCAGGTTCTATTACTTGCAACCAATCCCTAAGGGGCTCCACAAGTTTAAATGGAAGGGAAGCAGGCTCTGTGGGAAATACAGAGCTTGGTCCTTGAAATCAGACACTTGGGAGGCAATTGACCTTTTCTCAGGGATTTAGGGGCTTTTGTGTGTCTGGGATAAGTGGAATATGATCTCCTGGCTCCCACTCAGGAAGTGCAGAGAGCCGGGGTTCTGGCTGTTTCTCAGTAGCCCCCATCCCTGTCCAGAGCCTGCTGTGCCAACTTTGAGGCTTTGGCTGGCAATGTATGGGGCGTCCTTGGTGACTCAGATGGTAAAGAATCTGCCTGCAATGCTGAAGACCCAGGTTTGGTCTCCATAAGATCACAAAGAGTCAAAGGCAACTGCGTGAGAATGCAACGATTCTGAAGATACCTGAGGCAGTTTAGAAAACAAAAACGACACATTAAAATACAGAGAAGAATGAATCAGGATAAGGGGAGAATAAAAGTAGGAGAGGAAGACAGGCCAGAATGAAATCATAATATGTAGGAATATAGGCTAAAAAGTTGGATAGTTTTACTAAGGCTGGAGCCAAGGGGTGGGCGCTGCTAATTGGCCCTAAGGGTCCTTGTGGTCAAAACAAGAAAGAAACATGACCCAGTGTGTGTATGGCTGGTGCTTGAGAGGACTTCAGTGCTTGTGCCAGGACACTTAGCAGAAGGAGGGTGAAAGTGGCCCCTGGACCAGAAGTAGTGGCTGGTGGAGGCCCAATTCTGGGGGAGAAAGGATTGGCTAGGGTGTCCCCACATGGTTCCAGCTTCATGATTTATCACCCTAAGATTTAGCCAAGCCCAGTATTCTCTGTTGGTTTTACCTCCCAGGATTCACTTCACCCCCAGATGTTGTTCTTAAGTCCTAAAACTGGAAGACTTTGGAATGATTCCTTTGAGCCTCATTTGGGCTAGTTCAAGGAGAGGGATTTAAAGATCTCCTCCTTACCCACCTGCAGGGAAAGCACTGTCATTTGGGGATGGTCAGTTTCTTTAATTTTCATTGAATTTTGATCATCATCACCGTCACCATCACTGTCATCAACACCGTAATTATCACCACCATCATCAACACCATCACCACGACCACCATCACCATCATCAACACCATCACCACCACCACCATCACCGTCATCAACACCATCACCACCACCACCATCACCATCATCAACACCATCACCACGACCACCATCACCGTCATCAACACCATCACCACCACCACCATCACCATCATCAACACTATCACCATGGCCACCATCACCATCATCAACACCATCACCACCACCACCATCACCGTCATCAACACCATCACCACGACCACCATCATTGTCATCAACACCATCACCACGACCACCATCACCGTCATCAACACCATCACCACCACCACCATCACCATCATCAACACTATCACCATGGCCACCATCACCATCATCAACACCATCACCACCACCACCATCACCATCATCAACACCATCACCACCACCACCATCACCGTCATCAACACCATCACCACGACCACCATCACCATCATCAACATTATCACCACCACCACCACCACTGTCATCACCACCATCACCACCACCACCATCACTGTCATCAACATTATCACCACCACCACCATCACCGTCATCACCACCATCACCACCACCACCATCACCATCATCAACACCATCACCACCACCACCATCACCGTCATCAACACCATCACCATGACCACCATCACCACATCAACATTATCACCACCACCACCATCACCGTCATCAACACCATCACCACCACCACCATCACCATCATCGCCACCATCACCATCATCACCACCATCACCACCACCACCATCACCATCATCAACACTATCACCACCACCACCATCACCATCATCAACACCATCACCACCACCACCATCACCGTCATCAACACCATCACCACCACCACCATCACCATCATCAACACCATCACCACCACCACCAACATCAAAACCATCACCACGACCACCATCACTGTCATCACCACCATCACCACCACCACCACCACCACCACCAACATCAACGCCATCACCACAACCACCATCACTGTCATCACCACCATCACCACCACCACCAACAACATCACCACCATCACCACCACCACCATCACCATCATCAACACCATCACCATAATCAACATCACCACCACCATCACCATCAACACCATCACCACCACCACCACCACCACCACCAACATCATCATCATTATCAGCACCATCATCTCTAAGTTTTCTAAGCACCTTATTATGGTCAGTTTGCAGATATGATTCAGCCATTCTGCAGAGATTTGTTGGGTGCCTCCTGTGGGCCCAGCACTGTTTGAAGTGCTAGGAATATAGTGATGGACCAGACGGCCCAAGTACCTGCATTGTGGAGATTACTGCCTAGTAGGGTAACAGACAACAGAAGGCTGAACAAGGTGAGAATTAACACTGGATTAGGAGCAACCCCAAGAACCTCCTTTTTAAAAATATGTATGTTTTATTGAAGTATAGTTGGCTTATAATGTTTCAGGTGTACAGTAAGGTGATTCAGTTATACACATGTATTATTTTTGAAACTATTTTCCATCATAGGTTATTACAAGACGTTGACTGTAGTTCACATTTTACTATGCTATAGTGCGGGGAGCGAGCTCCGCCCCTGGCAAAGGTCATGAGGAAGGAGGCTTGGTATACGCAAAGGCGGGATCAAGCCTCAGGAGTCTCCCTGGAAATTCTCAAGCAATCTACCCCCAAAACCAGAGTCTGCCTACTTTCTGCTTTGTGCTTTCACCTACACCTCTGACTTTACGGGGGGCTGTCCCCCACTACCTCTCTCTGAAAAAAGAGTTAGCTTAGAGCTCCAGTTAATAATTCCTGGGTGTGACAGTGTTTCAACCTACAAACTCCTTTGGAAATCCTCTAGCCTGCCTGAATAGGTTTTTCCAGCCACATGTGATTGCTCAGAGCCTCCCAACTGTGAGAGGCATGAGATGTTCTAAACTGTCTAAACACAGATTCCTTTGAGCAGTTAAAAGATTGATTAGAAATTGTATTGGTGAAGGATTTTCACTTTTAGGGCCAATGTTTGCGGCTAAGTTTCCATACCCCTTACCTGCTATGTCCCTGGCAGTGTATTGATTAATATAATTGGTGTAAGTAGTAGCTTTAATGTTTGTAACCTGGGACCCTTGAGTTAATTCTTTTTCTTGTTATAGCCCACCACACCTTTGCTCTGTAGGAATGCAACTTTATCTAATGCTTTTCGAGGGTGGCGCTTGACTTATCACCTTTAGAGAAAAATAAGTTTTCTGAAGAAAGGGTCTTAAAATGTTAACAGGCCTCCGGGCCAGAAGATGATGCAAATCACCTAAGCTTTTGCATATGATAAGTTTGCAGGAAGAAAGCCTGGCTTGCTGCATGACTCTACCCCTTCCCCCATTATCCTCTATGCATAACTTAAGGTATAAAAACTACTTTGGAAAATAAAGTGCGGGCCTTGTTCACCGAAACTTGGTTTCCCCATGTCGTTCTTTCTCTTACCTTCTGGCTGAATTATTCAGCCTCTTTTCTCCACTGAATTTCCTCACTGAGCTATCCTTATTCTATTACTCTTTATATCCTTAATTAACATTTAATTAAGCAATTGTTTCCTGATCCTCGCTGACGCGTCCCCGCTTCGAATTCCCTGGATCCACCGGGGCTGGACCCCGGCACTATAGGGTAAACCTTTGCCGTTTGTTGCACATCCCAAGAGCCTCCTTTTAACTTACTCACTCTTTAATGACCTATATTTTCAAATACAGTCACATTCTAAATCATAGGAGAGTTAGGACGCCAGTGTATGAATTTGGCGGGAGACAAAATTCAGCCCATAAGAGAAGGGCTCAATAAATAGTGAACGAATTAATGAATGAATGATGTGAGTCCGAGGCAGATTTAGATGTTCATTTTTGTGTGCCAGGGGACCTAAGGAAGGGGGTCTGGGCATCTCTGTTGTGAACAGGAGGGAGAGGCCAGGGGGATGGCTTGAGAGAATTCTCTGTGTGACACCCGTTGCTTGTTGGGGCTCTTCCCTGCCGTCTCCTTCTGTTGTATGTGACATCCCGACTGGGAACACGCGAAACAACAGCTGATGCTGTCAGTGGGACACCCGCCTCTCTGCCGCACTCACGGTGGTACCTGCCAACACCGATGACATGCCAGCCTTGGCGGTGACATTGATCCTATTCCTGCAAGAACAGGGCCAGGAGCACGGGAGCAGGGAGATAGCTTCCTTTTCATAAGCAATGACAAGGCTACAGCCTTTCATATCAGACTAATTTTAGTTTAATCTTGAAGAGCCAGAGAGGAAAAGCAAAATTCTGTAAGAAGCTTTCGTGGGGAGCCACAAAGTCATTAACAGGTTGGATGTCAGCAGTTACTTATTTTCTTGCTCTCTTTCCTTTCTTAGAAGAAATGGGAGAGGGTTTATTTCGTTCCATGAAAATGATGTTTCCACTGAGATAAGAAATGGATGGAAGAGACTGACCCTGGTGGGGTCAGCCAGAATAGATACTTCATAGCAGTTCAATAACTCCCGCTAAAATGACTCTCCTCTATTTGGGTCTCAATTTTTGTTGCTCTGAACACTTTATACAATATAAGAAGTAATATACAAGACCCAGGGAATGAGGCATTTTCCAATAAAGCTGGCTGATCATGTGGATGAAGGGTCACTTGTTAAGAGGGCAGTCATTCCACCCCTTCCCAAGTATTCCCCAAGGGAAAAAAAGCTCTGAAGACAAAGAAGGCATGGATCTGAAGAGCCAACCAGGGATCTGAAGGGAAATGCATTTGAACTTCTGTACATGAGACTTGGCTGTAAACACATGGGTGAATTCTTTCATGCACTATGAGCTGGGGAAGAATTTTGGATGGTGATGATGGTGGTGGCATTAGCAGTGTGGACCTCCCAGGGGTCCTGGCAGTTTGAGTCAGTGGATTTAGCAGGAGGAAAAGCCAGAAATAGAGTAAGGACCAGCTGAGGGGCAGCAGAGACCCCAGAAAGGCCAAATGAGCAATTAACTTGTTAGATGGAGAGGTCCTATGGAGGCAAGTCAGACTCTGGGGCTGCTGGTTGATGCTTTTGAACTGTGGTGTTGGAGAAGACTCTTGAGAGTCCCTTGGACTGCAAGGAGATCCAACCAGTCCATCCCAAAGGAAGTCAGTCCTGACTATTCATTGGAAGGACTGATGCTGAAGCTGAAGCTCCACTACTTTGGGCCACGTGATGTGAAGAACTGATTCATTGGAAAAGACCCTGAAGCTGGGAAAGACTGAGGTCAGGAGGAGAAGAGGACAACAGAGGATGAGATGGTTGGATGGCATCACCGACTCAATGGACATGAGTTTGAGTAAGCTCCGGGAGTTGGTGATGCACAGGGTGGCCTGGCTTGCTGCAGTCCATGGGGTCACAGAGTCAGACACAACTGAGCGACTGAACTGAACTGTTGGAGGAAGTCAGGGACAGGCCTGCCAAATGTGGTTATGAGGTTTGTGCACTGAACAGAGGCAGAAGGTAGAGGGGTTTGTGAATTCTGGTGTACATTTTGCTGGCCACGTCATGCACGGTGACATAGGCCTGCTTCTATCCAGAGGAAGGTAGCTTTTTCTTTGCATAAATGTTCCTTCTACCAGCCGGCAATGTGTAGAGAGTGCTGGTTCTATGAAGAGGGAGTGCGCTGAGTTAATTTGCACAAGGATGTTGTGTGGGTTAGTAGGCATGTGGGCCAAAATACTTGAACACTGGGGGCAAGGGTGAAATGATCTGCACCCCAGGGCCCAGAAGAGGCACTGTGCCCCTAGATAGCAGTGACATTCCTTTTGCGAGGCAGCATCATGACTGTCTTGAATGACCATTAAACTAGTTTTGGGGTCTCTGGCTTTCTGGTATCGTCATGCTGTTCTTCAGGGATGAAATACCAGTAATTAAAAAAAATGAAGAAACAGAGCTAAAAACATAAAATTTACAACTAAAACATAAAATTTATCATCTGTGAAATTTAAAAAAATATACTTATTTATTTGGCTGCCCTAGATCTTGGTTGTGGCATGTGAGATCTTTGATGCTGGTTGTGGTACGCAGAGTCTTTAGTTGTGGCATGTGAGCTCTGAGTTGTGGTATGTGGGATCTAGCTACCTGACTAGGGATGGCATTTGGGCCCCCTGCACTGGGAGCGTGGTGTCTTAGCTGCTGGGCCGCTAGGGCGGTACGCAAGCTTACCAACTTTACACCATTACCTTGTGATTGTGCTTTGGGGAAACTTTGACAGCAAGAATAGGTCTTTCTCCATGAAAGACTTTTGCAATAATGGCCCAGTGGCTCATCCATGGGTTGGAGGGAGCTATTAAGGGTTCTCTGAGGAGTCATGAAAAGGAGAGAACAAAACGCAGAAGGCAAGAAGTATAAAAGTGGGTAGCCGTTCCCTTCTCCAGGGAATCTTCCTGACCCAGGGGTCAAACCCGGGTCTCCTGCATCACAGGCAGATTCTTTACCATCTAAACTGCCAGCTCTGCTCTGTATGCTCAGCTGTGTCTGCCTCTTTGCGACTGTATGGACTGTAGCCCGCCAGGCTCCTCTATTCATGGTATTTTCCAGGCAAGAATACTGAAGTGGGTTACCATTTCCTCTCCAGGGGATCTTCCTGACACGGGAACTAAATCTGAGTCTCCTGTGACTCCTGCATTGCAGGCGGATTCTTTACTTGCTGAGCCATCTGGGAAACCAAGAAATGAACAGAAACCTTAATTAGATAGAGACAGGGGACCGGAAGGGGAGCTCTCACACCCTGTGACAATAGCAGAGCCCAACAGGAAGGAGAAAGACTCCCTTTTCTTGCTTGCAAGAGTGCAGCTGATGGAAAGACAGTCACAGCTCAGCCAACGAATGGCCATATGCTTGCTGTAGTCCCCTCTCAACTTCCCTTTCCTCTCTGTGAAAGAGTTCTCCTCTCTATTTTTTTGCTGCGAACTTGTGTGTGACTTACCATGGTTGTGGAGCCTGAATTACAGCTTTTTCTTGGTCCCAAATAAAGCCTTTTTTCTTTTTTCCTCCCGTTGCTGGCAGTCTGCTTAAGGTCAACATTTTGGTGACCCGTACAGGTATCTAGACAAGACCCCTGAGAACTCTGAGGCCGGGGAGCAAGCAGGTGCAGGACGCATATTGAGCCTGATGGTGCTCACTGCTTTTCTCACTGCCTGGAATTTGAGGGTAAGATTTTCTCTTGGGTCTGAGCTTCTGCCCTCCTTGCATTTTTTTTTTTTTTAATTAAAGGAAAAAAAATATTTTTTGGCCGTGCTGCACGGCATATGGGTTCTTGGGGTTCTCCAACCGGGGATAAAACCTGTACGGCCTATGTTGGAAGCATAGAGTCTCAACCACTAGACACCAGGGAAGCCCTATGCTCCTTGCAATTTGAAGCTCTCCAGGTTTTATTGGGGAGCTATTTCTTAAAATAGCTTTAACAAAATAGCCTTGTTCTTGAATGTAAGTTTTGGCCTAATTTTGAAATCAGACTGTCCCAAGTGGATCTGGCTAACCCTTGGCCCATTCCCTGGGGCTTCCCTGGTGGCTCAGAGTTTAAAGCGTCTGCCTCCAATGCGGGAGACCCGGGTTCGATCCCTGGGTCAGGAAGATCCCCTGGAGAAGGAAATGGTAACCCACTCCAGTATTCTTGCCTGGAGAAGCCCATGGACGGAGAAGCCTGGTAGGCTGCAGTCCACGGGGTCGCAAAGAGTCGGACACGACTGAGCGACTTCACTTTTTCACTTTCACTTTCTTGGGAACAGGGGCTGTTTCATTGGAACTGTGCAGGTTCAACTTGGCCCAATTCATTTGGAATAGGGACTATTCTATTGGAACTCTGTTGAGCAGCTTAGGGCCTGACTACTCTGGGGCCACACCTTTCCCTTAGAACTGGCCGGTATTAGGCCTTCAGGCTATTTGAGCTGCAGGCTATTTGAGCAATGTGAGCTCTTTAGGCTGTTTGAGAATTATTCCTTTAGAGAAAAAAGCCTCTGAGAAATGCGATCCCAGTTTTCTAAATATTTTGAGGTTCAGGGAACTAGATCCCATATGCTGCAACTAGGAATTTGCATACCACAGCTAAAGATCCAGTGTGCCTCAGCTAAGACCTGGCACAGCCAAATAAATAAATATTAAAAAAATAAAATAGCCCCTGTGTTGGGACGTTAAAACAGTTCAGATAGTGGGAATCTCTACTGAACCTCCAGGGGTTTCTTTCTCTGAACCTATTCCCTTCCATTTAGGCCCCCTGAGAGCTGCACATTCCTTTCTCCTTAATTCTGCTGCCCCATCCACTTATTAGACTGAGGCTTCTTAAAGAAATATTATGTCAGAATTTCTTTCTTCCAAAAGGGGGAAATCATTTTAATATTTGACAGTAGTCATCAAAGCAATCAACCAGGTTAGTTTAATGACCTTTCGACATCTTTTATTTGCTCCCTCTCTACTGTGCTAGGGCTGATTCTGCAAACAATGATCATCTATTCCTATTGAATCAGCTACTGCCTTCTATATGGGCAAAATCTCTGACAGATGTTGGCGAAATTCATAATGCAGCTTCCATCAAGATTCAAATAGATCCCCCAAAACCTCTTCCCAAAATGAATCGATAGCCTATATGTAAAGAAGCATTGAAGCTTCCGGGCATTAAAGCTCATGGTAGAAGATTACAAGGATCAAGGCCTCATTATTCCTTGTGCTAATCCCTATAATACTTATGTTTTGGGGCTTCCCTAGTGACTCAGTGGTACAGAATCTGCCTGCCAATGCAGAAGACACAGGTTTGATCTCTGATCCAGGAAGATCCTACATGCCTCAGAGCAGCTAAGCCTGTGTCCCACAGCTACTGAGCCTGTGCTCTAGAGCTGGGAATCACAACTCCTGAGCCCATGAGCCACAACTATTGAAGCCCTAGTGCCTAGAGCGTGTGCACCAGAGAAGCCACAGCAATGAGAAGCCCACACACGAAACTAGAGAGTAGCCTCCGCTCTCCCCAATTAGAAGAACAGCCAATAAATAAAATAACAAAGATCCAGAGCAACAACGAAGATCCCAGTGAAGTGAAGTGAAGTCGCTCAGTTGTGTCCGACTCTTTGCGACCCCACGGACTGTAGCCTACCAGGCTCCTCTGTCCATGGGATTTTCCAGGCAATAGTACTGGAGTGGATTGCCATTTTCTTCTCCAGGGGATCTTCCCGACCCAGGGATCAAACCCGGGTCTCCCGCACTGTAGACAGACGCTTTACCATCTGAGCCACCAGGGAAATCCCAAACAGCCAATAAATTAAATTAAAAAGTATATTGCATAACTTAAAAAAAAAAAGCACTTCTGTTTACTGGTGAGAAAACCTAAGGGCTCAGGGCGGAGGCTTGTCCAGGGCCTCTGAGCAATAAATGACACTGTTCTCCCTCTACACCTGTTTTTCCCAAGCTTTATGTTCCTAACATCCATTCCCACCAAAAGTAAATTATTGACTGTAATTGATTTATGCAGTGCATTCTTGCTAATGCCAATTGTTAAGCTAACCAGTGTTTTTCCTTTACTTGGGAAGAAAAACAATTCACCTGGACAGTAAGGCCTCAGGGTTTTACGGGGAGTCCTTCTTCTCACAAATCCTGAAGGCCGATCTGGATGATGTAAAGTTCCCCAGAGGTCCTACTTGGTTGCGATTTGGGGATAATTTGCTTCTTTGCCCTCTGTCTGAAGCTTCACCTGCTTAAGTTTTCCTGTAAAAGGAAAATTCTTTTTGCCTAACTCTAGAGATGCTGGAAGACCTTATGGTCAGAATTTTCTCCCTTTTGTAACAGATTCCTCTCCTTCTAAAGCAATACTGTGCACCCCACCCTCCAATAATCCTTTTGAATAAGTCTTTGCTTATAAGGTCTGGATTTGTTTGTTTGTTTTTTAATATTTATTTATTTATTTGGCTGCACCGAGTCTTGGTGGTGGCATGTGGGATCTAATTCCCTGACCAGGGATTGAACCCAGGCCCCTTGCGTTGGGAGTGTGGAGTCTTAGCCACTGGACCACCTGGGAAGTCCCTGGATTCATTTTTATTTGACAATCCTAAGGAAACCCACTCCAGTACTCTTGCCTGGAAAATCCCAGGGATGGAGGAGCCTGTAGGCTTCAGTCCATGGGGTCGCGAAGAGTCAGACACAACTGAGTGACTTCACTTTTACTTTTCACTTTCATGCACTGGAGAAGGAAATGGCAACCCACTCCAGTGTTCTTGCCTGGAGAATCCCAGGGATGGCAGAGCCTGGTGGGCTGCCGTCTCTGGGGTCGCACAGAGTCGGACTCGACTGAAGTGACTTAGTAGTAGTAGTAGTAGTAGTAAGGAGTACCTGTCCGACTTTTTGCGACCTCATGAACTGCAGCACGCCGGGCTTCCCTATCCTTCACTATCAGACCTGACTTAGCGACAGAACAACCACCAACAAGCTGTCCGTAGGCTCCTTTTGGGAGAGATGGATGGAGCGGGCGGTTTTGTCTTCCCGGCGCTTCCTGTGCTGCAGTAGATGTATACAAGTTGTCAGGGAAGTTGTGAGCCCTGCCGTTAAACTGTCATGGGGACACACCATCCTGACCTGGCCGCCCTCAGAGGTGAAGCCGCTGAGGCTTGGTTACAGTTGGGCTGGAGCCCACTCGCTGCAGTGTGAGACTCTGTCGATGACACTAACAACCATCCGGTGGAGGCGGCAGCAGGGGTTCATGTGACTGGGTAGGAGCTACAGACTTTGTAGAATCCAGCTGCTTAGGTGGTAGTCAGCATGGTCCCAATTTATACAATCTTTAGTCATACACTCTCAATTCCCATTCCTGCCCCTGTTTTCATTTTCCACGGTGGTTCCAGCACCTGCACCTGCCAGATCCAAGCTCTCTCCTCAGCCCTGGTGTTTGTATCCCCGCCCCTACCCCAGTCCCTTTTCCTTCTCACCGCTTTTCACCGTGTAGATCAGATCAGTTTAGCTCCTTTTCGTTTGGCATTACTGAGTGTCCTGGAACCAGTTGACAAAGAGGTGGTTGCTTCTTTTTTTTAAATGACTATTTATTTGGGGCTGTGCTGGGTCTTCGCGGTTGCTCGGGCTTTTCTCTAGTTCGCTGAGTGGGGGCTACTCCCTAGTTGCGGTGCGCCGGCTTCTCACTACAGTGGCTTCTCTCGTTTCAGATCATAGGCTTCAGGGCACGCGGGCTTCAGTAGTTGCGGTGCGTAGGCTCTGCAGTTGCAGCTCCGGGGCTCTAGAGCACAGGCTCAATATTTGTGGCCCACGGTTTTAGTTGCTCCATGGCATGTGGGATCCTCCCTGATCAGGGATCAAACTTGTGTCTCCTGCATTGGTAGATGGATTCTTTACTACGGAGCCACCAGGGAGGCCCAGGATTTTTTTTTTTTCCCATAAATTCCTTTTTTAGCAGGATGAGGGAGAGAGGCAGCGAATGGGGAGGTGGAGAAACTTCACCTGCTAATAAATCTTGCTCCTGTCGCGTTGTAATCCGAAGCAATGTGTGAAAAGGGTCGTACGCACAGAGTCCAAGCACAGCGCTTCAGTGGTCCCCGGGCACGTGGGGTCATCAGGCTTTCTCACGGGCGCTCCCTCTCTGCTAACCCATCTGCCGGGCTGCAGGCTGAGTGCAGAGACTCAGACACACTCGCTGCGCTCGGGTCAGCCTGCAGATGCTCTGCCAGATGACTCTGCTCTGTGAACAAATCTGTTACAAGCTGGTCCAACCTCTAGCCATGGGTGGGTAAATTAGAGCTTGGAGAGTCGTGAACCTAACGGAGAAGTGAAGGAACACAGAGGCTTCTTGCCGCCACCCCAGCCAAGAGCACCTCTGGGGCCTCTTAGCTGCCTAGGGATGCGGGGTGAATGAGGGTTCACTAGCTAAAGCAGGTCAGCTGGGATGGGATGAGCTTATTAACCTCCCCTCCCATCCTCCATGTTTCTATCATACATCAACACAACACAATATTGTGTGTATGTGTGTGTGCAAGCTCAGTCGTGTCCAACTCTTTGCGACCCCATGGACTGTAGCCCTCGAAGATCCACTGTCCATGGGATTTTGCAGGCAAGAATACTGGGGTGGGTTTGCCATTTCTTTTTCCAGGGGATCTTCCCAACTCAGGGATTGAGCCCAAGTTTCCTGCATTGGCTGGTGGATTCTTTACCATTGAGCCACCTGGGAAACCTCTTTTAAAAATTAATTAATTTTAAAATTAAAAGTAGTTAATTGATTGATTTTTGGCTGCACTGGGTCTTCGTGCTGCACGCGGGCTTTCTCTGGTTGCAGTGAGCAGAGGCTTCTCTATGGTTGTGGCAGTCAGGCTTCTCATTGTGGTGACGTCTCTTGCTGCAGAGCTCGGGTTCTAGAGAGCCTGGGCCTCAGTAGATGTGGTACTACGCTCAGTTACCTCGAGGCATGTGGAATCTTTCTGGACCAAGGATTGAATGCATGTCCTTTGCGTTGGCAGGCAGATTCTTAACCACTCTCATTTTACACATCAGAGGACAGAGGCGGAGTTGTGAAAGGACCTGACTGGCCCATAGCCAGCAAACGACAGGGAGGAAATCTGAGCCCAGGGGGCCTTATCCTCAGGGCCTGTGCCCTGTGGATCCTCCTATACTGTTGGATCATTAGTATAAAGTGATATAAAGTGACCTGTCCCACCACTAGCTGGTAAGCCTGTGCAGCGAGGTGATGGGTCCTGGGATCCACCATGTGTGGTCTTGGAAGCCCAAGGAATTGGATAGACACTGCTGATTCCGAAAACACACAACAGGGTCCCAACCCCGCAGTCTTCCAGCACCATCCCATCCTCCACAGCTCTTGATTGTAACTGACTCGAGTCCCAGCCCACCCTCTGGATTATGACCTGTGGCATGTTCTTTACAACTGCTCACTTTCTTTATTTAAAAAATTTTTTATTAAAAATGTTTAAAAATTTAAAAACTAAGAAAAAGATTTTATAATGGGGGACGAAAGTGTGTTTGAAGTGTCAAGGATCAATGTGTCCTGCAGTTCACATTAACTCTTACAGCTAGCTGCGTTCTTCAGCGGCCCACAAGCTGAGTGATCCACCGCTAAGGGTCATAATGGAGTATAGTTGACTTACGTTAGTTACTTTACAGTAAATGTTACGTTAGTTTTATGCATACAGCAAAGTGATTCAGTTATACATATATCTATTCTTTTTCCGATTCTTTTCCCATTTGGGTTATTAATTGAATAGAGTTCCCTGTGCTATATAGTATGTCCTTTATTTTACATATAGTAGTATGTATATCCCAATCTCCTAATTTATCCCCCCTGCTCACCTTTTCCCCTTGGTAACCATAAGTTTGTTTCATAAGTCTGTGAGTCTGTTCTGTTTTGTAAATAAGTTCCTGTGTTTGGATTCCATGTATACGTGATATCCTATGATATTTGTCTTTCTCTGTATTTCTCAGCCATAAAAAAGAATGAAATCATGCCACCTGAAGCTACATGGATGGGATCTAGAGATTATCATACTAAGTGAAGTATGTCAGCTGCTCATTTTCAAACCTGATGCTCTCTCTGACTTTGTTTTTAATTTAAAAATAAAAGAATTGAGATAAGACTGGCATAGAACGTTGTATAGTTTTAGGTATACAACATACTGAATATATATGTATATTCACTCTTGTTACTGAGTCCAAGCTCATATCTGTCTCTCCACGACAGGCCATTAAACCTGGAGATGAGATGTTGGGGCAAAGAATAGCAACTTTATTCTGAAAGCCAGCAGACCAGGAAGATGGTGGACTGAGAAGATAGTGTCCCAAAGAACCATGTTCCCCGAGTTAGAATTCAAGTTTCTTTTATACTTTTATGGCCCTCGTGGCTCACACAGTAAAGAGTCTACCTGAAATGCAGGCGACCCTGGTTCAATGCCTGTGTCAGGAAGATCCCCTGGAGAAGGGAATGACAACCCACTCCAGTATTCTTGCCTGGAGAATTCCACGGACAGAAGAGCCTGGTGGGCTACAGTCCATGGGGTTGCAAAGAGTTGGGCATGACTGAGCAACAAACACTTACTTATACTAAAAGGGGAGAGAGTGTGGAATCCTTTGTTCCTGCAATGACTCGTGTGGCTCACCTGCTGGGAAGCCCACCCTTTATGTCTGCCTTCCCCACCTCCTACCAGAGTTTCCTAGGACCACGTCCCCAGTAAGCTGTTTGCTCTCCAGTCCTTCCCTCAGGCTCTGCTTCTGGAGAACCCACATGAAGACAACTGTGGTCCATAGTTTTCTTCTGATTCCAGTCTCCCGAGATCGACACCCTTTCCACCTGGACTTGGGCTGGGGGGGCATCTTCTCTCCCCCTTGTGACCCCTGAGCCAGCATTCCCACCAGCTCTTGGCAGCCAGGGCCATGGGCTCTGTCTGAACATTCTAGACCTCACCCAAGAGGCTTGTATCCAAATCCTCCTTAACTAAGCACACATGTTCTCATACAAGACAGACAGGGGGACTTCCCTGATGGTCCAGTGGTTATGACTCTGTGCTTTCACTGTCAGGGAAGATGGTTCAGTCCCTGGTTGGGGAACTAAAATCCTGCCAGCTGGGGCCAAATTAAAAAAAAAGATAGATGGGGTTGAAACGTATTAGATGATACTGGTTCGCACTGAAGGAAATTGTCAACCTACCCAGGGAAACTTGTCCTTTTGGTAAATCCCTGAGCTGGACCCAACAGCCCATCCTTAAGATGTTGACCCACTTCCTGTGGGTCTTTTCTTGCACCATCTTTTGTTTCCTTTATTTGCTTTTCATTATTTCCCCGTGCTTCACCTGTGGTCTCTCTTGTTTACTTTCCTGCCAGGCCACCTCTTATTTCCACACACGGGTTCAAGAGAGAAGGGAGACATTTTCCTCTGAATCACCTCTGCCGCTGGGAGGCAGGTGGTGGCTTTCTTCCAAGGATTTTTCTTCCTAGTCTCATAAACTTCTTTACCGTGGTGAGGGAGAGGCTATCAGAAGTCTGTTTATCTGCAGAGCTGAGAGCCGAAGAGCTACTCTTATTTATAGGATCCTGAGAGTGTCCGTGATATTGGGTAAGAAATCACACTGCAGCAAACCTGCTGACACCTGAGCGTCAAGAAATCTGTCTCTACTAGGTTAGCCCGAGGGCAGCAGAAAGTCAAGACAGGCTGGCATCAGACGCCAGTGCTGTCCCTCCCCGTTTGTGATCTGGGATAAGTGACCTCCCTGAGCCTCAGTTTCTTCATCTCTAAGATGAGAAAGACAAGACCCCATCAAAGGGCTGCTGGGAGGGTTACAGGTGAGGATGTATTCGAGGCACGCAGCCTCCAGCTCACAGCCTCCCTCCCGTCCCTGCTGCCACCCGCTGCTCCGTGCTCTGCTGGGTCTGTGAAGCTTGGCTCTTGCTCCGCTGTTACTGTCCAGTCTGGAGGACTATACTCTTCTTTTCCGGAGACCTTGACTTTGAATTTATGATGCCTTCACTGGTACTGTGCCTGCCTCTTGGGATGTAGGTGGGATGTGATCCCAGGCCAGAGAAGGTGTCAGGGATTGAGAGTGAGTTTGGCTGGGTTTAGGTGGCCTGGCTTAAGCAAGAACACTGTGCCAGGGCCTGGCTTGCCTGGAGACAAGATAGGACTGTCAGAGAAGCCGCCGAGAATCATCATTAGTTGGGCCTTCTGTCTGAACCAGATGGATGAGCTCACTGACTTCAGACTTTGATTTCCAGACGTCAGTGTTAGCCCGAGACCCACCCCAAAGCGGGAGGGGCCCTGGCTGCAAAGGGAGACCTGTTTCATCACCCCCCTCCCACCACGTCCCTCTTCGAACGAAGCTCTGTGCACAGGTTTTATGAAAACATGACTACAGTGTGAGTCAGGTCATCCCGCCTGTAAGCCTCTGCCGACTCCAGCGATAAAGAATTTGGGCCTTATTTATAGGGCAGCCTGGAGAATCTGACAGGAGGAATTGAGCTTACTGCCAGGGTGCGAAATGAGATTTCCCAGAAAGACGTTCCCTGGGCTGAAGGGGCCTCTGGGGACAGCGGAGGAGATAGGCAAGGTGAATCAGACGGAATGATCTGGGCGGCAGCCCACCAAGGCCGGGCCTCCCTCCTCCTACAGGGGATTGGCAGCAGAGATGTCTCCAGGCCCTGGGCCTTAGCATCTTCCCACGGAGCCAGGCAAAGGTCAGAACGCTCAGATGCCCTACAAGTCCATGTAACCAAGCGTGTTCTCATTTATTCAGCATTGTCTTCAAGGGATATCTTAGCTTTGGGCACCTGGGTGTCCCTTCCTCTCCCCTTCGGTTTCTTTCCACCTCCTCCTCCTCCACACTCCTCTCATCTCCCTCTACATTTTCTTCCCTTCCTTTTCTGATGCCCCCCACCCCTCCCATGGTAGTTATCTGGGCTATGCAGGAACATTCTGGCTCTCTCCTCTGGGAGACTGACAAGACTGCCTTACCCTCCCATTTAAAATGAGGTTTGGCTGCATGACTTGCTCCAGCCAGTGAAGTGTGAGTGAACACATGTGTGTTGCTTTTGGGCAGAAGCTTCAAGAGCCAGGGCCTTGCCCGCGCCTACTTCTCTTTCCCTGGTGCGGTGACTTGTGTTCTCTGAGATGCTGGCTGCCCATTAGTGGGGTCCTGGAATGAGCATGACCCAGAGCAAAGCCTCCAGCTGACCCACGTTGGTCATGCAGGGAGAAGGAGAATGAAAATGAAGCCATTAGTTGCTCAGTCGTGTCCAACTCTTTGCGACTCCATGGACGGTAGCCCACCAGGCTCCTCTGTCCATGGGATTCTCCAGGCAAGAATACTGGAGTGGGTTGCTGTGCCCTCTTCCAGGGGATCTTCCCAGCCCAGGGATTGAACCCAGTTCTCCTGCATGGCAGGCAGATTCTTTGCTATCTGAGTCACAAGGGAAGCCCCTCTTTTGCTGTTTCATGCCACGGAGACTCTGAGATTGTTTATCACCGCAGTATCCCCTAATGTCCTCTGACTAATACACTCTCCACCCCAGAACCTTGGGAGTGACTCTGTATCCACACTCCACTTTCAATACAGTGCCTACCCAGCTCCTTTCCATAATCAGAAGTGTGAGTCTGGGGTGCCACGGGGAATGAATAGGATAACAAGACATTGGCCTTGGAGAGCGGGAGAGAGAGGAAGGTTCTCTGAACTGCCCGTTTAATGAGAAAGCTGCTAGGTGTGCCTGGCTGGGCACACAGCTGCCCAGAGTTCCCGTCATCACGATGTTCCAGGGAGAAGTTGATTTCCCAAAGTGGAAAAGTTTTTCTCACTCTCTGGCAATAAATGCACCTTACCCTTCACACTGGCTGGCTCCGATCTGGGATCGACATAGTGCTCCCTGCAGCTGTGAGCTGCTTCTCTTCTGCTCCGTTTCCTTGCCAACTGGGGCTTCGGAGAAGCAATTCCTTTTCTGGTGCTGATGAATATTTTTCTAGCTCAGAGTTTAATTTCTTCCTTCTTAGTTTTGCTGGGTTGACTGACTAGCGCTTCGGGATGTTAAGCCTGATTAACCTTTTCCCCCAAATTGTACCTTTTCTTCCTGGAGATGGTGTTTTGGGGTGTTTGACTGGAACTTCTGAAGGATGGGGTGTGGGAAGAGCAGCGGACGAAGCCCTTTGAGCCCAGGTACCCCTGTCATCCCTCCGTCTGGAGAGCGGGGTGGGGAGGGGAGCTGTGGTCCAGCCCTTGTCACCGTCATGCTTGATGCTGCCCTTTGAGCTCCCCTGGAATTGTCTGATCAGCCTCAGGGCTCCGGGAGGGGGCTGTGTGTCCTCAGAGCGAGCGGGCTATTGGTGAGTGGACCACAAGCTAAGAGCAAGGCTGATGAAATGTGGCACGTGTGCATGCACGTGTGCATGCACGTGTGCAAGTGTGTGTGTGTGTTAGTGGGTCAGAGCACTCCCCCTACTGCAAGGGGAGGAAGGAGTGGATGATGAAGCATGCAGAGTTGGCAGGTGGGGCTGACATTGGTGGTGTGACTCGTGTTTCGAGTCTGCTTCTAACAGCTGGCGTTCGGGGGTCTGTCTCGCTGATCCCTGAACAAGGGAGGGAACAGCCTCACCAAGCTTCACTGTAGCAGGGCTGTGGGTGTCTGTGGGGTTGAGGATGGCAATTTACACCCTCCCTCCATCCCTGCCGTCCCTCCCACCCCTCCTGGCGGAAGGAGTCAACTGGCAAGGGTGTGCATCCCATGTGGGGTCGTCTCCCGAGCACCCTGACATTCCTCATGTGGCCTGTGGACCCACAGCATTGGCTTGTTAGAAATATAGAACCTCGGGCCCCCCGAGGCCCCCACCTACTTAATCAGAATCTGCACTTTGACAGGAGCCGCAGTGATGTGTGTGTACTGAGTGTGAGAGGCACTGCTGCCTGGGGGCTGGAAGTATTAATAATCCCCATGTGCAGGTGTGACTGGGGTTCTCTGGGGCAGAGAGGTTGGGCTGTCCTTTGGCTTTGTCCTAGCTTCAGCGTCCATAAGGTTTGAAAGTGGCCCATGCCAGCTGAACCTGTTTTCCTGATCTCCACTCCCCCATCACCTCACTCTCCCATGGGAAGGCAGGGGGTGGGTGAGGTGGATCCTTGGGGCTGTGGTCAAGAAGGAAAGTCATAATGATGGTCTTCTTTCCACTCTGTGCAGAGAAGCCGGGTGGGCAGGAACCATCCCAGTCTCCTTCCATCTCTGGGGAGGCTCTGATCACAGGGGCTGGGGGTGCATATCTCATATGGGGTGTGCCCCATGCTTGCATGGAGAGCTGCATCCAGCACTCTTGGTCATGGAGATGTTCAGGATGGTGAAGCCAAAAAGCACAGTCAAGCAGGAGGAGCCAAAGAGCAGGGAACAGCGTCCCCCGGCCAGTGAACAAAGCAGAGCGATAGCTAGGAGCACGAACTGGCTTGCCAGCCGTCTAGGAAGTTTCACAGAGGGGCAGAAGAACCTCACCTGAGGGGTTATGGGGGGCGGGAAACACTTGCTGGTGTTGGGAGGACAAAAAGACGTAACTTTTACTGTTGCTCCACTGGTCACCCACAGGGTGGCAGTGAGTACGGCCAGTTGGGATCCATTGCCCGTTGACTCTGCTACTCCATAGAGTGGACTCTGGGCCCTCTTTTGCCAAGAGAATAATGCATGAGGACTCCAGGCAGAGCTGGACAGCACCTGCCTCAGCTCCAGAAATAGACCAGCCCAGGAAGCCCAAGGACTCCTGCTTCCAGCTCAGAGCAGAGCTGCCCCCCACCCCCAGCCCCTGCACCGCTGGGTGGTACGCACACAGGGGACTGTGGGGAATCAGAAGCAGGACCAGAGGGGTAGGTCGGGGAAGGTCCGTGAGAAGGGAGGAATCTCAGAGAGGTAAGCGAATGGTATCCGAGATGATGACCTTTGTCTTTGCCGGGAGCATTGTGCCCGCAAAGGGTTGGCTTAAAGCAGAAGTGACGAGGATATCTCGAAGCAATGAGATGAAGTTTTCGGCTGCTAAATAGAAATATCTCAGAAGGGCAACCGTTGGATTGGAAAGTGGACACATCTGAGCTGAGACCATACAATTCACATCTGTTACCTGAGGACAATTTAGGAAGGTGGGTGCGGCAGGTACAAGATGCTCCTGTTGGAATCCCCAGACACTCATGACTTTGTCGAGTCCGAGGCACTTTACTGGACTGATGTGATGAAGTGAAGGATTTTGAGATGAGGAGATTATTCTGGATTATCCAGATGGGCCCAGTGCAATTGTAAGAGTGCTTACTGGGGGCAGGGAGGGGCAAGCAGGAGGGTCTGAGCCAGAGGTGACACGACGATGGGAACCAGAGGGAGAGAAGATGTGATGATGGAAGCGGAGGTTGGAAGGTGTGGTTGTTGACTTGGAAGAAGGCCTTCCCAGGTAGCGATAGTGGTAAAGAATCCTCCTGCCAAGGCAGGAGACGCAAGAGTCATGGGTTCAATCCCTGGGTCAGGAAAGAGGAAATGCCATTTCCTCTTGTCTGGAAAATCCTACGGACAGAGGAGCCTGGCGGGCTATAGTCCATGGAGTCTCAAAGAGTCAGACACGACTGAGTATACACACACACACACACGCACACACCCACCCAGAGGCATGAGCCAAGGACTGTGGGCTGTCTCTACAAGTTGGAAAAGACAAGGAAACAGATTCTCCCTGAGACCCATTTTGGACCCGTCTCCGTTTTAGACTTCTGGTCTCCAGAATTGCAGGAGAATAAACTCCTGTTGTTTTAAGCCACTAAATCACCGCAGGGATAGACAGGTACTACAGGCTTTCCAGGTGGTGCTAGTCATAAAGAACCTGCTTGCCAGTTCAGGAGATGTAAGAGACATGGGTTCACTCCTTGGGTTGGGAAGATCCCCTGGAGAAGGGCATGGCAACCATTCTAGTATTCTTGCCTGGAGAATCCCCATGGACAGAGGAAATGGGCAGGCTACCATCCACAGAGTCACAAAGAGTTCAGGCACAACTAAAGTGAATTAGCATGCATGCATGCAGGCAGGTACTTCAGTGAGCGAGTGGGTTTGTCTCCTTGAGCGGTTGCTGAAAGATGCCTGGAGCAGCTGGGGTGGGGTGGGGAGGTCAGAGTCTGGTGAGATCAGACTGGGCTTGGGATGGGAAGTCCACTGGGGACAGTGAGGACGTGGGTCTGGCTGAGCTGATGTCCAAGTGGAGGGCAGGATGGGAGAAGTCAGGGGGCTAGGAAGGCCTGAGACCAGGGTGAGGGGACTGGGCTTAACCCGCATTGTCACCAGGACTGCTTCATGGAAGAGGGATATGATGAAGATGTGTTTCTGGAGAGGAAAACAAGTGAGGGGCAGGGATACAGAGCAGCGAGGTCATTGCAGGACAGCTGGACAGAAAGTGGGAAGTCTGCAGCAGGGAGGAATGCTCAGAACCCGAGCTTGAGGGCTGATAAGTTCAAACCTGAGTTTCACTCTCACTGCTGTATGACCTCGCGCAAGGTTTTAATGTCTCTGAGCTTCAATTTCTTCAAGCTGTGAAAAGGAAGCGACTTAGCAGCAGCAGCAGCAAACAAGGTTATCTTGGGGACGAAATGGAATACAGAAACAAGGCATCTGGCGCTATATGCCCTTCCATGCTATGAAAATTGATCTTGCCCACTGAGACCTTTGGACTGTGAAGAAAGCTGAGTGCCGAAGAATTGATGCTTTTGAACTGTGGTGTTGGAGAAGACTCTTGAGAGTCCCTTGGACTGCAAAGAGATCCAACCAGTCCATTCTGAAGGAGATCAGTCCTGGGTGTTCATTGGAAGGACTGATGCTGAAGCTGAAACTCCAGTACTTTGGCCACCTCATGTGAAAAGTTGACTCATTGGAAAAGACTCTGATGCTGGGAGGGATTGGGGGCAGGAGGAGAAGGGGATGACAGAGGATGAGATGGATGGATGGCATCACCGACTCGATGGACGTGAGTCTGAGTGAACTCCGGGAGTTGGTGATGGACTGGCAGGCCTGGCGTGCTGCGATTCATGGGGTTGCAAAGAGTTGGACACAACTGAGCGACTGAACTGAACTGAGACCTTGGGCTTCCCTGGTGGCTAAGACGGTAAAGAATCGGTGTGCAATGCAGGAGACCGGGTTTGATCCCTGGGTCAGAAAAATATACTGAAGAAGGGAATGGCTACCCACTCCAGTATTCTTGCCTGGGGAGTTCCATGGACAGAGGAGCCTGGCAGGCTACTGTCCATAGCATTGCCAAAGGTCGGATATGACTGAGTGACTAACACTTTTCTGAGACCTTGGATTTCCTATGTAGGTTGCCGGTGGAAGTGGTGTTTGTAAGACAGCCACTCTGGAGCAGTCCCTTCATGCTCTGGACATCTGTCTGCATGTCTCAGGATCAAATCATGGTCCTACAAACTGCTGACGTGTATTTGATAGATTGCCATTTCCAAAGGTTTCTTTTTTTTTCTTTCAAAGGTTTCTGTTCATAGTATGATGAGTAATAGTTCTGTTCCTGGAGAATGATTTTAAAAGGAAGCCAGCGTATCTGCTGCTGCATATTAAAAAGCAAGATTTCCCCCATCATAAAAAGTTACGGCTTGTGTAGAACCTACCAAGTGACAGGCATGGTGTCAAGTGCGTTCCTCATATCCTCTTGAATCCTTAGAATAATTTACAAGGCAGGCATTTGTGGCCTCATTTTATAAATGAAAAATGAGGCTTGGTGATATAAAGTCCAAGGCCTTGGAGCAGCAAGTGTGGCTGACATCACTTAATATCCTTTTCTCTTTTGTGTTTCCCATCCTTTTTTTTTTTTTGGTTTAAAAAACCCATTGCTTAATGTGGTTCAACTTCTTGTTCTTTAAACAATACTTATTGGTTAGCATTTTTGTTTTGAGGGAAGGAAACATTTTCTGCAACATTGTCTTCATAGGTAAAGCAATTCTTAAGATTTTTAATTGCTACCATATGTTGTTGATTCTTGATCTTATTTGCCAGGGTAGCTCACAAAAGGAAGAGGGGACAATCCACAGTTCCTGTTGAAATGCATCAATCTAATCCCATCAGATCAAGTTAAGTGTATGAATATCCTGATATGATGAGCACACACACACGTGTTGAGATTTTGTGCATGAGTTTCAGTACACACACACACATCAAGGAATGCACATACCTGTTGCAATATGCATGCGGGTCTTGATGTATATGGAGATATGCATATCATGACATGCATATATCAAGACACACAGAACACACACACCGAGACATGAATATCACGACATGGAGATGTCGGGACAACATGCTTGTTGAGACATGCATAATGCATACTGCAACATGCACACAGGTGTTGTGACTTGAAAGCACATGTCAAGGTGTACACATGCATGTCTTGACATGAAGCATATCAAGACATGCGTGGGCACTGTAATATGTGTGCCAAGGTCATAACACAAACAGGCATATTGGTGTACACAGATGTCACGACACATGGAAATATCATGACACTCACAGGTGTGACACGCTCATAGATGTCGTGGTGTCAACTGTGTGTTGAGATGTGCCCACGTATATGTTGAGATATGCCTGTGCATGTCAAAACATGCATATCAAGATAGGAACACCATTCACACATTGATATACATATATGTATGTAGATATTTATATCTGAGACCCCATGGACTGCAGCACACCAGGCTCCCCTGTCCTCCACTATCTCCCTGAGTTTTTGCAAACTCATATCCATTGAGTTGGTGATGCCATCTAACCATATCCCCCTCTGCCACCCCCTTCTCCTCTTGCCCTCAATGTTTCCCAGCATTTCAGGGTCTTTTCCAGTGAGTTGGCTCTTTGCATCAGGTGGCCAAAGTATTGGAGCTTCAGCTTCAGCATCAGTCCTTCCATTGAAAATTCAGGGTTTATTTCTTTTAGGATTGACTGGTTTGATCTCCTTGCTGTCCATGGGACTCTCAAGAGTCTTCTCCAGCACCACAGTTCTAATTCAGAGGGTTGGCAATTTGAACTTGAGACAGCTGGGCACTACTTTTGCCGGTCTTCACTGAAATCACTTGTGAGGATGCATTCGTGTGGTGCCTTGACACTTGAGCTCGATGATCTAAGATTGTCTCACTCTTGTGCCTGGAAGGGGCACTGCCCATTGGCTTGGAAACCTTACTTCTCCCCCATGAGCCTCACATCCTCCAGGAAGCACTTCTGTAAGTGGCCACTTCAGGACTGTGTTCCCAGAGGGCAAAAGTAGAAGCCTTCTGGGAACATAGTCCTCTTGGATTGGGTTGATGGGATTAGATTTCTAGAAATCAGGGCCTTTGCAGGAATTTTCTTGGAACTCTCAGATTCCCATTCACGTCTTTGATTTGGGAAAAATTAATCCACATAAGGATGAAAAATTGATCCTCTAATTTTTAAAACTCCACTTTGAAACGAATTGCTCCGTGTTTCTTAGCTCATCTTTGTTACTGCCAAGAGCTAGGTTGTAGCAGTTGAACAGTGTGGAGGTTAGGGGCGCCAACCCGCTGTGCAGTGGAAAATCCACAAATCCATGTATAACTTCACATCTCTCCATATCTGCAATTCTGCATTCCCAGATTCAACAGGGTGGTGTAATACCGTGGTCAAAAGGAAACAAACAAACAAAAAATCCTTGTATAAGCGGACTCATGCAGTTCAATCCTATGCTATTCACGGGTCCATGGTAAGTAAGTACAGCTTGGAGTTTTGGTGCATTGATGATTTTATTTATTTATTTTGAAGTACTGACTGTTTTAATTATTTATTTTAATTTTTTGGTCACAGCATGTGGGATCTTAGTTCCCTGACCAGGGATTGAGCCTGTACCCCCTGCATTGGAAGCATGGAGTATTCACCACTGAAGTGTCAGGGAATTCCCCATTCATTTTAAAAGATGTTATGGAAGGGCCAACTGACCATGCTTCCCTCAGCTGGGCAGCAAGGACTCCCTTGAAGTGACCCCTGCATGCTGCTACCTCATCCCACAACCCCTTCCTACCCACCTGGTACAAAGCAACCGCTCTATTCAGCCACCTCCCTTAATGGGAGGAGAGTTTGTTTAAATATCCGCATGTTAATGGCTGTGAAGTGGTTTTAAAGCACCTTTGTTAACCATTTGTGTTAACACTCTTAACCTCTGTTGAAGATTTCCCCTTGGACTGCAGCTCACGAGAGCGGAGTTTCATTGCCCTGGCACAAGGGAAACGATTTCTTTCTATTTAAAGGCAGCGATGATGCTTTACGAGGCTGCCCTTCACTTGCTCAGATATTAAAGGACAATAAATCAAAGTTCAGCACTGTGGATGAGCCACAGCTCCATCAACATTGAGAGAATCCCTTGTAGATATCCTGAGGAATTGCCCTTGACCCTTCCCCCGTTTGTACTCAGGAGCCCTAAGGGAATTTGAAATGCAACGGAGAGAGGCTGAGAGATGCAGGCGGGAGGAAGCAAGGTTTGTGATTTTGGTTTCCCTGATCCAGGGGGAACCCATGGCCACTGGAGCCAACAGGACAGGCTGGCTGGCTGGGTGCTCAACTCTCAGGGGTGGGGTGGGCTGGAACCTACGATTTCACATCCCGCATCTTAGCATCGCTTTTCTCAGACCAGGTATCCTGGAGGCTGAGAATGTTCTACACCTCCAAGAATGAAAACCCCATCAGGGAAATCAACGCTCCTCTTGTGGGACCAAGAGGAGGAGAGGGAATAGAGGCACTTTGTGAACAGTTGCTTTCATTTATGAGCTGGAATGGAAACGCCACTCAGAGACAACACAGCCGGCATATCGGTCAGCTCAGCCATCACAACGAAACACTGCAGACCTGGCGGCTTAAACAACTGACATTTATGTTCTCCGCTTCTGGAGGCTGGATGTCTGAGATTAAGGTGTTGGCGAAGTTGGTTTCTCCTGAGGCTGACTGAGCTCCTTGGTTGCAGATGGCCACATTCTAGCTGTGTTCCCCACGTGATCTTTATGTGTCTGTTTTCAGATTTCCTCTTCTTATAAGGACACCAGTCATATTGGATTGGGGCTCACCCTAATGATCTCATTTTATTATAGTTATTTATAATAACTTAATTGGGCTTCCCTGGTGGCTCGGATGGTAAAGAATCTGCCTTCAATGCGGGAGACCCAGGTTCAATCCCTGGGTTGGGAAGGTCCCCTGGAGAAGGGAATGGCTACCCACTTTAGTATTCTTGCCTGGAGAATCCCGTGAACAGAGGAGCCTGGCAGACTACAGTAACTTAATTACCTCTTTAAAGACCCTATCTCCCAATGCAGTCATATTCTGGGCAACTGGGGTTTAGCCCTCTAACATGTACACTTTTTTGGGGTGGGGGAATACTCTCCAGCCCATTACAGCCAGGTTGGAAAAGAGAACACAAGAGGAAGTGACGAGACCCTGACCATTTCCTGGAAGCTCCATTTCTTGACTTGGCAGGGTGTGGACCAGGATCTGACCTCACGCTTGGCGGCCATGGGACCCCTGGTCTTCTTGGTGCCTCCCCAGGAGGGCAGGCGGCCTCCATGGAGACTCACAGCTTTGTCCTCGCTGACCCTGTTTTGACTGGGCCCCTTTGCTTGGCCCCTTGAAGCAGGTAGTGTGATAAGGGCTGGGTCTGCATAGGCTGAGGGGGGTCCTTGATGCCAGGTCACATGCCGGGGGCACAGGGAGATGTGCCAGCCTCCCGGGGCCCGTGGGCTGGCAGGGGAAGGAGCACACCCTCAAAGCAAGAGACCGCGGGAAGCCTTCCCCGTGTGCTGTCAGTGCCAGACCTCAGAGAAAGGAGAGGGCGGTGGGGCAGACGTTCCTGGAGGGAGCCTGACCTGGTCTTTTTTTTTTTTTCAAATGTTAAGAGTTTACATCACTTTGCCAACAAAGGTCTGCTAGTCAAAGCTATGGTTTTTCCAGTAGTCATGTATGGATGTGAGAATTGGACTGTGAAGAAAGCTGAGCACGGAAGAATTGATGCTTTTGAACTGTGCTGTTGGAGAAGACTCTTGAGAGGCCCTTAAACTGCAAGGAGATCCAACCAGTCCATTCTAAAGGAAATCAGTCCTGAATATTCATTGGAAGGACTGATGCTGAAGCGGAAACTCCATCTGAGGCGAAGAATGGACTCATTGGAAAAGACCCTGATGCTGGGAAAGATTGAGGGCAGGAGGAGAAGGGGATGACAGAGGATGAGATGGTTGGATGACATCACTGACTCAATGGACATGAGTTTGCATAAGCTCTGGGAGTTGGCGATAGACAGGGAGGCCTGGCATGCTGCAGTCCATGGGGTCGCAAAGAGTCGGACACGACTGAGTGACTGAACTGAACTGAACAGAGTTTATTTTATTTATAATTTTATTTATTTTTGGCTGTGCTGGGCTTTTGTCTAGTTGTGGTGAGCAGGAGTTCCCCTGTAGTTGCGGTGCTAGGGCTTCTCACTGCAGAAGCTTCTCTTGTGGAGCACCGCTCTAGGGCACGCAGGCTTCAGTAGCTGTGGCTTGAGGGCTCGGTAGTTATGGTCCCCTGGCTCCAGAGCACAGGCTCAGTAGCTGTGGCGCACAGGCTTTGTGGCCCCGAGGCATGTGGGATCTTCCTGGACCAGGGATTGAACCGGTGTCTCCTGCATTGGCTGGTGGATTCTTTACTGCTGAGCCACCAGGGGAGTCCTGGCCATGTCATTTTAGAAATGAGAAATGGTGATGATGGAGTGTCTAAAGCCAGTTTTGCTGGATTCCGTGACCTGCATTCTTCTCAATACATCACCCAGCCTCCCAGGGACCATGTGTCTATTCAACAGTGGTGTCACATGGTGAATGCTAAAACTACAGCACCCTCCCATTGCCTGGGAGCTATTTGATTATCTCTCTCTCTCCCCCACTGCTGTGTGAGCCTTTCTCGAATGGGACCTGGATTCCCAGCGGTACCTGTAGCCTGACACAGTGCCTGGATGCGGGAGGTGCTGGGTGAATGTCTGCTGAAGAAAGGAAGACAAAAAGGAACGGCTTGAAGAAGCTGTGATGGCTGGAAACTGGAGATGTTTGGCAGCGATCAGAGGAAGGAGGGCAATAACGCTTCCTGGGGTGTTCCCACTTCAAGTCATTTCTTCCTGCACTTTCCACAGCATCCTTTGAAGCCCAGCCAGTGCTCTCCTGCTGCACACAGCCGTCCCATCCGGAAGGTTCATTGCATGCAGATCTGAGCGGGAGCTGATTCAGTGCAAACGCCTCTGCTGCTGGACACCCACAGCCAGCTGCCCACGGACATTGGCAGCTGTTTCAGTTTTCTCTGCCAGCGGGAGCTTTGGTGTGCTTTTTCTCCCTGCACGTCTGCGGCAATGAGCAGTGTAATGAAAGCCAGGGAGACACGGCCAGGAGGAAGTTGTGTCATCAAAATCCATGGCTTTACTCAGGGCTCTCAGGAGTAAGGGGGAGCAGATCATTGGGGATTTAGTCCAAGAAAGCCAGCTTGAAATGCTTCTAAAAGCTGCCTGCGGCCAAGAGGGCTTGGCATGGCCCCTTCGTGAGCCCACTGAGTGATTTGTTGTCAAGTCAGAATTTCATAGCTGTGAGGGGCTCGGCATGCGTGCGTGCTCAGTCATGGCCAGCTCTTTGTGACCCCACGGACTGTAGCCCGCAAGGCTCCTCTGTTCTTGCTGGATTCCATGACCTGGGATTTCCCAGGCAAGAGTGCTGGAGTGGATTGCCATTTCCTCCTCAAGGGGATCTTCCCAATCCAGGGATCGAACCTGTATCTCTTATGGCTCTTATATTGGCAGGCGGATTCTTTACCACTGAGCCACCTGGGAAGGGAGGGGCAATAGAGGTCATCTCAATGGAACACTTTTCTTGTTGTAGATAGGAAACAGATCTAGGAAGGAGGAGAAACTGATTTAAATAAAATTGATCCAGTGATCTGTGAGAATTAGAGAAATGTATGCCCTCCAGGCATATAGCCCCAAGTCAGGGGGCAAAGGTTGAAGAGCAGACTGCAGGCTGCCTCTCAGCCCCTACCTGTCCACTGGGATAGGTGACTTTGTGCAGTACACAACCCGCACGACTGCACATGGTGACCTTGACATCAAAGTCACACAGTCACTTGTCACTTAATGATGAAGGTAAAATCAGAGCCTACTACCTACTGCTCTGTAGACAGTTGAGTTTGAAAGGCAATCTTTACACTCACTTTTTATGTGTGTTTTGGGGTCTGTGTTTAACTAAGCAAGGAGCAGCCTTGGGTCTGGTTTCTGAAGCCAGACTAACTGGGTTCTCGTCCCAGTCTTGCGCCTTCTCACCTGTGTGGACTCGGTGAGGTGTCTCCACCTTCTCATCTGTAAAATGGAATGAAGAATAGTCTCTACCTTGTGACTTACTTGGGAAAATTCAGTGAGTTCTGATGTATAGAATGTATAGAAAAGTACACAGTGAGTCCTGCGTAAATGTTGTAATTGTTATTCTGCTGCTGCTGCTGCTGCTAAGTCGCTTCAGTCGTGTCTGACTTTGTGTGACCCCATAGACGGCAGCCCACCAGGCTCCCGCATCCCTGGGATTCTCCAGGCAAGAACACTGGAGTGGGTTGCCATTTCCTTCTCCAATGCATGAAAGTGAAAAGTAAAAGTGAAGTTGCTCAGTCGGTCCGACTCCCAGCGACCCCATGGACTGCAGCCCACCAGGCTCCTCCGTCCATTGTTATTCTACTCCTGGGCATAATAGCAACATATTTGGATGGAGCTCTTGACACCCATGTCTCTAAAGTCCCTGGATTTCTTAACGACTTTGTGGGAGAGATACAGACTTCCAGCTTTCATTTGGTGGACCTGAGCTCACAGAGGCTCATGGAGTCAGTTGCCCCCGATCCTACCCTCACAGGGGAGCTGAGCTGGAATCTTATGCTCCAGAACTTGCCCTATAATTTCCTGATCAATTCAAGTATTTATAAAAAAAGGAGTACATCAAGGCTGTATATTGTCACCCTGCTTATTTAACTTATATGCAGAGTACATCATGAGAAACACTGGACTGGAAGAAACACAGGCTGGAATCAAGATTGCCGGGAGAAATATCAACAACCTCAGATATGCAGATGACACCACCCTTATGGCAGAAAGTGAAGAGGAACTAAAAAGCCTCTTGATGAAAGTGAAAGTGGAGAGTGAAAAAGTTGGCTTAAAGCTCAACATTCAGAAAACGAAGATCATGGCATTCGGTCCCATCACTTCATGGGAAATAGATGGGGAAACAGTGGAAACAGTGTGAGACTTTATTTTTCTGGGCTCCAAAATCACTGCAGATGGTGACTGCAGCCATGAAATTAAAAGACGCTTACTCCTTGAAAGGAAGGTTATGACCAACCTGGATAGCATATTCAAAAGCAGAGACATTACTTTGCCAACAAAGGTCCATCTAGTCAAGGCTATGGTTTTTCCTGTGGTCATGTATGGATGTGAGAGTTGGACTGTGAAGAAGGCTGAGAGCCGAAGAATTGATGCTTTTGAACTGTGGTGTTGGAGAAGACTCTTGAGAGTCCCTTAGACTGCAAGGAGATCCAAGCAGTCCATTCTGAAGGAGATCAGCCCTGGGATTTCTTTGGAAGGAATGATGTTAAAGCTGAAACTCCAGTACTTTGGCCACCTCATGCGAAGAGTTGACTCATTGGAAAAGACTGTGATGCTGGGAGGGATTGGGGGCAGGAGGAGAAGGGGACGCCAGAGGATGAGATGGCTGGATGGCATCACTGACTCGATGGACGTGAGTCTGAGTGAACTCCGGGAGTTGGTGATGGACAGGGAGGCCTGGTGTGCTGTGATTCATGGGGTTGCAGAGTCGGACACGACTGAATGACTGAACTGAACTGAACTTGGGCCTCTCAGCAGACTGGTAGCATCTTTTGTAGGTGCTGAAGTTTTTACATGTTGCAGATCTTCCCAAGTGACACTTGGAACAAATGTCAAAGTTTTCAACATTTACAGAAAAGTGGGCAAGGCTGGCAGAAGTCACTTTCTCAACCGTAAACCCTGGGGTACGAGACTCATGCCTGGCAAAGCTGCATTAGTGGGGCTTTCTCTTCCGGGCTCTCTTGCTACTTCCTGGGTGCCTCTCCCCAACCCTCAGGTCTTGGTTCTCCCTGGCCCTCTGACCCACCATGTGCTCCCCACTCTCCATTGGGCTCCATCTGTAACTTATGCTTTCATCCTCTGGACAGGCTGGTCTTTCACAGAGCAAATGTTTTTAATTTCGATGAGGTCTCATTTATCAAAATTTTTTTTTTTTTATGGATTGTGCTTTTATGTCATGTCCAAAAACTCTTCACCAAGCCCTAGGTCCCAAAGATCTTCTCCTATGTTTTCTCCTAAAAGTTTGAGAACTTGCTGTTTTGCATTCAAGTCTGTGATCCGAGTTATTTTTTATTTCCGCTTTGAGGCTTAGGTTGAGTTTTATGTGTTCGCCTATAGGCATCCAGTTTGTCTGGCACCATTGATTGAAAAGATTATCTTCCTCCCATTGAAGTACTTTCACTCCTTCGTAAAAAGTCAGTTGGCCGTAGTTCTGTGGGTCTCTCTATGGATCCTCTCTGCTGTTTCGTTGATCTGTGTGTCTGTCCCTCCTCCAGTGTCCCACAGTCTTGAATGCTGTAGGTATAGAGAAAGTCAGTCTGCCAAGACTGATTCCTTCCATTTTGTTTTTCCAGGCTACAGTTCTTGGGTTTGCAAACAGTCGGACACAACTGAGCACACACACACACACACCCACACACCCCACTTCGCGTGGATAACCTTATCCCTGGTTGGAAACTGAGGCGACCAAGGCAGAGGGAAGGGTTGACTTGCTTAAGGTCACATCACTGGTTAGAGAACAGACTGATGTTTTAAGCGCAGGTCTCCCAGACTCGCTTTACACTGCAGTGCTTTGGCCACTGGCTCCCCCAGCCCCCTACCCTTTTCTCCTGTCGCCTGCCTGTCTGAAAGACTTTTGTCCTGTTCTGTCAAATCAGGCCCTCTGCTCTCCAGAAACAAGCAATTGTCAGGAAGACAGCTTTCCTTTGAGGGTCATAACTACACAGCAAGAAGAAAAGCGGCCCCTCAAGAATATATTTTGTTCACAGGAACCTTTTCTTCTTATGGATTCTGCTGTTAACACTTCGAGCGAGTTTTCCTCTGGCGGGGCATTTGTCATGGAACAGATCTTCCTTGGAATAGATCTTCTTTCAGAGTGCTGTCAGGCAGCCTGGGAGGATGCCTGCCACTCCTCAGGCTTCTGTCTTCCTGAGCCTGGCTCTCCTCATCGGTCTGGGGTCCCACACCCTCTTTCCACAGAGTTACTAGTCTGCGGATTAAATGTAGGACTGCTGTGAATGGTGCAGAAAATAAGGCAGGGGACTTGTCTTCAGCTTGGGATGGACGAGTGGGCCTGAGGCTCTCCCTCTCAGATCACCCCTGGCTTTGGCTGCATCTTCTTTCCACACCCATCTTTCTGTTTCCTGGGACTTAGGAAAGGTGGGGCCAGAGGGGGCGGGGCTGGAGGAGAGAAGCAGAGGGACGAGGGGGAGGGATGGAGCTTTGGATGCTTTCAACTACGAGCTCTCTTCTCCTTAGTCCTCCTTTGGACCGGTCCCCCATCCCCAAGTTCCTCACCTGCTCCCCATTCACGTCACTCTGCTCCGAGATCACTCACTGAAACCAACCGGGTGTCCTGCTGTTCAGTCCAGTTCTGACACCGACTACCTGGATTTAGCACAGGCCCCACCACTTAAGAGCTCAGTCTGAGAGGCTAGCCCCCTTGACTTCAGACATCGGCTGCAAGTCTCGGGTATCCTCAAGCCGTTCATCCTGCTAGGGCTTGGTGACTACAATTCTTGGGTTCCCACACCCCCTCTCAGGTTTGAGAATTTGCCAGAACAACCCTCAGAACCGAGGAAAGCACTATAGTTATTTTTAAAATTTATTCGTGATTGGAGGATAATTGCGTCACAATGTTGTGTTGGGTTCTGCCGTACAACAGCGTGAATCAGCCACAAATACGCATATGTCCCCTCCCTCTTGAACTTCCCTCCCCCCACCCCACCCCGTAGGTCATCACAAAGCACCAGGCTGAGAGTACTCTTGCCTGGAAAATCCCATGGACAGAGGAGCCTGGCAGGCTGCAGTCCATGAGGTCCATGCAGTCCATGAGGTCGCTAAGAGTCAGACACGACTGAGCGTCTTCACTTTCACTTTTCACTTTCATGCATTGGAGAAGGAAATGGCAACCCACTCCAGTGTTCTTGCCTGGAGAATCCCAGGGATGGAGGAGCTTGGTGGGCTGCCGTCTATGGGGTTGCACAGAGTCGGTCACGACTGAAGTGACTTAGCCGCAGCAGCAGCAGCAGCAGCAGCAGAGCTCTCTGTGCTATACAGCAACCCCCCACTAGCTATCTATTTTACATATGGCAGTGTGTATATGTGTCAACGCCACTCTCCCAGTCTGTCCCACTCTCTTCTTCTCTTGCTGGGTCCACAAGTCCATTCTGTATGTCCCTGTCTCTATTCCTGCCCTGCAAATAGATTTATCAGTACCATTTTTCTAGATATCAGTACCATTTTCCTAGATTCCGTATATAGGTGTTAATATATGATATTTGTTTTTGTCTTTTTGATTCACTTCACTCTGTATAACAGGCGCTAGGTTCATCCACCGCAGTTCAACTGACTCAAATTCACTCCTTTTAATGGCTGAGTAATATTCCACTTCTTTATCCATTCATCTGTCTTTATCCCTTCATCTGTCAGTGGACATCTAAGTTGCCTCCATGTCCTGGCTCTTGTAGACAGGGAAAGCCCTATACTTGTGATGGCAGTTTTATTAGGAAGAATCCAGCTCAGAAACAGCCATGTGGAAGAGGTGCAGAGGGCCAGGGATGGGAGGGGCCCAGAACTTCTGAGCCTTCTCCCACGGTGCTGCCTCCACAGCCTGGGATCTACACACCAATCTGGAAGCTCTCTCAGCCTCATTGTTTCTGAGTTTTAATCTGAATTTTCATCACTAGGCATAATTGCCACATAATGGAACTCAATCTCCAGCCCTTCTCACCTCCCTAGAAGTCAGGGGTGGGGCTGGAAGTTCCAACCCTCTAATTGAATTGCTTTTCTGGAGCTCAACCCCCAGTCCTGAAGCTACCCGAGGGACTCAGCCATGGGCCAAAGGGGACACGCTGATCATTCAGGAAATTTCAAGAGTTTTGAAGGCTCCTCAGCGAGGAGCTGAGAACAAAGATCACAGATGTTTTTTTATTAAGCCACAGTTGACAGAGCTCATTCTTCCTTTCATCCTGGTGGTTTGGGTTCAGGCTTGATTGTCCCCACCAGAAATCACACTGCCACCATCGTCAGCACCACAGCCACCACTGGAGACTCGCTTCATGCCATTGTTTCCGTGTGAAGTTTTCCAGACCCTATGCCATGTAGTTCCTGAAATGACCTCATGAGATGAGAATTACACTGATTTTGTAGTTGCAGAAGCTGACTTATAGTTTAGTGACTCTCCCAAGGGCATACAGCCAGTGAAAGGTGGAGCTGGGCCAAGCCATTTTGAGTCCAAAGGCTTAATTCTTTATCTCTGTAGATCCTGCTTCCTATGTTTTTCCTTTCAAGGGTCACTGCAGACCTTTAAAAGGACACTTTAAATGAGTTTTCCCGGATTCACATCCCTAATCCTACAGAGATGGCTGAGCCATGGATAAGAGAGGATAGGAGATGCCCTAGAATGTCTGTTCAAGCAGGGGACAGAGTGTTTCTGGCTCTTCTAGCTGTTTTGGTGGATGAGGAAGCCCTTGTCTAGGGCCTGCCTACAGTCCTGAGTGAGTTATGGTTTTGGGGCCCCTGCTTCTGGGGACTCAGACTGATTTCTCTCAGGATCTGGGGGGCAGCCATGAGGTCTTTGGTTAACAGGTCTGGGTTAACAGCTGGGCAGGGTCAGACCCACATCTCTTACCATCCTTGGGGATAGCATGGGTCTCATGATGTGGTTTGGGTAACCCCCTCTCCAAGCCCAAATATCTCACATACCACTCCCTTGAGGCCTCAAACTCCTTTCATCTGGGGACGAGTTGTTTTATTCCCTAGGAGGTTAGGTGAAAAAAGGCAGGAGACCGGGTCATACTCAAGGGCAGTTGTCCAGAAGCAGACGTTTTATTCATTCCGTCATTTATTTGTTCACTCACAAACTCACCCATCCATCCACCCATGCATCCATTCATTCATTTCTCAAGCCATCATCCATCCACCCACCCATCCATCCATCCATCTATCCGTCGTCCATCCATCCACCCAGCCAGTCATCCTGCTAGGATTTATTGTGCTCCTTGTGTGCAGCAGGCCCCGTGTCTGTAGTGACATGAAGGAGGAGCAGAAGGGTCCCTGCTCTCTCAGAGATCAAAACTCAGGAGGGCAGGTAAGACCTAATCCATTCTAGGGCAGGTCCCTGCCGTGCAGTTTCACACTTGGGACCTCTGAGTCCTGCCGTGAGGGGCTGCTGCTCCACGTGTTTCACTGCCACCACTGAACCACCAGGGAAGTCCCCTCTCTCCCTCTTATAAAAACTGGGATTACAGTAGGCCAGCAGATGGTCCAGAATCATCCCCCACTGCAAGATCCTTAACTTAATCACATCTGCAAACTTCCCTTTGCCCCATAAGATGACATATTCATAGGCTGTGGGGATTCAGATGGGGACGTCTTTGTAGGACTGTTATTCTGTCTTCCATACATGGAATGGCTCAAAGTGAGGGTTTAGAGAGCCTGGGGAAAGTTCAAGGAACTGCTGTAGGACAAACAATTAGGGCATTAGTGGTGCAGGGATGGCAAGTAAATGTTCTTCTGTGGGTCTGTTCCAGCAGTTGGCCGTGGTTTCCTGAGCCCTGGGTTGGTGAGTCTGAACTTAATGGGAAAGAGTCTCAAGTTGATTAGCAATGTCTGCCATGGACTTGGAAACAGGAGGCGGCAGTATGCCTGCTGGCTATTTGCCCTCCTGACTATATTTCAAACCCTTCAATTTCCACATCAAGACAAACAGGCTTGGAAAGGGTCAGTGCTCATCTGAGGTGTCCCAGCTAGAGGCAAAGCTCGGCCTAGAAGTCTGGCCTCCTGATCCACTTTTAAGAGCAGCCAGTTGAAGCACTGGCTTATAACATAATCTTCAAGGCAATGAATTGAGTCAAGTGGTGCCCAGATGGCTGGGAAGAGGGTGGAAGGGCTCTGGATAGAGGGTGAGATGGTGACACCGAGCTTGCCTGGGAATATAGCAAGGGGACTGTCACCAAAGTGAGTGAACACGGACTAAGATTGGAATGAAAGTGACTGAAGTGAGCTAAAGGTTTGAAATCCAGGGGGCCATCTGCAGCTGTACGATAAAGCATGTGGAAGGTCAGAGAAGATAGTGTCTGAGCTGGAGACTAAAGTTCAAGTTCCAGGTACTGGAAGTCAAGCTCAGGAGTGGAATCTGGGAAGAACCTTAAGATGGAGAGGGGTAAGACTAGTTCTCTGGCCAAAAGACTTTTGTCTTGCTTGATTTCTGTAATCGATTGGTAGTGGCAACCTGGAGCACTGAGGAATGTGATTCTAAGGCTATATCTTAGTTTAGAGATAAAAAGTTCATGATTGATTAGTGATGCCTGGCATGGGTACCAAAATGGATAAGGTGATACATATGCCAGATATTTTCCATTCCTACATAACACTTTATTTTCCAGATGAAGCCAGGTCATCAAGAGCCTTGAAGGCAGACTAGAAAGGAAAGAGAGTCACAGAGGGCTAAATACTCCTCTAATAGCTGAAAAGACCCTGATTCTGGGAAAGATTGAGGGCAGGAGGAGAAGGGGATGACAGAGAATGAGATGGTTGGATGGCATCACCGACTCAATGGACATGGGTTTGGGTGAACTCTGGGAGTTGGTGAAGGACAAGGAGGCCTGGCGTGCTTCGGTTCATGGAGTTGCAGAGTTGGACACAACTGAGCGACTGCACTGAACTGAACGGAACAGCTGAAAGAAGGTGGACCATCTGGTCCTATAGCAGCCTAGAGGGGTGGAGAAGACTAAGCTGTTTGTAACAACTCAGAGTCAACATTCACTCTCTAATGGAGAGGCGTCCTCTTTACCACAAAGTGATCGGCCCAGAGATATTGACTCTCACATAATGAATGTTTGTTGAATAAATGCATGAATACATTTATTCCCTGCCAACTCAGCTCTGTATTTCATGGGCACAGATGTATAATCTTGAACCTGCACTTCTAGGGAGGGTGGAATCCTAAGGGCAGATCAGTATTCTTGTTAAGAATCATGAGAAAAATTAGAAAAAATACAAAAGCTTCTGTTTAAAGGCAAAAGCACTGTGGAAGCAACGAGGACCAGAGTGGGGACTTCCCTGGTGGTCCTGTGGCCAAGACTCCACACTCCCAATGCAGGGGGCCCGGGTTCAATCCGTGGTCAGGGAACTAGATCCCATATGCCGAAACTAAGAGTTCGAATGCTGCCATGAAGATCAAAAGATACCATGTGGTGAGTTCTTACGCTGTAAATAAAGATCCTGCACGCCACAACAAAGCTCAGAGATCCCTTGTGCGGCAATTAAGACCCAATACAGCCAAATAAAAACAAACAAATAAAGTAAATATTAAAGCAAAACAAAACACCCAAGGACCAGAGGGGCTAAGAATTTGGAGTGGGGAGTGGCAGGGAGGTGAGCTAAGGACCTGCAGCTGTTATTTCCCTGAGAACATTTGCCAATTTGGGGTTCAGGCAAGAAGCTGATAATTCCAGGCTTTGCTGCTGGGGGCAGAGAAACCAAGAGGTCCATCACCTCTGTTTACAAAGCCCATTTCCTCTCAAGTCAGATGGGAAAAGAGTGGGCCTGGTGGCAGGGTGGGGGTGGGGGGGGTGGGGGGGATGGGTAGGGAGGCTCAAGAGGGAGAGGATTTATGTATACTTATAGCTGATTCATGCTGTTGTATGGAAGAAAACACAGCATTGTAAAGCAATTATCCTCCAATTAAAAAAAAAAGAGTGGGCCTGGGGATTTTGCTCAGTGACCAGCACATAAGTGGACCTTCAACCAGTGCTGAAACGGGGAACACTGGAGCTTGACCCGTCCTCTCTGGCCTCCCGTTTCTTTTACATTTCACTTGGCTTCAAACTTTGGAGTTTTTCCGGAAAAAGTGCCACGTGTTTTGCTTTTCTTTCCTTTCCTTTTTTTTTTTTTTTAACTTAAGATGAATTAAAGATTCATGTTGTTTAGAGGAGTATTTTGAGAGAATTTCACAACATCCCCAGGAGATAATTGGTGTCTCCCCAGGGAATCACCAGGCGCAGGCTGGGAATGATGGTGTAAATCACTTGAGTGCCAACAGCAGTTTTAATTAAGTTTTTCCAGAATCAGATGCTTATTTCACTGAGAAGTGCTGGGCCTTGTTGACAAGTGACACATAACATTTCATTCTCCAGGGATTTTTTTTATCATCAGAAAATGTCCTGGTGGAGACCTGGTCTCCACATTAATTAACCAACCAGTCAATCAGGGGCTGGTTCTGGGCCCGTGGGGGATACAGAGAGGGCAACAGTCGGCCTGAGCTTCCAGGAGGGGCAGGAAGCAAGAAGCCTCCTGTGTACTGAGGCCTAGGTCCTTGTACGAGTCTCCTCATCTGGGAGGGAGGTACCAGTATCCCCATTTGGCAGAGGGGAAGACCAAGGCTCCAGAATCCTCAGCGATTAGAGTGCTCTCACACAGCCTGTAAAAAGGCAAAGCAAGCACTGACCCTGCATCTTCTGGCTTCCTGGGGTGCGGGTGGGGAGTATATTTTCCCCGCTATCTCACTATCACCCTGGGCTCCTCAAAAGGTTTCTGATCCAGTTGGGGATATAAGAGCCCAATGCAGCAGAAACAAGCAGTTATGGCCCCTGATTATTGTTATTAGCTCTGTTTGCTCTGATTAGCTCTGATTCAGGGACCTCCTTCCCCCAGGCTCCCCTGGCCCCACAGGGAAGGGACAAGGAAGCTGCAGGTTAAATCAGAAGGAAATGAGGGCAGGGGAGATGGTATTTTGCTTCGCTCTCTCTCTTTCTCTCTTTTGTAGATGGATGGCTGGAAAGGCACAGGGCAGGGAGGCTGGAGATGTGAGTTCTAGTCCCAGGATCTTGACTGGACCCTCTCCTCATTGCACAGCTTCTGAAACAGGATACACCCCCAAGCATCCTCTTCTTGGGAAAGACTGGAGTCTGCTCTTCGAGGAACTCACTTTAACCCGTTAGTATCACCGACCCCACGGGAAATGACACTGCCCAAGCCCAGCCTCCAGACATGATCGTGACCTCTGCTTGTGTGATGTGGCCCTGACGTCTCCCTCTGTTCCTTTACCCTGTTTGCAGTTCGAATGGGGCCATCCAGGAAATGCTGGCACCTTGGCTCAGAGTCTTTGATGCTGGTTGGGCATTTGGAGTGCTTGGGGCGTGGCTTAAAAATCACAGATGCACGTGTCCCCTGAGTCTGGGGCTGAGTTTCGTGGCCCACTGTGCTCTGTTCTCTCCCTCCCGGAGAGTAGTACGTGGACTGTGGTGTCTGAACAGTCAGGAGATGGAGCGTCCTTGGGGCTTCCTCTCTCTTACATCAGCCCCAAACCAGGGTCCCTCACTGGGCACCCTGTCAGGGAGAAAGTGCCCAGGGCCACAGGGAAAGGATGGGGGGCCCTTTGAACAAACTACTTGCTCGAGGGCCCACCCCCGTGTTTCCTCTGGGAGAACGGCTCCTCTCCCTTTCCCCTTGGGTTTTGGTAGGGTCACAGATGTGTCATTGCCACCTCCATCAAGGCCCACCTAAACAGCAGTGGTGAACTTGTGACCCAAGCCTATGCTATGCTGTGCTCAGTCGCTCAGTCGCTCAGTCGTGTCCGACTCTTTGCGAGCCCATGGACTCTACCTTGCCACTCTGTCCATGGGGATCCTCCAGGCAAGAATACTGGAGTGGGTTGCCATGCCCTCCTCCAGGAGATCTTCCCAACCCAGGGATTGTACCCAGGTCTCCCGCATTGCAGGCAGATTCTCTACCATCTGACCACCAACCAAACCCAAGAATACTGGAGTGGGTAGCCTATCCCTGCTCCAGGGAAACTTCCCAACCCACGCATAGAACAGGTATCTCCTGCATTGCAGGCAGATTCTTTACCAAATGAGCAACCAGGGAGGCCTAATCATAATATCCCATCTGTTCTTAGTAGTGACTGGCCCAGGAGACGGGTCCCCAAGAAGAACCAGTCAGAATCCCTCTCTCGGACAGAGCCAGACCACAGCTGTGTGTGTGTGTGGGTTTTCTTTTTGTTTGGCAATTGTCTTGGTGGGCTGAATGGGAAAGGTTAGTCTACATAGTAGGAGAGAAAGCAGGCAACTGCCCACAGGCATACAGACCTGAAAAATAAACAGATAATAGGAAGACGATAGGTAGATGATGGAATTCCGGCTCCATTATTTGAGCCCCTGATTCTTCCATCCATGAAGCCAGGGGCTGCCGCTCATGCTCTGGCCGTCTGCCCTGTAAAGTGACGCGGCCTTTGGCTTCTGTCACCTGCCACAGGAAGAGCCCTCCACTCACCCCAGCCCACCCACCGTCCTTACTGCCCTGGACCTCGGCCTCCTGACAATAAGGGGTTTCTGGGTGTTTTCTGCTGGCCCTTCCCGCAAAGACCGTCATGTCTTTCAACTGCTTACGCTGAAGAATTGCAGCTCAAGCCACCAAATGTTCTTAACAAAAGTGTTGATAACATAACAGCTTTCCAAGTAAATCCAGAGCCTTCTGTTTCCAAGGGATGGTTAGTGGAGGGAGTGGGGAGGGGTGTGTGTGCTGTTGGGGGAGAGGGAGGCAAATTACTTTTGTTCACCGCAGGACCTGTTCCGGGTTTGCCCGCCTCCCCAGGTGCTCTGCTGACTGGAGACTTTTCCAGCAGGGCCGGCTTCCAGGCGGGTGACCATCAGATTCAAATCACTTCTGCTCCCCAGCTCAGCACTGAGGCCCAGGTGCCTGCTGGATTCAGAACGTGGCCGCTCCTTCCTTCAAGAAATCTCTACTTAGCACAGCCAGGGCCCGTACAGTTGTCATTAGGAGGTATAAAACCCTAATTTATATTGCTGGGAGGGTAATTTATACACTAATGTAAATTTCTTTTACTGCTGATTTTTGAGCAACTGATGTGCAATTATTTCCAGCTCCCCTTCCAGTGCAGTTCTAAAACGACGGCTGCTAATACCTTAATATTCTTTATGATTGCCAGAGATGATATTTTTCCCGGATCAAATGTATCCAGTGGGGTTTGACATAATTGGGTTAAAGATTTCTTTTTCTGAAGCTTGAAGACTTGTTAGGCTTATCTGAGCTGGGGGAGATGGTGGCAGAGGCTTTTGTTTGTGTTCTGCTAGTCTCCCCGCCTGGTCCTTTGTCCTTTACGAAACCACAGGTCTCTCCCGCATGCCCACTGTGTGCTCAGCTCAGAAGGGAGTGTGCTATAGAGGAGACGTGTGAGAAGAAAAGAAGTTATCTGCTAGCAGCCCACTGCAGGATAAACTCGCTGTGGGGAGAAGGGTTTTGGTTAGGAACACACAAGGGCATGCCTGGCTGACCTCTGTGTTATGAGTCGCTGTGCGTGAAACTTGAATGGTGGCGTTGCAGGCATCGCTGTCAGCTGGCGAACTTGACAGTATGTTTGGAGGGGCCTGGCTGTGTCCAGAGGTGGGTTTTGTCTCTAGATCAAGAGACAACAGTGTTTTCACCATGTATCTCTCTCCTTGGCCCTGCCATGAGCAGCTGACCATTGGCCAGATTGAGACCAGAGACCACAGGCTTTTTAAAAAATATATATTTATTTAATTTATTTGACTGTGCTGGGTCTTTGTTGCGGCACACAAGATTTTCAGTCTTCATGGCGGCATGTGGGGTCTTTAGTTGTGGCATGTAGAATCTAGTTCCCTGGCCAGGGATCAAACCCGGGCCCCCTGAATTGGGAGCATGGAGTATTAGCCACTGGAGCACCAGGAAAGACCTCCCTGACCACAGGCCTTTTAATGTCTGTCCCGAAGCTGTGCTCTGGCCTCTGTACTATGTTGTCCCCTTCCGGATAATTAACACCCATCCTAAGACCATGATTGGCACCAATCTTAACTACCACTGAGCAACCGTTGGGTTTTATCCTCCATTTTCCTTTCATGCCTAGTTGGGGTCTGCCGGAAAATCCTCTTGGCCTTTTAAAAACTGAGACTATTTTGAGAATGTACTTAAATCTATTGAATTGTACACTTAGAAATAGTTAAAATGGTAAATTTTACTTGATGGGCGTGGCGCAACGCATGTGCCCTCCGTCGTGCCCGACTCTTTGTGACCCTGTGGCATTAGTCCCAGGCAGGAACAATCCAAGCCAGGGTGAGGCGAAGCCATTCCTGCTGAAACAGAGCAGCACCCTAGAGTCCTTGCCCCCATGTCCTCAGCCTGCCTTTTGCCTGCGGAAAAAACTTTAGCCAAAGAGTGAGTTTAATCAGAGAAATGAGAAATGCAGAAACAAAGGAAAACAGTCAAAGGAGACCAAATGATAATACTGTGGGCATTACGCATAGTCAAGGACCTTGATTTCCTTCTCAAGGGATATAGATAATACTCTGACCATATCCTGTGAGCTGTCTCATAGATACTGAAACCCCCACCAGCTGGGAGAAGTTAACTCCATGATGATCAGATTGTGTAGACACAGGCTGCCACAATTCTGAGAATTGGCCTCAAAGAAATGGAAACAAACTGACCCAGGAACTGAAGAGTAACGGTACCTAAAACAACCAAGGTGACGTTGGTCAGACCACTGATGACCAACCTGAAGATGACTGTCAGAGCTGACTACTGTTTCTGCACGTGGCCCCCTCCCTCTGCCTATAAAAACTTGCCCACTGCTTGTCCGGGGTTGGGGAGTTGATCTTTGGACAGGGGTCTGTCCTGTCCAGTTGCTGGCATCCAAAATAAAGCCAACTTCCCTTTCCACCAACTTGGCCTCTTTATTGGCTTTTGAATGTCAAGACCCCACCTTTCAGTAACACTGTTAGTCGCTCAGCCGTGCCCGACTCTTTGTGACCCCATGGACTGCAGCCCACCAGACTCCTCTGTCCATGGGAGTTTCCAGGCAAGGATACTGGAGTGGGTTGCCATTTCCTTCTCCACGGGATCTTCCCAACCCAGGGATCGAACCTGGGTCTCCTGCACTGCAGGCAGATCCTTCACCAACTGAGCTACAAGGGAAGACCTCAGTAACGCTACCCTCTTCCTTTGCGCTTACAGGTCCCAGCTTTGTTCCACGTTTAGGCAGGCAGCGATGTGTCCAGGGAACGTAAACCTGCCCCTGGCCCAGAGAACGAGCCCCGAGTTCCCTAGATCAGGCAAACATACATCTGAGAATTTGTGTTTTGAACTCAGTTTCTCTCCAGAGTCTGTGCTCTTCTATGATACTTCCTAACCAAATGACTGAATGAAGGATCTCATTTCATGCTTTCTCATCTCAGGCTTCAGGAAGGACTCTTAAGCGATGCCAAAGTAAGTTACAGATCAGATCAGATCGGTCGCTCAGTAGTGTCTGACTCTTTGCGACCCCACGAATTGCAGCATGCCAGGCCTCCCTGTCCATCACCAACTCCCGGAGTTCACTCAGACTCATATCCATCGAGTCAGTGATGCCATCCAGCCATCTCATCCTCTGGCGTCCCCTTCTCCTCCTGCCCCCAATCCCTCCCAGCATCACAGTCTTTTCCAATGAGTCAACTCTTCGCATGAGGTGGCCAAAGTACTGGAGTTTCAGCTTTAGCATCATTCCTTCCAAAGAAATCCCAGGGCTGATCTCCTTCAGAATGGACTGGTTGGATCTCCTTGCAGTCCAAGGGACTCTCAAGAGTCTTCTCCAACACCACAGTTCAAAAGCATCAATTCTTCTATGCTCAGCCTTCTTCACAGTCCAACTCTCACATCCACACATGACCACAGGAAAAACCATAGCCTTGACTAGATGGACCTTTGTTGGCAAAGTAATGTCTCTGCTTTTGAATATGCTATCTAGGTTGGTCATAACTTTTCTTCCAAGGAGTAAGTGTCTTTTAATTTCATGGCTGCAGTCACCATCTGCAGTGATTTTGGAGCCCAAGAAAATAAAGTCTGACACTGTTTCCACTGTTTCCCCATCTATTTCCCATGAAGTGATGGGACCGGATGCCATGATCTTCGTTTTCTGAATGTTACGCCTTAAGCCAACTTTTTCACTCTCCACTTTCACTTTCATCAAAAGGCTTTTTAGCTCCTCTTCACTTTCTGCCATAAGGGTGGTGTCATCTGCATATCTGAGGTTATTGATATTTCTCCTGGCAATCTTGATTCCAGCTTGTGTTTCTTCCAGTCCAGCATTTCTCATGATGTACTCTGCATATAAGTTAAATAAGCAGGGTGGCAATATCCAGCCTTGACCTACTCCTTTTCCTATTTGTAACCAGTCTGTTTTTCCATGTCCAGTTCTAACTGTTGCTTCCTGACCTGCATACAAATTTCTCAAGAGGCAGATCAGGTGGTCTGGTATTCCCATCTCTTGAAGAATTTTCCACAGTTTATTGTGATCCACACAGTCAAAGGCTTTGGCATAGTCAATAAAGCAGAAATAGATGTTTTTCTGGAACTCTCTTGCTTTTTCTATGATCCAGCGGATGTTGGCAATTTGATCTCTGGTTCCTCTGCCTTTTCTAAAACCAGCTTGAACATCAGGAAGTTCACGGTTCTCATATTGCTGAAGCCTGGCTTGGAGAATTTTGAGCATTACTTTACTAGCGTGTGCATTCTTTGGCATTGCCTTTCTTTGGGATTGGAATGAAAACTGACCTTTTCCAGTCCTGTGGCCACTGCTGAGTTTTCCAAATTTGCTGGCATATTGAGTGCAACACTTTCACAGCATCATCTTTCAGGATTTGGAATAGCTCAACTGGAATTCCATCACCTCCACTAGCTTTGTTCATAGTGATGCTTTCTAAGGCCCACTTGACTTCACATTCCAGGATGTCTGGCTCTAGGTCAGTGATCACACCATCGTGATTATCTGGGTCGTGAAGATCTTTTTTGTATAGTTCTTCTGTGTATTCTTGCCACCTCTTCTTAATATCTTCTGCTTCTGTTAGGTTCATACCATTTCTGTCCTTTATCAAGCCCATCTTTGCATGAAATATTCCTTTGGTATCTCTGATTTTCCTGAAGAGATCTCTAGTCTTTCCCATTCTGTTGTTTTCCTCTATTTCTTTGCATTGATCGCTGAAGAAGGCTTTCTTATCTCTTCTTGCTATTCTTTGGAACTCTGCATTCGGATGTTTATATCTTTCCTTTTCTCCTTTGCTTTTCACTTCTCTTCTTTTCACAGCTATTTGTAAGGCCTCCCCAGACAGCCATTTTGCTTTTTTGCATTTCTTTTCAATGGAGATGGTCTTGATCCCTGTCTCCTGTACAGTGTCAAGAACCTCACTCCATAGTTCATCAGGCACTCTATCAGATCTAGGCCCTTAAATCTATTTCTCATTTTCACTGTATAATCATAAGGGATTTGATTTAGGTCATACCTGAATGGTCTAGTGGTTTTCCCTACTTTCTTCAATTTAAGTCTGAATTTGGAAATAAGGAGTTCATGGTCTGAGCCACAGTCAGCTCCTGGTCTTGTTTTTGTTGACTGTATAGAGCTTCTCCATCTCTGGCTGCAAAGAATATAATCAGTCTGATTTCGGTGTTGACCATCTGGTGATGTCCATGTGTAGAGTCTTCTCTTGTGTTGTTGGACGAGGGTGTTTGTTATGACCAGTGCATTTTCTTGGCAAAACTATTAGTTTTTGCCCTGCTTCATTCCATATTCCAAGGCCAAATTTGCCTGTTACTCCAGGTGTTTCTTGACTTCCTACTTTTGCATTCCAGTCCCCTATAATGAAAAGGACATCTTTTTTGGGTGTTAGTTCCAAAAGGTCTTGTAGGTCTTCATAGAACCGTTCAACTTCAGCTTCTTTAGCGTTACTGGTTGGGGCATAGACTTGGATTACCGTGATATTGAATGGTTTGCCTTGGAAATGAATGGAGATCATTCTGTCATTTTTGAGATTGCATCCAAGTACTGCATTTCGGATTCTTTTGTTGACCATGATGGCCACTCCATTTCTTCTGAGGGATTCCTGCCCGCAGTAGTAGATATAATGGTCATCTGAGTTAAATTCACCCATTCCAGTCCATTTCAGTTCACTGATTCCTAGAATGTCGACGTTCACTCTTGCCATCTCTTGTTTGACCACTTCCAATTTGCCTTGATTCATGGACCTGACATTCCAGGTTCCTATGCAATATTGCTCTTTATGGTATCAGACCTTGCTTCTATCACCAGTCACATCCACAGCTGGGTATTCTTTTTGCTTTGGCTCCATCCCTTCATTCTTTCTGGAGTTATTTCTCCACTGATCTCCAGTAGCATACTGGGCACCTACTGACCTGGGGAATTCCTCTTTCTGTATCCTATCATTTTGCCTTTTCATACTGTTCGTGGGGTTCTCAAGGCAAGAATACTGAAGTGATTTGCCATTCCCTTCTCCAGTGGACCACATTCTGTCAGATCTCTCCAGTAAGTTACACATCTCTCAAAATCAGGGAGATGATCTTTTCATGTAGCCCAAAATTCAGCACACTCTGCTTGGAATGTTCCATGGCAGCCCCAGGGCTCTGCAGAAGAGGTGGGGGTGAGTCTGCATGTGTGTAGACCTGGGTTGAGATAAGGAAGGGATGGTTTTAGTACCTGTGGGTGAGACTGGTCTCACCACCTCTATCCCCATCATCCTGTGTTGTAAACACACCTCACCTCTGTCACTTTCCCATCCAGACCTTTGTCATGACAAGCCCAAGTTCATGGTCTCCTGCAGGCAGTAACTCAGAAAGCTAGGAGCCCTTCCTGGATCACTTTCCTGACTTCATATGGAGAGCAAATATTTTCAAAGGGAGTACTTTTATGGGCTTCCCTGTTGGCTCAGATGGTAAAGACTCTGCCTGCAGTGCGGGAGATCTGGGTTTGATCCCTGGGTTGGGAAGATCCCCTGGAAGAGGGCATGGCAACCCATTCCTGTGTTCTTGCCTGGAGAATCCCCATAGACAGAGGAACCTGGCAGGCTACAGTCCATGGGGTTGCAAAGAGCTGGACATGACTGAGTGACTAACACACACACTTTTATGTTATCAGCAGTGGCCCCAGCCCGCATCAGACAGTGTGTGAGTCAGTGTGGAGGGTCAAAGCCCCTTCTGTGGTGTAGATAAAGGTGCTGTGAGTAGGAAGAACCCAGAGACATCCTGAGACATGGCAGGGCCGTGTCACCATGATTCAACTCTGCTTAGCTCTGTGACTTTGGACAGATTTGTTAAACTCTGTGAGCATCATTTACAAGGTAGAATTGTTCTTACCACACAGAATTAACAAAGCTAATATCTATTGATACAAATGACCTAGCACAGCTACTGATTCATGGCAGGTGCACCCCAAGCAGTGGTCCTCTTTCTTTTTGCATGGGGGACATTTGAGTGACAGAGGTAGAGGGGGTGGCAGGGCACACAAGTAGACGACATCTCCCAGCCTCCCTCGGAGGTGGGTGGGGCCATGTGACGGAGTTCCCACCAACATCAGTTCAGTTCAGCTGCTCATTCATGTCCGACTCTTTGCGACCCCATGGACTGCAGCACACCAGGCTTCCCTGTCCATCACCAACTCCTGGAGCTTACTCAAACTCATGGCCATTGAGTCGGTGATGCCACCCAACCAAGGGGATGTCTGCTTCCCCTGCCCTCAATCTTTCCCAACATCAGCATCTTTTTCAATGAGTCAGTTCTTCTTATCAGGTGGCCAAAGTATTGGAGATTCAGCTTCAGCATCAGTCCTTCCAATGAATATTCAGGACTGATTTCCTTTAGGATTGACTGCTTGGATCTCCTTGCAGTCCAAGGGACTCTCAAGAGTCTTCTCCAACACTGCACTTCAAGAGCTCTTCAGTGCTCAGCTTTCTTTATAGTCCAACTCTCACATCCATACATGACTACTGGAAAAACCATAGCTTTGACTAGACAGACCTTTGTTGGCAAAGTAATGTCTCTGCTTTTTGATATGCTGTCTAGGTTGGTCATAGCTTTTCTTCCAAGGAGCAGGCAGTCTTTTAATTTCCTGGCTGCAGTCACCATCTGCAGTGATTTTGGAGCCCAAGAAAATAAAGTCTGTCACTGTTTCCAATGCTTCCCCATCTATTTGCCATGAAGTGATGGGACTGGTTACCATGATCTTCGTTTTTTGAATGCTGAGTTTTGAGCCAACTTTTTCACTCTCCTCTTTCACTTTCATCAAGAGGCTCTTTAGTTCCTCTTGGTTTTCTGCCATAAGGGTGGTGTCATTTGAATATCTGAGGTTATTGATATTTATCCTGGCATTCTTGATTTCAGCTTGTGGTTCAGCCAGCCCAACATTTTGCATGATGTGCTCTGCATATAAGTTAAATAAACAGGGTGACAGTGTACAGCCTTGATGTACTCCTTTCCCAATTTGGAACCAGTCTGTTGTTTCATGTCTGGTTCTAACTGTTGTTTCTTGACCTACATACAGACTTCCCGGGAGGCAGATAAGGCGGTCTGGTCCCACCAACATAATGGGGAACAATTAATGCAGGTTGTTTCTGTAAGTGGCCCATAAGGTCCTCTCTCCTAATCTTCCACTTCTGCTTTCATTCTATTGCCAAGAATTTTTTCAATATGGCCATAACATACCAAAGAAAGGACCACAGATTTTGGTGGATGGCTTTATCATATAATCTTTAAAAAAAGCATGAACTTGTCTTGCTCTTCTCCCACCCTGCTGTTAGGAGGCAGAGGTAATGGCAGGAGCTGAAGCAGTTATTTTGGATCCAGATTGGGATGGTTATGTTGAGGATGGCAGAGCTGCCCTCCTAGTCCTGGGATGATTTCTCTGGATTATTAAGTAAGAAATATGATTCAGTGTTTTTGAAGCCATTGTGTTTTGGGGTTTCTTTTGTTATAGCAGCCCAGACTGTCCCTTAACAGATATATTCCTACTGCTGATAAACTCGTTATCTGGCAGAAGAGCCGGTCTTTAACTCACTTATACATTATTCTGGTCTCCTTACTCAGGACAATCTTCTGAAATAGAAGGATTGTAAACTTTAAGGTAGTTCCTCTCATGCGTGGTCCTCGTCACAATTTTCCTGGATAGCCCAGCAACTCATTGTTCAGTAGCATTCCTGGTTTCCTACCCTGGTATCATGTAGATAAAGCATCAAACTTGATACCCAATAAAGCTCTCTAACTCTGATCATGAAAATAAGAACACCTGAAGTAACAGAGCGATAGGCTGAAGGAAACTACAGAACAAGTCCTACATACTTAAAATGGCTTAAGAAATAAAAAGAAAGCCCAGAAACCATAAGGAAAGAATAGTACACCAGCTTTTTTTTCAAAAATTTTTTTCATTCGCCACCCACACCTGGTATTGATCCAATACAATTCAAAACCCCAAATAACTCATACAAAACCCTCATGAGCTTCAGAAAATGCCAGACATATGTATGTAGTTAGATTTTGCGATTCTCTGAAGAAGGAAAATGAGCTTAAATATTTTAATTGGACTCGCATGTCTCTTGTGGCCTTTGAACATGCGCTTTCAGAATGCTGCCTGATTTAATGCCCACATCAGGGATGTAGTTCAGTTTCCAGAATAAATGGTTCTTTTTTAGCCAAGAAATATATCTATTGGTTCTTGCAGAGTTCCCCCACCCCCCACCCCGTGATTCCACTTAAGCTAAAGTCCTTGAGAATTAGAGATGGATGCAGCTCCTTGGACTCGTGGAGGTGGATGGAACCTCAGATCATGCGCTCTGCCACTTTACAGATGAGTGATTGGCCCAGGGAGGCCATGGGACCTGCCCATGGAAGCAGCTGGTAAGGGTGAGCAGTGGGATTAACACATGTGCTTTGGTTTCCTCAGTCTGTTGGAAAAGAATCTGCCTTTTGTGTTTATGAGCTTGTGTTTATTTTTCACTCTGCTCTTGCCTAAAGAGCTCTGCGCACAAAGGCAGACCATAACTAAGTGGTTGAGAGGCGCATATTACTTCCATCTGGTGGGGTGGATCTTTGGAATTTACTCTTTGTTTTAATTTCGGTTGTGATGAAAATCTGCTCCACTTTCAGCCCTGTTGAACTCTACCCTGCCCCAGGTCCCCTCCGAGGGCCTGCCATGGTAGTGAGGAAGAATGCTGTGTGTCAGGCCCCAGGGGCTGGGTTTACTGCATGTTGGCTGGATTGGGGTGTAGCAACCATTTACATTTGAGTTAGAATTTTGGTTCTCATGCCTCATGCCAGAGGGGAATTGCATTTTATTTTATTCATTATTTTAAAAGACAGTTTATTTTTATTTTCTGGCCTCGCCACATGGCTTGTGGGATCTTAGTTCCCCAACTAGAGATTGAAGCCAGGCCTTTGGCAGTGAAAGCTTGGAGTTCTAACCCCTGGACCACCAGGGAGTTCCCAGGCTTTGCATTTTAGTCTAGGTTTCTCCGGCTAGAGTAAAGGGTTCATTTCTTTGTAGCAAGTTTTGGGGATCACAAAGCTGATGGTGGGTGGGGCATCTGGGAGCTCTGCATGGCTCCCCTAAATATTCTTCTGTTTTAGCATTTCTAATTTATTTGTTTATTTATCTCTGTGTTTTGGCTACACTGCAAAGCCTGTGGGATAATTCTTCCACTGGGGATCAAACCCAGGTCTCTGCAGTGAAAGGGCTGAATCTTAACCTCTAGCCCCCCAGGGGACTCCCTTCCCTAATCTTAGGTCAGTGTTTCCTATGTCAGCCTGTGAATAAGGCCATGGGATGAGCTTTCCCAGACAAGCCTGGGAAGATCAGGGTAGAGGAGGAGACACACCAAGGGTCACGAGCCTCTCTGAGTGGTCAGTCCTTCTGCTTTCCTGCATCTTGAATCTCGGGGGAAAGCAGTTACTTCTTTTCTGAACCAGACCACCAGCTCAGCCCAGTCCTGCTGGCCTCTTTGCAGATCTGTGTCTCTGGTTGGAGATAGAAGCTGGAGTGAAGGGGGGCTGATGGTTCTGGACAGCCCACCTAACAGTTAGAAAAGCTTGTCATGTGACCACGATTGGTAGCCAGCCACTGCATCTCTTTATGCCTGGGGTTATGTTGTCCTCTGAGGATGATGATGCTTCTCTGTCAATCTTTGTGGGACAAAATCTGACTGAAGACTCTTTCTTTTCTCCATCCTCTTTTTTTTTTTTAAATTTATTTGGCTGCATTGGGTCTTAGTTTCAGCTCATGGGGCCTTCATTGAGACGTGTGGGATGTTTCCTTGTGACGCACAGGCTCTCTAGTTGTGGCGCGTGGGCTCAGAGGTTGCAGCGTGTGGGGCTATGCGCCCCATGGCACGTGGGATCTTAGTTCCCAGTACTCAGTCACCCAGTCGTGTCTGACTCTTTGCAACCCCACCATAGCCTGCCAGGCTCCTCTGTCCCTGGGATTTCCCAGACAAGAATACTGCAGTGGGTTGCCATTCCCTCCTCCTTAGTTCCCAGACCCGGGATCAAACCCACATCCCCTGCGGTGCAAGGTGAATTCTTAACCACTGGCTCCCCAGGGAAGTCCCAGGAGGGCTCTCTTTCTTAGCTAAATTTGGGTGTCTCCCATACATCTGGTGGAAAGAGAAATTCTTCAAAACAGTTACTGGTTTTCACCTAGACAAGATGGTCTTCTTATTGGCTTAAACTGGGCCTCCTTCCCCTCAGTGCCTCCTATCAAACTTGTTGCCTTGGTCAAGCCAGCCCAAGGGGACCTTGCCCACAGCTGTGTATCTGCTCGGTTGATCCTGTATTTCTAGAAGGCAAACAGAGGGGGGCACTGGCTATAGGCTGCTCCCTCGAGAGCATTTCTGGGGGCTCTGGAGAGAGTCTGAGGCACCTTGAGTCTCAGCCAGTATGAGCCAACCGCACTGTTCTCAGCTTCATTTTTTCTTAATTAGCTCTAATTACTCTGTCATCATAAACGTACTGACATCGAAAGCCTTCAAGTTCCTTTTAGCAGCTGGCAGTAATCGGCCTCATTAATCTTGCCGATTCCCATCTTTTGAAGATTGCTGGTTTGCTTTAGAAAGGATGCTCCGTTCAGCGCTGTTTCTCACCTCTCCATTGCATGTCCCACTTCTGCAGGGAAAACGTGGCCAAGTGCCTGGGTGCTGGGCAACACCTCCCCGACCTCCAGTGCCCATCACCTGTTCTGAAGCCTGGGGTGGGGGCAGGTTCTTCTGAGGAGAGGCTGGGAGGCCTTGCTTGGAGTTTCAGAACCTGAAGACAGGGCACAGGGTGTCACCCAGGTCTGCCTGCGCACCTTGGGTCTCCCCAGCCTTGAGAGAGAGAGAGAGTCAAGGCTTCTACAGGCACGATCCCTAAAATATTGATGTTTAACATTGGGTGTTCTCTCCACTCTGCTCCTCCATCACTGGGGAGTTTTGCAACTGGGATTTCAAGCTGTCCAGCGTGTGTGTGCAATGCTGTCACTTCAGTCGTATCTGACTCTTTGCAACACTATGGACGGTAGCCTGCCAAGCTCCTCTGTCCATGGGATTCTCCAGGCAAGAATACTGGAGTGGGTTGTTGTGCTCTCCTCCAGGGGATCTTTCTGACCCAGGGATCGAACCCCAGGATCTAATCCACGTCTCTTACATTTCCTGCATTAGCAGGCGGGTTCTTTACCACTAGCGTCACCTGGGAGCCCAAGCTGCCCGGTATCCCCCTCCTAATTGGGCTCCAAGGACTTGACCAAATGTCAGTCTTATCCTCCTCTCTACTGGGTCTTTGGTAATGGGAACAGCAGGGGCATCTATGCAATTCAGGAGCAGAGGTAGCAAGTTCTGGAGTCAGGATGACTTGGACAGTGTTTGCTGAGGGTAGACTAAGGCAGTGTAGAGAAGGTGAGAGATCGGTGTATAAATGAGAGGGCTAATCACTGTGCTTCGGTTTCCTTGTCAATGAAATGGAGATAATTATCTCAAAACCTCCTAAGACTTTGAGACAATTAAACAAGGAAATGTGTGTAAAATACTCAGCCCCTCCTGGGTGTGTGGCAGACCTGTCTTTTCTTTTTTGTTGTTGTTGAAAAAGAAGGATTCATTTATTCATTGAACATTTCCTGCCTGGCCTAACAGATCAGGCAGATCTGCCCTGTCCATCAATAATGCAGAAGGTGTCCCAGCTGGGGGGAGCTGCCAAGCTTAGTAGCCAAGATTTCTGCTCAGCAGTGCGCTGTGCGCCCAAAGGGGCAGGAAAGAAGGGAAGCCTTGTGCTCTGCTCTTCTTTGTTTGGGACCAAAAGTAAACATGCCTGTAAAACAACTCAAGGCAGGTGATGGACCTGTATCAACTGAAAGCTTCAGGCCAAGACTTGGAGAGAGAGAGCATCAAAGCGATCCTGGATGAGGGGAAAGCACACGCTGAGGGCGGGGCTAGGGAGATTGATGGCAAAGGAAGGGCTGAGTGGATGGACGGAAGGGGTAGGGGGGTCCCTGGCTGAGGCTGGCAGTTGAGGAGGGGCAGGACAGAGGCGTGGTGGGGGGTGACTTGAGGGGCTCCACCACACAGGGACGGGTTTTTTTAATCACAATAGAAAAAGCTGTTTATTACTTTTCACAATCAATAGACAAAAAACAAAAGATAATTACAGTTGCAAGCCATAATGGGAACATTATTAATGTAACAATATAAAATAATTAATACAGTTTGGGGGATAAGCAGAGGGATGTGTTAAGTGGAGGAGCCTCCATGCGCATGTTTTCATCCACCCAGCCAGTCTATGTCTTTCCTTTGGTGCATTTCATCCATTTCTGTTCAAGGTAATGATTGATATGTATGGTTCTATTACCATTTAATTGTTTTGGGTTTATTTTCTGTAGGTCTTCCTTCTCCTGTGTTTCCTGCTTAGAGTCATTCCTTTAGCATTTGTTGTAAAGCTGGTTTGGTGGTGCGGAATTCTCTTAACTTTTGCTTGTCTAGAGAGCTTTTGATTTCTCCATCAAATCTGAATGAGAGTCTTGCTGGGTAGAGCGTTCTTGGTTGTAAGTTCTAGGGACAGGGTTTTGCGCTGAGCTCACAGCCTTTCAAACAAGAGAAAGGAGACGGAGCAGAGGTACAGGCCTGTCTTTTCTGCCTGCTCAGCTGGACCACAAGAACTGGAAGCAGGGGGCTCAGGACATGCTCTTTGGGCCCATCCTTGGGCTAGCCTCTCTTAGCTCCTGCCCCTGGACTGAGCCTTGAAAGAGACAATCCTTGCTGGGATGGGCAGGGTAGCTCTTCCACGTGGCCACACAGGGTCTTTCCAGGTGAGCAGATGCCACTTTGCTGCTATCCGACCTCCCTGCTTTGTTAACAGGATGCTCATCCATCAGCAGATGGGGATTCTGTCTGCTCTGAGAAGAAAAACTCTGGGTTGGGAGTGGGGTGGGGGCGATGAGGTGTCGCTTCCAGGGCTTGCCCCTTGGAACGGCCTCCCTCTGATGCCTCCTGCCCCCCTCCTGCCTTCAGCAGCTCAGCCCTGCAGCTGACAGAACTGATTACTGGCCTGTGAGTGATAATATAATTCACTTCCCCTCAAGGAGAGACGCTATCAGAAAGGCTTTTTTAAGAGGAAAAAATATATAATATACTGGTTGAAAAGGGCTATCTTTCTTCCTGGAAGAACAGTTATTAATCTCTTCCTAGTACATTTTCATATCATTTTGGACATTTATTTCCAGGCGGTGATATTATAAAACCAGGTGTTTGTGTCAGCTCTGATGCGGTGGAACACGCTGGAACATGAAAGGGCGTAATTACCGCGGTGGCCATTGGAATTGCTAACGAGATCCTGACATTTTCAAATCGGACCCATTTCTCAGTGATCCAGAAGGGAGCCCTGCAGCTGTGTGGGCTGCATGTCAATGAGGCAGCCCCCAGCTCAGGGGGAGAGGCTGGAGGAAGGGATGTGGTGGGGATGTGTATATCCTTCAAGCTGAACCCCAGGGAAGGGAGCTGGGCAGTGCGAATGGGGGGAGGAACTGGCCGTCTGTCTCAGCGCTGCCTTCTCTACCCCAGAAGAGAGGAGGTTGGCCTTGGGCTTTGGGGCCTTTATTTTCTGATTTAGGGTTGTCAGTCCAACAAATCTTCGTTGAAGACTTACTTTGCGTCTGGCGCTGGGGAGAGAGCAATGAACAAGATGGGGTGTTCCTTCTCCCTGAAATTGGAGCCAGGACTCTGCACCCTGGGCAACCATCCTTTCCCTCTTTTAAGTGCTGGGAGCTACAGGGCATCTGGAATTTGTTAGAGATGCGAATTCTTGGGCTCTACCCACAGACCTACTGAGGCAGGAACTCTGGGGGTGGGGGCTGCGTTCTGAGCTTAAACAGCCCTCCAGGTTGCGTGTACATGAGTGTGCTAAGTCGTGCATGGCTAAGTTGCTTCAGTTGTGTCCTACTCTTTGCTGCCTTATGGAGCCCTTGAGGCTTTTCTGTCCATGAAATTCTCCAGGCTAGAGGTCTCCAGGACAGGGGTCCCTCACCTCTGGGATCTAATGGCTGATGATTTGAGGTGGAGCTGATGCAATAATAGAAATAAAGTGCAGGTACATGTCATGCGCTTGAATCATCCTGAAACCATCCCATCCATGAAAAGATCGTCTTCCACGAAACCGATCCCTGGTGCCCAAAGGGCTGCGGACTGCTGGTCCAGGCGATACTGATATACCTGTATAATTTGAGAACCGTGTCTTCTATCTTCCTGTTCTGTCTTGGAGCTTTCAGGTATTAAAATGCAGATCCCGAAGCTGGCTTCCTGTGTGGAGGGATGCAGAGGCAGCTGCGGCTGAGATGCCTGGGTCCCCTAAGCTGTGTCTGCATCCCATTCCTCCAGCTGTCCCCCACCTCTGAAAGTCAGGATGCTCGAAGCCTCATTGGCTTCTGTGAAGCCAGATAGAGCAGGAGCATATGGTAGGCTGAGTGAGGATTGTCAGCTAGGTGCCCCTAGAATGAGTGGCTAGGGGTAGGGTGGGGTTGGATTTGGGGTTTAGGGAACCAGAAGCAGACCTGGGGGAGTGGTCTGAGAAGGGGCAGATGCTTTGCAGTAAGGTCACATGGATGTTCCTTCTGCATCCTCAGAGCTTGATCATCCTTCTGGATACTCTTGAAAAATGGCACTAACCCTTTGAGAAGCTATAGGGAAAGAGCAGATTAGCCAAGATGGCGGTGGTCAGGCTCTCTTGCCCCACATTTTGTAAATACACGGTTAGGGAACAGCTAAGATCATTTGTAGCTGTGCACGCTCAATGCCCTACATAAGCACGACCTGAGAAGCCCCTGCAGCTGCCTTATGGCCACGTGTCTACTGGGTCAACTGCGAGAGTGAAGGATGGCTGCCTTGCTGTTGTAAATAAAACCTGTGTGCAGTTCTGATGGCTCCTTGCATCTTCTTCCAGCTTCTCTGCTCAAGCCTTGTCTCCCCTGGGTTCAGCGAACAGTGAGATACAGTAAGACAGAAGCAAATTTGGCAGTCATGCGGGCTCCCCTCTCTCCTGCACCCCATCCTTGTCAGTAATCAGTGGCTTTTGAGAGAACGTCTCTCCTCCACTCTTTCCCTGTACCCTTTGAGGCCAGTGATCAAAGAAAAAAGAGTGGCTTTGAGAAGAGGAATCTAAAGGATCCCAGGTTATTGGATCACTGGAAAACAGAGCCCAGGACAGATAACACAGTGTCCCAAAGAGACTCAACAACACTGGTTATTACATCCCTTATTAATAGATGAGGACTCGCATGCTCCCCTAAAATTACCCTGCTGGTAAATAAGAGGGTCAGGGTCGGATCCCATGGACCTGTCCCCGATGCCAGGCTGTCACTCTGACCCACACCGGGAATGAATGCCTTCTGATAAGCCTCACTCTGGGATGGTGGCAGTGGATAGGGAAGGGAAAGAACTTCAGAGAGGCCTGGCCTTGGCTGATGTGGTCAAGTTGGCATCATCTTGGAGATGAGTGAGGACGAGTAGGTCTGTTTGGAAAGTGATCTCTAGAAAATTCCAAAGACAAGCGGAAATCACAAGGAAAACTCCTCCTGGTGTGGGCCATTGCCAAGGCAATTCCTAGGTCTGGGGAGGTGGTAAGGGGTCCTGGGCTCTGACACTGGTGGCTCAGGGAGATGACCAATGAGGACAGGCCAGCCCAGGCCTTTGTAACACCTTTGCCCTGGGAGACAAGGTGAAAAGAGCCACCCAGGAGCTGAGGCTATTCCTCACGGGTCAGAGATTCTTAGATGAGTGCCCTGGTCTGTTCCTGCCTCATTTCCTGTTTCTGTCCCTCTCTCCTACCTTTGCTTCTGTCTATCTCTGTTTACTTCTGTCTCTCTCTCCCCCTTTCTATCAATCCACCCATCCACTCACTTACTCACCCATCCATTTACCCATCCAATTATCCCTGCATTCATCCATCACAACATTTATCCATCCATCCTCCCACCCATTTCCCTGTCTGTCTGTCCGTCCGTCCATCCATCCATCCATCCATCCATTCACTCACCCATTCATCCATCCATCCATACACCCATCTTTTCTGTGCACTCATCCCTGACCCTTCCAGAAGGCTGACACAAGCCTCACTGGGATCTGAGTTTTGCCAGCATTAGCTTTGGTGAAGGCCATGGTCAAAGCCTCAAAGCCGACTTCCTGAGTCAGGGTCTTAGTCTTCTCATCTATAAGGTGCCCCTTGATGGTCCCTGCAAGCTTAAAGGTCCTATGAGTCTATGAGTCTTTGACTTCAAGCCAGGAAACTTCCTGGATCGTGGCCCCAGAGGAGCTTTGAGGGTTTCTTTCCGGCTTTCCAGCTTGCTTGGCAGCCACAGATGGGCCTCGGGGGCAGAAGCAGAGGCAGGAGCCAAGAGGCTGCCTTGAGTGAGTGAGCGATTTGACCGAGGATGATTTGCGAGGGCAGAGCTGAGTGCAACCAGGCTTGGGTTTCCCGGGGCTGCTGGCTAACTCTGACATCTGCTGTTTTTCACTCCAGTGAGACTGACTTGCTCCAGAGTCCCCTGCAGACTGTTTTCAGCTGTGCTGGGAAGTGTGGCGGCCGGCTGTTTCATCTCAGAGCCCTCCCTGGGACAGCAGAGCACATGTTAACTGCTTGAGCTAAGAGGCCAGTGGGTTCTACAGGAGGGCCCCAAATTCCACATGATCACTTCTGAGCAGACAGACTTTTATTCCCTGAGGTGTTATCCTCACTTCAAAGAGCTGTCTGCCCTAGATCTGAAGCTGGGCTGCCTGGCTTGGCTCCCCGCCTTGGGGAAGAAACCGCATTACTCCTGAGTCTTTATTTTTACAGAGTACCTTGGCACAGGAGAAAAATCGCCAGCCGGGAATCAGGACACGTGAACTGGAAACATGAAATCTATTGCTTTTTGGCTGAGTGGTCTTGGATCAGTCATTTGATTCTCCAGGACCTCAGTTTCTTCCTTTGTAACTTTTGAGGAACATCTCTTTTCAAGATCTGATACTCGTTGCATGTACAATGCATGCAGTTGAGAGCCTGGCATGGCACCAAGTTTTTTGCACCTCATTTCCAAGATTATTTTTACAGGCTCCCCAAGGGGAGCAAGGTCAGCTGAGAAGATAGTTTTAAAAATAAAGCCAAAGGGAAGATAAGGGAGTTTACCGACTGTTACCTCTCAGCTGAGGCTTGGACTGAGGCAGCGTCCCCTGCCCGAGAGAGTCCATGTGCAGACCCTGGTACCTTGAACACCTGATGCTGAGTCAGGAGGATCTGCTGGAAGTCCCGCTAGTACATTCAGTGTCAGAGACAAGGATGCTGGCTGTGATGTGGGATCACTGACCGGTAGGTGGTTTTGTTGTTTAGTTGCTAAGTTTTGTCCGACTCTTTTGCGAAACCATGGACTGCAGCCCCACCAGGCTCCTCTGTCCATGGGATTTCTCAGGCAAGAATACTGGAGTGGGTCACCATTTCCTTCTCCAGGGGATCTTCCCGACCCAGAGATCAAACCTGCGTCTCCTGTATTGGCAGGGTGGGTTCTTTACCACTGAGCCACCAGAGAAGCCCCCTGTACAGTAGGAATGGAGTCCAAAAGGAGAGCTGGAGAGAAGGTCAGCCAGGGGATCTGACTGGAGTGCTCAGGGAGAGACCCCTTCAAAAGGGGCCGGTATGCCCAAGCAGGGGGTTTCCATGCTCTGTAAGGACAAGGTATCTGGGTGGGATCAACTCCCTCTGTGTCCCCATGTCCCACAAGAGCAGAGACATTACTGGGAGGAGCCAAGGGCTCTGGAGCACAGCCCATGTGTTGGAGCAGAAGGATGAGCAGAAAGAAAGGGCTGGGGCTGGAGGTGGCGGCTGGGATTTCTGGGGTCGGCGGGGTGAAGTGTGAGGGTCGAGGGGAGTTGTTCAGGATTGCGTCCACGGGTGGAGAACCAGCCTTGATCCACTCCCTTTTGGAGGGGCCTAAGGAACGTGGGTCTCGGAGCATGCATCCCCATGACTTTGAAAGGGAAAGAGGCGACCACTGATACCCACGAGTGGGGCAGGGAAATCGCCCTGTGAGGCTTCCTCCTGGGCTGTTTTGGGCCTTGACAGAGTGTCCCTTTGTGCTTTTCTCCATGGGGTGGCCGGGAAAAGCTGAACTGACTCTGTTAGGATGTTTTAGGCTTGCTGGCGGTAAAACGGTGGTGTTACGGGTGTTGGGAAGGAGAACCCATTCACTGTTTGCTGGTGTGTACAGCTTTCCGAGGTCAAAGCTGGAAACCTAGTTCAGCCGGGTGCAGGATTACCTACCTCTAACCTCTGCCAGGAAACAGTGGCTCTTGGGGACCCTGGTCATCCCTGGCTTTTCCTATTTCCTAGGGAGATCATATATATCGAAAGTGGGTCTTTCGGGTCAGACTTGAGGAAGCCAAGTAAGGTTTCCTAGAGTTTTCGAGGAGGGGGGACCGCCCCAGATTGGACATTTCTGTAAGAAATGAGCTCGAGGATGAATTTGGCATCATTCAGACCCCACAGCGTCAGTGTATTAATGGCACAGACTGGGACCCAGGAGCTCACGGTGAGAAAGGACGGACATGCACAGTTTTGCTGGGTTTCTTCCTCAGAAGCGTGCCAGATCCATTTTCTATCTGTTTTGTAGATGAGGGCACAGAGACACAGAGTGGTTAAGGAGCTCGCTCAAGGTCACACAGCTTGTGGGTGGCCTGGTTGGGGTCGAGGCCAAAGCACTGGCTCCATGGTCCATACTCGCTTGGTGGCTCCATCCTCTTCTGCTCTCCCTCCCCTCCCCCTTCCCTTCTTCTCGCTTCTCTTCTTTCTCTTTCTACCTCTCCTTTCATTGCGTATGTTTTAATATTGTCAAAGTAGTATCACTATAAAACCACTATGGAGAATTAAGGAAATGAACAAAAGAAAAAAAGTCCACGTTCAGAATCCCACACCGTAATGCACTCTTAAAATTTGTGTCTTTTTTTCATCTCATGCACATTTTTTATGCATTAATGACTCTTTTTTAAAAAGCGGATTTTTAATTGGAGGATAATTGCTTTACAATATTGTGTTAGTTTCTGCTGTACAATGTGAATCGGCTAATATGTGTGTGTATATATGCTTAGTCGCTTCAGTTGTGTCCGACTCTCTGCGACCCTATGGACCGTGGCCCACCAGGCTCCTCTGTCCATGGGATTCTCCAGGCAAAAATACTGGAGTGGGTTGCCATTTCCTTCTCCAGTGTGTATATACACACATGTATATACGTATCCCTTCCCTCTTGGACCTTCCTCCCAACCCCCAGCCCCTCCCACCCCTCCAGGCCACCAGCTGAGCACTGAGCTGAGCTCCCTGTGCTGTACAGCAGCTCCCCACTAACTATTTTATGCATGGCAGTGTGTATGACTGAGCCTTCAACGGAAATGATGACTAGACTTGAAGCAGTTGATCAAATGTATAGTTCGATATATGATCAATGATTGTAATAGTGTAACTCTAGAAGGCAATGGCAACCCACTCCAGTACTCTTGCCTGGAAAATCCCTTGGATGGTGGAGCCTGGTAGGCTGCAGTCCATGGGGTCGCGAAGAGTGGGACACGACTGAGCGTCTTCACTTTCACTTTCATGCATTGGAGAAGGAAATGACAACCCACTCCAGTGTTCTTGCCTGGAGAATCCCAGGGACGGGGGAGCCTCGTGGGCTTCCGTCTATGGGGTCGCACAGAGTCGGACACGACTGAAGTGACTTAGCAGCAACTTAGCGGCAGTGTGTATATATACATATATATATATACATCCCCTCCCTCTTGGACCTTCCTCCCAACCCCTAGCCCCTCCCGCCCCTTCAGGCCACCCACCGAGCCTGAGCTGAGCTCCCTGTGCTGTACAGCCACTCCCCACTAGCTGTCTCACGCATGGCAGTGTGTATATGCCGGTACTTCTCTCCCAACTCATCCTCCCTCCTTCCCCCAGCCCCCATGTCCACCCGTGCACATTTTTAATGATTGCAATTCTAACTTAGATACTGTATTTATGTGTCTTGATTTTTTTTTTCTCATTTCACATTGTGTTGTCACAGTCTTCTGTGTTTTCTCACTCTACTTTAGGTCTGCCCCGCCATGTACTAGTTACTAGGAATACCAAAGGGAACAGGAGAGTGAGGCCCCAGTCCTCATGGAGCTTTCTGGCTGGTGGAAAATTGCAAGCGTTTATAACACAGAGACCTCATGAGAATTTGCCTTCCCTTGGTTTTTCCATTACTACCCCTGATGCAATCACAAAGCTGCATTCTACACCATGTAATGTTTTGGATCACGTTCTATTCTTACTTGTTTTCCATTATGTCTGCCAGTTCTTGAGTCATCTTTGTTGCCTTTCTTGAACACTCCAGTCTCAATACATCTCTCAAACTTGCTTGCTTTTTTCCTTATATCATCCTATGTCTTTGGAAAAAACTGTATTTTACATTACTTCATCACCCGTGTCTTTTGGCTTCCTTTGTCCAGTGTTAATCCATGTCTGTTTTATAACTGCCATATAATAATTATTTTATAATGGTCATTATATAATACTAGGAAGGAAAGTCGGAGAAGGCAATGGCACCCCACTCCAGTACTCTTGCCTGGAAAATCCCATGGACGGAGGATCCTGGAAGGTTGCAGTCCATGGGGTCTCTAAGAGTCGGGCACGACTGAGCGACTTCACTTTGACTTTTCCCTTTCATGCATTGGAGAAGGAAATGGCAACCCACTCCAGTGTTCTTGCCTGGAGAATCCCAGGGATGGGGGAGCCTGGTGGGCTGCCGTCTATGGTGTCGCACAGAGTTGGACACGACTGAAGTGACTTAGCAGCAGCAGGAAGGAAAGTACAGAATAGTTGTACCATGATATACACAATCCCCTATTGCTGGGCACTTAGGTTGAGCCCCCTTTTCTCCATGACATATAATACGGTAATGAACATCTTCCCAAGTGATGCTAATGGTAAAGAACCTGCCTGCCAATGCAGGAGACATAAGAGATATTGGTTCGATCCCTGGGTTGGGAAGATCCCCTGGAGGAGGGCATGGCAACCCACCCCAGTATTCTTGCCTGGAGAATCCCATGGACAGAGGAGCCTGGCAGGCTATGGTCCATAGGGTCGCAGAGAGTCGGGACTGAAGCAACTTGGCATGCATGCAATGAACATCTTCCATCTTGTTCTTTCCATTCACTGAAACCTCACCTACGCCACTGGAAAGATCCTGCCCAGTGAGCTCTTGGTGGCTAAATCCAACAGACCCTGATCCATCTTTTAGTTACTTGATCATCAGCTGCACGGGGTAACGTCTTCTCAGTATGCTTTTCCTACTTGGCTCCTGTGACACATTCTCTCTTGGTTCGACTGGAGCTGCTCTTTCTCTCTCTTCTTTCCCACAGATCCCACCAAGCAGTTTCTTGGCATTGGTGCCGCCAGCATTGGTGTCCTGATCCTCTGTCTCCTCACTGTGCACGTTTGCCTTGGGCGGTTCTGTCCTTTCCTGTGGCTTCACCTCCCGTCTACGTGGTGATTCCTGCCTCTAGATGCTTGGCCCTGACCTGCAGGCTTAAAAAATAATGATCTTGTTTTTTAAAGTGTTTAATTAGAGGATAATTGCTTTACAAAGTTGTATTGGTTTCTGCTGTACAACAATGCAAATCAGCCATAAATATATATATATATATATGTACCACCTTCCTCATAAGCCTCCCTCCCCACCATGATCTTGTTATAAGTCATACTTGTTGTAGAACGTAATCTTTTTTTTTTTTAATTGAAGTATGGTTGATTTACAGTAATATGTTAATTTCTGGTGTACAGCAAAGTGATTCGGTTATACATATATATGCATATATCTAGATATTTTTTGCAGAGAAGGCGATGGCACCCCACTCCAGTACTCTTGCCTGGAAAATCCCATGGATGGAGGAGCTTGGTAGGCTGCAGCCCATGGGGTCGCGAAGAGTCGGACACGACCGAGCGACTTCACTTTCACTTTTTACTTCATGCATTGGAGAAGGAAATGGCAACCCACTCCAGTGTTATTGCCTGGAGAATCCCAGGGACAGTGGAGCCTGGTGGGCTGCCATCTCTGGGGTCGCACAGAGTCGGACATGACTGAAGCGACTTAGCAGCAGCAGCAGCAGATTTTTTTTTATCCTTTTCCATTACAGTTTATTATAAGATATTGAATATAGTTCCCTGTACTATACAGTAAATACTTGTCGTTAATTTTATACATAGTAGCATGCGTGTGTTTATCCCCTCCACCCTGGCACTTCATAACCATAAGTTTGTTTTCTATGTCTGGGAGTTTGTTTCTGTTTGGTGATTAAGTTCATTTGTACTATTATTTTTAGATTCCACATCACATTCTAGTGAATATTATATGATATTTGTCTTTCTCTGACTTCACTTAGTATGACAATCTCTAAGTCCTTTAATGTTGCTGCAAATGGCATTATTTAATTCATTTTTATGTCTGAGTAGTATCCCATTATTGGGGAAGGCAATGTCACCCCACTCCAGTACTGTTGCCTGGAAAATCCCATGGACGGAAGAGCCTGGTAGGCTGCAGTCCATGGGGTCTCGAAGAGTCGGACACGACTGAGCGACTTCACTTTCACGCATTGGAGAAGGAAATGGCAACCCACTCCAGTGTTCTTGCCTGGAGAATCCCAGGGACGGGGGAAGCTTGGTGGGCTGTCGTCTCTGGGGTCGCAGAGTCGGACATGACTGAAGCGACTTAGCAGCAGCAGCAGCAGCAGTATCCCATTATATATATGTATATCCCATATCTTCTTTATCTATTCATCTGTCGAAGGGCACTTAGGTTGCTCCCATCTCTTGGTGATAGTGAACAGTTTCTTAGAACTTCATCTTTAATGAGTTAGAAAAGTCAGGCACTTTTCCTCTTCTTTTGTAATATTTATTTTATTTGGCGGCGTTGGGTCTCGGCTGCAGCACGTGGGCTCTTCACTGCCGGGCACAGGCTCTCTGGCTGTGGCTCGTCGGCTTAGTTGCCCCATAACATGTGCCATCTTAGTTCCCGACCAGGGATCAAACCTGGATCCCCTGCGTTGGAAGGCAGATTCTTAACCACTGGGCCACCAGGGAAGTCCTGCAGACTCTTTTCTAAGCACTTGGCTCAGGTCATTTTACTTGCTCCACAAACTCCCTCAGCAACAGGCCCTGTGATGGTCACTGTCAGTTGAGGAAATTGGAGTCCGTTAGCTGTCCGCAGTGGAATGTCCATAGTCTTCAGATTCTATCAGTTCCACCCTCGTGGTATCTCCTGAGTTCTTCTTCCCTCCACCTCCTCACTCGTCCCTCATGTGTCCTCAGCATCCCTCTCCTTGACAGTTGCAGCATCTTCCTAACGTCCTGCAGCCTCAAGGTCTTGCCTGCCATGAGTCTTCTCAGTGCACAAAGTGATCTTCCTAAAATGAAACACTGTTATGTCTGTCCGGCTTGGACCGAAGTTCGTGATGAAGACACTTTACCTTGCCTTTGGCCTTTTATCCTGAACACAGCCATGTTCCTCTGTCCCCACCAGTAATCCGTTGCCTTCTTCCACTTAGATGTGCCATTGTCTAACCCGCTCTGGGGTTACCTCTAAAAAGTGGTGGGTGTTCCTGTTCCGAGAAGGTCTGGCTCCTCCCCAAGCCAGCGCTTTCTGCTGATGGCTGAGCCCTGGCTCAGTGTCCGAACATGCTTGGAGCCCTTCTCTCCAGGTCTGCAGCAGACTCTTCTGCAGTGATTTGTACTTGCTTAGGATTAAAATCATCCTAACTCTTCCCTCCTAGGCGCCCCCCACTAAGCAGCAAGTCTAATTTTGAGAAAGACATTCCATATATCATGAAGAAGGGACTGGAGAGGGCTGGCGTGTCTACAGCCAGCTGAAACTCATGCAGCTCTTGGACAGGGGTCCACGGTCTGGGCCAAGGCATGCTCTTCACGCTCCTTTGATACCAGTTGGCTAGCATGCTGCATGGTCCTTGCACAGGGCTTGGGAGAGCCTTGCAGGGGAAGTGGCCAGGAACTTGGCTGGCCGGTCATTGTATTTCAGGAAAGACAGGCCCAGATCATAAGCTGGCTGGGCCCTGGGCCTGACGGGAAAGTTCTGGGGAGCAGGCCTTCACAAAAGCATTCTCAGGCATTATTAAAGCATCATGTTCCTTTGGAAGCGGGAGAGACTAGCCACTGTTCCCTGGTGTTTGCTCAGAGACTCAAGGGCCCTAGAGGTTTTGTTCCATTTGGTTGACAGTGTGTGATGACAGCGTTGGTGGAGCTGAGCCGGCTCAGGCTGCTTATAAATCACAGGGTATGGGGAAGGAAAAAGGTTCAAATTTCCCCCAAGAAAGAGTCAGTAAATGTCTTCCAGAAACTTTAGGCTCCAAAAAAATGTGGCCATGTGTATTCCTTCACAGTCAGCAAGAGGACCCGACAAAACTCTCTCGGGAAACTTTGTCTTGAGCACCAAGCATCTTGGACGTATTGCAATCTTTTAATCCTTGGATCATTTCAGAAATTTGTCTTAAAGAAATAATTAGAAAAGAACACCCAAGATTTATACCCAAGCATGTTTGACACAAGGTTTTTATCATAGCAGAAACAAAACCAAATAGAAAACAAAACCCACACGCATGAAAATGGCTTAAATGTCTAATGGTAGGGATTAATTTAATTTAGGTACACCCACGTTGGGCTCTTCAGCCATTTAACAAGGCATATTTTCCAGGAAATATGAGAGACCTAGACGAATGCTTAGGCTATAAATTAATCAGATAAAGCAAATATGTATAAATAGAAGAAACATTGAACGGGAATATCCCCAAATATTAATAATCTCTCTGAGAAATGGGGTTATGGGTGATTTCTGTATTATTCTCTGTACTTTTATGGGTACTTGATACGTTGATGTTGTAACTCTTAAAAAAGATACTTATAGAAAAAAACCTTAACAGGGTTTGTCCTTTTTTTCTTTTTTTTAAAAGCAATTTTATGTATTTACTTTTGGCTGTGCTGGGTCTTTGCAGCTGCACGGCTTTTCTCTGCTTGCTGGGATCGGGGGCTGCTCTCCAGGTGCGGGGCACAGGCCTCTTGTGGAGGTGGTTTCTCTTGTTTTGGAGCGTGGGCTCCAGGGCACTCCCGCCCCAGTAGTCGCAGTGTGAGGGCTCTGTAGTTGGGCTCCCGGGCTCCAGAGCACAGTCATTGTAGTGCAAGGAATTGGTTGCCCTGCAGCATGTGGGATCTTCCTGGATCAGGGATCGAACCTGTGTCTCCTGCATTGGCAGGCGGATTCTTCACCACTGAGTCACCGGGGAAGTCCCACGTTCGCCTTTTCTTGGCATGGGGTTTGGGAGAGCAGGCTCTCCTCATTGGTCAGATGTACATTCTGGTCCTATTGGAAATGGGGAAACCAGAGGATCATGGGAACGGAGAGATTCGAGCACTTGATATGGAAGCAGGCCTTGGGATGTCCCAAGAGCCAGGTGCGAGTTGCCTAAAAAGAACCAGAGGGGACTTTTGTCTGCCCCTCCCTCAGGCCTGCTCCTGCTGCCATTGGCTGTCAGTTGAATGGACCCTCCCCAACCAACAGTCTGGGATCATCCCTGACTGGTTTCTCTGCCTCACCCAGTTGATCTTCAAATGGGCTTTGTAACTTTTTCCAAAGAAATGTCTTCCACATCTCCACTGCCTTATTTCAGGATGCCCTCATTTCCCGACCAGGCTACTGGAAAGGCTCCCAGTTTGCCCTCTTTCAATATGCTCCTGTCACTACAGCCAGACTGTTCTTGTTGTTGAGTTGCTGAGTTGTGTCTGACTGTTTGTGACTCTATGGACTATAGCCTGTGGCTTCTCTGTCCATGGGATTTTCCTGGCATGAATACTAGGAGTGGGTTGCCATTTCCTTCTCCAGGGAATCTTCCCAGCTCAGAGATTGAACCTGTGTCTCCTGCTTGGCAGGCAGATGCTTTACCGCTGAGTCACCTGGGAAACCCAGAAATGCAGGTCTGCTTCTGCTATGCCTTTGCCAAAAACCCCGCTGTAGCTTTTTCTGGTGTTCAAGGAAAAACCCAAACTCTTCTTTTACAAAATCCTTCTCGATCTAACTCCAGCCTAGTTTCACAGCCTCATCGTTCTGCTCCACGCCTTTTGCTGCTCCCATCACATCAGCCTCCTAACTGACCCTGAAAGTGCCTGGTCCTTTCATGGACCTTCTATCTACCTCATTATCCTTCGTTTCTCCCTGTGGGAAATCCTTTTCATCCCTCTGGAGTCAGCTTGCCATCATCCCCCACCAGGCAGAACACATTTCTTTCTTTTCTGAGTTTTCTTAGAACTGAATGATACATCTTTTCTCATCTGAAACGTTGCCTCGTTTGGGAGGGTTCAGATCTTCTTCTTCTCTGCTAGAGCATGAAGTCCTTGAGACAATGACTGGTCCGTTTTTCTCTTCCATAGTCTTGAGCATAGTTCCTGGTGGGTGTTGGTATGTACTGTAGGTGTTTGTTGAATGGATGAATGAAGTTAAGGAAGGCGAGGCTGTGCCTCATTGTAAGGAAGAGTCTTTTAATCAACTCTCAGATTATAGTGTTTAATTCCCAGCACCGACTCAGATCAACTGGAAGTGGCTCCCTTATAAGCTTATTCTGAAGGAGTTTAATGGTGGTTCTCAGATAGAAAGGATAAGATGTTTCAGTTCTTTCAGGATGTTTCAGCTGTTTATTGCAGTTTAACTGATCACCTCTGGATTTAGAACCTGTGAACAATGATGATTATTCATTTGGCTCATGAATTTGAAATTTGATTGGGACTTGATGGAGATGGGTACGTCTGCTTCATGTGGCATCAGCTGCATGGATGGACTGCATGGGGCAGCTAAAGATTCACTTCCAAGATGGAGCCCTCACACGGCTGGGAAGCTGGTGCTGGCTTCCAGCTAGAGTTCATTTGCTGCTGTTGGTCACGGGCCTCAGTTCTCCTCCACTGGGGCATCTCCAGGTGGCCGCTTGGGCTTTCTCACAAGGTGATGGCTGGGTTCAAGAGATCTGGGTGGAAGTCACTTCTGTGATATTTTACTGATCAAGCCAGTTATTAAGCCTAGCCTAGATCCAAATGAGGGTGGGTGGAATTAGACTCCACCTCTCAATGAGAAGAATATCAAAAAGTTTGCCCTGGCATAAAAAAGGATCGAGGTGGGACAAATAATGGCCTGTTTTCTAGTTTTATTCTAACTGACAAAAGTAATTCCACAGTGGTATCACGTGGATGTTCTTAGAACCACAGAAATGTTAAAGCCCTAGAGTCAAGTTGTTGGATCTGGCAGCTGGATGAACTTCTGGGAAGGCAGTCAGTTCTCCACTAGGGGAGGAATTCAAACATGGATTAGCAATTGCTGTGGAGAGATGTTACAGAAGGCAGTCAAGCTGCCAATGAGGAGTGGGATTGGATTGAGGTGAAGGAAATATATTTAGTTATATTTATCAGTTCAGTGTGATCAGCTGTTGTCATACTGTTAGCCTGGTGTTCCTGGACCCCTCATCAGGCTCTGGGATTGAGCAGACTTGATGGTGATGATAGCACGGCTGATGATGCTGGTGCTCATGATGGTGATGGTGATGATGGAGATGGTGTGGTGGTGTGGAGGTGATGGTGAAGGTGATGGTAATGATGGCGGTGATAATAATGATGGTGCTGCTGCTGCTGCTGCTGCTGTGGTGGTGATGATGGTGATGGTGCTGATGCTGATGGTCATGGTGATGCTGATGGTGTGGTGGTGATGATGGTGATGATGATAATAGCTAACACATGTATAACGTTTACTATCTTCAGGCACTGTCTTATGTACTTTATATATATTAAAATATAATTTAATCCCCCTAATAATCCCTACAAATTAGAGATTATTGTTATGCCCATTTTACAGATGAAGAAACTGAAGTAGAGAGAGGTTACATAATGGACTCAAAGCTGACCAGTGGAGCTGATGGTGGAGCTGGCTGGCCATTGAGTGGGTATTCAAGGAAGACTTCCAGACCAGTATGGCGTGTGACAGCGTGGTCTTGGCTTTTCCTTCTTTCCCTTGTGAGAGCGCTCCTGTCTCCCATGAGTGGTCCTGCTCAGCATGCGTCTGGCCTTCTGAAATCAGAAGTGCTTGGGGTGAGCCTGCAGGTGGCAGAGGACTAGCAGGAATATTATAGAAGTGAATGCAAGTATCTGATGAGGAAGCGACTCTTTAAATTCCTTCCGGGGCAGAAGACAATAGGGTTATAGCTGGTCTGAGCCCTCGTTCCGGGGAATGATTCTGAACACTCCGAAACCCTTCTTCCATGTAAAATGACACCCTTTGCTGGGCCTGGAGGGTCATTTTAAAGCAACTGAACCTACCACATACTTCTCAGTGCTCCCTGGGGCCATCAGGTCCTTTTTTCGCTTCTCAGTTTTCCTTGCTTAACAGGTAATTCTCACTTCTTCCTCGACAACTCCTGCTCTTTCAAGGCTGAGTTCAAGGGTTTTCTCCCCTGTGGATACTTCTTGTGTTGCCCTAGCCAGAGCCAGGCCTCCATCTCTGCTGGCTCCATGGTTCTACCCACATCTCTTAACACTTATGACTTCTAACTATCCTTAGGATGCTCTTGTTCTCTCATAAAACTGGATGTCCTTGCAGGTGGGGACCACTGCTCATTCTGCCCCAAATTCCCACTTCCTGGCAAAGTGTGGGACCTTCATCCGTGTTTTTATTTTTATATTTTAAAAAATATTTATTTATTTGGCTGCACTGGGTCTTAGTTGCTGCACGTGGGATCTTCTACCTTTGCTGTGGCACGTGGGATCTGGTGCCCTGACCAGGGAAAGAACTCAGGCCCCTTGCATTGGTAACACAGAGTCTTAGCCGCTGGGCCACCAGGAAGTCCATTCATCCATATTGTTAGATGAATAACCCTCCCAAAGCACAATATGGTTAGAATTTTCCTGCTATCACCTTGCTTGGCGACTTTGCTTTTCTTTAGAGACTGTGACTATATATATTCAAAAAAAAAAAAAAAATCACAATCCTATATGCTTTCTTTAAGCAATAATTTCCTGCCACTCTTTAAAGAGTCCCAATCTCTAGGACTCTTTGGTTCTCCAACTTAAACATTCATCAGAATCACCTGGAGAGCCAGTGAAACTATAGGTCCCAGTGTTTCTGAGTCAGGAGGTATGGAGAGGGTTCAAGAATGTTCATTTCCCACAAGTTCCCAGGTGAGGTAGCTGGGACTGGTCTGGGACCTGCCTGAGAACCTTTGCCTGAGACTTCATGTACAAGGAGACCAGGCAACACTCAGGCTTTGAGAGTATGCACCGTTTCTTTTGTTTTTAGCATCCACAAAGTGTATGTGCTGCAGTTTGATTCCATCAACGCATGGCCCAATTTCTGTTTTTAATAATAACCCGAGGAAAGAGAAATGTATCTTGCTGTGGAAAATAGTATCTCCATCAAATAAATGCCTAATACCAAGCATTTGAATTGCACTCTGATCTTTCCATTTATTAAAAACAGCATTAAATTATTTGATGTGTTAGCAGCAGCCCTGGAGAAGAAGAGGACACTCTGATATTCAGAAAACCAGCGAGCATGCAAACAGAGGGCTTTCCAATGTGCTTAGAATATGTGGTGAGAGTTCTTTGGGGGAAGGTATTTCATCCAAAATGCAGAGGGTACGTGAAATGTGAATAAATATGATTGCTGTTAAAAAATTCCGTCTCATGAGCTGCACCATAGATACAATGGAGATTTAAATGTGGGGGACCTCTGGCTCTAGGCAGCTAGAAGATAGAAGAAGAGATGGAAGAAGATGGGAAAAGGGAAATGATTTTTCAATCCTCTTGACCAGTGGCCTCTCTGTGTGTAGGTGTTAACTGTAGATTACAGCCTTGCAATACTTGTTCTTCTCTATTATACTGCTTATCTCCCAGGCAAAGATGGCAGGAACAAGAGACAAGATGGTGAGATGTATACAGATGAGTTTGCTTAAAAGCAATGGGCTTTTAGGATTTAGATAATCCCAGGTATGGGACCCCCCCAGCCACTCAGCACTGAGTCAAAATCCCTGATGTGGGGAAACTCGGCTCCGCCCCCAAACTAGTTTCCCGTTTGTCTGATGAGGGTCTTAGGGCACTGTCTTTCGTGATCTTATTCTTAGAAGCCTATAATGGCAAAACACTGCAAACATACAGAAGAGATGGACCATGAAATAAATTCCACTGAAGAAGAAGACGACCAGTTCCCCCCGAGAATAGCCGATGATGTGACTTGTTTCTCAGGTCCTCAAACAGTCAGGTCCAGCCTCTCTGGATGAATGATGCTCCTTGGAGATGCGCAACATCGTGTGAAGACCCTGGAGTCCTGCTAGTCGCTCTTTCTCTCTCATACAGTGTATAACTCTTGGTGTGGCTCGGTCACCCCAGTGTACCCTGAGTATGGCTGCTTCTCATGTCCTTACTGCTACCACCTTGTTCCGATCCACGCTCTTCTTTGCTCAGATCATTGCAGTAGCCTCCCAACTACTCCATCTCTTCCTACTATTGTTCCCCTTCCTTTTATCCTCAGTAAGCAGTCAGAATGGGCTCAGAGGTCACATCCTCAAGTGCTGCAAGGACCCCTCCTTCCATCAGAGTGAAAGCTAAGGGCTGCACAATGGCCTTCAGGTTGCTATAGAATTTGGGCCCCATGACCCTCCCTTCCCCGCTGTTTCTTCCCCATCTGTGCTTCTCTTCACTTGCTTTCTTCCTGCCATATTGGCTCCTTAATGTCCTTAAACATAGCAAGCACGCTCTTATGGCAACGCTTTAGTGTTTGCTGTTCCCTCTGCCTGGAATCCCCTTCCTCCGGAAGCCAGTGGTTTCTTTCCCATCTTTAGGTCTTTCCTCCGTATCACCTTCAGGCCTTCCTGGAACGCCTTTGGCAACGGCATTGCCCCCACCACTCCTTATCATCTTCCAATACACTGTACCTTTTATTTACGTATTTTATTTGTCTCTTTGCTGTTGTTTAGTCGCTAAGTCGTGTCCAACTCTTTGCGACCCCATGGACGGTCGCCCGCCAGGCTCCCCTGTCCATGCGATTTCCCAGGCAAGAATACTGCAGTGGGTTGCCGTTTCCTTCTCCAGAGGATCTTCCCAACCCAGGATCAAACCCAGGTCTCCTGCATTGCAGGCAGGCTCTTTACGGGGTTGTTGTCGTCTTCCTCAGCATCTTCTAACACACCATGCATTGTATTTACATATTTTATTTGTCTGTCTTTTTGTATTAAAGCAAACTCCTGGAAGGCAGGGATTTTTCTGGATTTTCTGTTCTTAGCACCTAGGTCAGTGCCCGGCACTATAAAAGGTGCATTGAATGAACAAACGAGTGAATCTAGAAAAATGAATAAATGAATTGAGAAGCTCATCACTCTCATATACTAACACAATAACTTTCACTTGTTGAGAAGAGGCAGACACAAACATATGTGACTTATATAGGTAAACGGCTGTCAACCTCTTAATTTTTTGCCCAGCAGGAAGCTTGAGTGCACACTGTTGGCTTCCAATCTGGAGCCCTGGTTACACTACCTTGCACCCTTCCAAGTATGGCTCCCATGCCAGTGAACCAGGTCTCGGGGGAGAAAGTCCAGCCCACATCACTTTTACCTGCAGGGATGTTTCTTCCTGACCCAAAGGGTGGCCTCAGAGTTTAATTTCCTTACCCAAGAATTCTTTTTCCTTGTTTTGCTTTGAGTCACCCAATTTTCCTGGTGACTTGCTCTCCATTTCCAGAATTCTCCTTGCAGAGCTCTGTGCGTGCTCAGTTGCTCAGTCATATGAGACTCTTTGCAACATCATGAACTGTAGGTTGCCGGGCTCCTCTGCCCATGGGATTTTTCAGGCAGGAGTAATGGAGTGGCTTTTCTTTTCCTTCTCCAGGGGATCTTCTCGACCCAGGGATCGAATCTGCATCTCCTGTCTCCTGCACTGGCAGGAGTACCAGTAGCGCCACCTGGGAAGCCCCCAGGGAGCAGGGGTGTCCTTCAGATAGAGCCCAGGAGTGCTGTGAAAGCCATCCTCCAACCATAAAAGGGAAGCCTGCTGCAAGCAGAATCCAGACTTTGGCCAGAGGATGGCAGTGTGGTTGTTTCCAAGAGAGAGCTGAACAATATGGAAAAAAAAATTTTTTTTTCCAAATGGCAATAACAGCTGTGCTTTCAAACCCTGCGGGGAACATCAGAAAATGTTAACCCCCAAATGGTGGGGAAACCTGGGCTGGAGGCAGATGTGGGGATCTTGACCATGGAGGCCAGGCCTGGAGGAAGGCAGGGGGCCGGAGAGGGGCAGAACGGAGAGAGGAAAGGGAGCTGCAAGAGAGCCAAGCCCAGAAAGCAGAGTGATTTCAGGTATCTCCAGACTCTCTAGGATTTTTGCCACCATTACTGCTGCCACCAAAGTATCAGTCCATGGTGGTTTTGCAAAGGGATTTCACTCATGTTATCTGTGTCTGTCACCTGTCTGTCCATCTGTCTGTCTATCCCTTGCTCCTTCCTGCTTCCCTTAGCTCCTTATTTCTGCCTCCTTTCTAACACTTGATCACATTCACCCTTCAATAAGAGCCATTGAGGAATGTCCCCCGCCTCCCAGCTGGACAAGGGGGATTTGAGAGCATCCCCTGGTGTCTAGGACAAGGCAGGTGCTTGGCCAACATTTGTGGGGTGCATGGGCACACTTGGGGCACTTTTCCTCCCCCAATCTTCACAGCCTTCAAGGCATTTAATCCTGGCGTCACCTCTTCAAGGGAGATATTAGCGTGTTTTTTGAAGATGGCTGCAACAATTAAAAGGGATTCTGGCTACAACCCCAGTGTGTGGAGGAGGAGGGTTCCCGCCACATCACCAAGCAAGATGTGTCTTGGGAACTCTGAGCCAACGTGGAAGAAATCCATTTACCCTGGGACCTCCACACGGAACAGCGCAGACCTCAGAGAGACAGAGAGAGAGGCCGCAGGAGAGAGGCACCTCAGCTGATCAAGTTGCAGCTGTTTGAAACTCCCAGTTGAGGCCTCGAGCACATTGGGGCAGAGATGAGGCGTCCTGCGGTGCTCTGTCCTAATTCCTGACCCAGAGAATCCGTGAACATAACAAGTGGGCGTTCCACATTGCAATGTTGTGGACTGATTCATTACACAACCAGAGCAATGGAACATTCTTCTGCCCTCCTCCCTTTTTTATTTTTTTTCTAGCTTTTAGCGATTTTTTCCATCTAATTTTTCCAAAATTTTTCCATTTTTTCCATCCTTAAAAAAAGATTTATTTAAGTAAGTTTATTATCCTGTTTATATTTGATGGTGCAGCATCTTCGTTGCTGTGCAGACTTGTCTCTAGTTGCAGAGAGTGGGGTCTGCTCTCTACTTGTGCTGCACGAGCTTCTCATCACGGTGGCCTTTCTCCTTCCAGAGCACTGGCTCCAGGGCACACGGGCTTCGGTAGTTGCCGCACTTGGGCTCAGTAGTTTAGCTCCTGGGCTCCAAGCACAGGCTCAGTAGTTGTTCTGTGGCATGTGGGAATCTTCCTGGATCAGGGCTTGAACCTATGTCTCCTGTATTAGCAGGCAGATTCTTCATCACTGAGCCACCAGGGAAGGCCTTCTTTCCTCTTTTTAAAGAAGATTGAAGCCTAACAAGCAGATGAGCTGGCCCTTGGACCCTGCGCTCTGGGCCCCCAGAGCATCTTTCCTGATGTTAGCTTTCATGGCCAGGCAGGAGCTGAAGAAGAGACATGGACTTGGTTCAAGGTCACTCGAGGCTGGGAGAAGCCTTTGGTTTTGTTCACAGGTCAGCAAAGTGGAAATGCAGGGATTTTGATCTGCCTGGGGTCTAGTGGGTGAAAGTGAAGCTTGCAGTTTTGGGGTTTCTGGTCTGAAATTAGTGGCCCCAGGAACATTAGCCGGTGGTGGGACTCCTTGAAAGCTGCTACCTACACAGCCCTGCAAACCTGCCAGCAGATGGCTTGTGACATTACAATTCTAATGCAAGCATTAGTTGATATGATTGTCACCATGGGCCGTATTTGAGGGTGCAGTCAAGAGGCCACAGAAGCAGGAAAAATCCAGCAAACCTCAATGCTGCTATGAAGACATAATTGTTCTCCGTTCGTCTTGGCTGTTGACACCCCATCAGGAATCTCCCTTAGACCAATTAATAATCTTGTGGCGAAGCAACCTCAAGATGGTCTTGTCAGTGGAAGTTCTCAACAGTGATGAATTTGGGGATGAACAGCTCTTCCTGATAGGAGGGCCACAGTCTCTCAGTGAGCCTGGAGGACAAGCTGGTGGGCTCCTTTCTCTGAGGTGAGCAGTGAAGCCTCAGTCTGGGCTTGGGGGTTGTTGATAAGGAGCCTTTCCATGGCAACACAGGAAGCCTGACGCTGAAAGTGAATTTCAGCATCATTGGGAATCAGACACCACAGACAGACTTGGCAAACCCCATAGCCACTGAGAACTTTGTGGCAGTAAGTCCTGAATGGTCTCTGCCTCTCCTAGTTTCCTGGAGAAGCCCCCTCCCCACTTCCCAAGTCCGATTTGGAACCCCAGTTATGGGGGAGCTGACAGTTGGATACTCTGATGTGGAGGGCAATATTGTAAAGTCTGGCAACTGTGATGGTGTGCTGTATGTAGCCAGGGCCTTGTTTGTAGAGTAACGGTACATGGTTATCATGTATGGAGGCCACGATGCCTGTGGCATGTCAATTGCAATGATGAGTTTTTAGGAAGCCATTGTGTTGTTGGGGTGTGCAGTCATGGCCATGCTGGGTTCACAGAGGCTGTAAATATTACCCTGTCCTAATGCTGGTGGGTTCTGTGCTGTTCTTCTTGGCAGGGTTCATCGGTCACCCAGTTCTTCTGTTCTGGATGGTTCAACCCAGTGCATCTCAGACTCTAAGGTGCTTTCTAATTATGCAGGGAACTTGGGAAGATGCAGGTTCTGAACCAGCAGATCTGGGATAGGGTGAGAGAGTCATCGTCTAACATGCTTCCAACAAGGCCAGTGCTGCTGGTCTACACTTGGAGAAGCACGATCCGATGGAACTTCCTGCAGTGATGGAGATGCTCTATTTTTGCCCTGTCCGATATGGTATCCAGTAGTTACAGGGCTGTCGAGCTCTTGATATGTGTGAGTGGGGGATTTGACTTTCAAGATTTATTCAGTTTTTGCCAATTTAATTTGAAATAGGTGCATATAGTTAGTGGCTCTCATGTTGGATGGTACAGCTCTAGAATGTTCTGTAGTGTGTATCAGAGTTCTCTAGAAGGCTTGTTAAAACACAAATCGCTGCCCCCACCCCTGCCCTTGGTCTGGGTTAGGGGCTCAGGATTTGTATCTCTAATGGGTCCCCAGATAATGCTGATACCATGGGCCTGGGGACAGCACTCTGAGAACCATGCCACCTGCTAATCTCCCATCCCTGGGCTCCTCTGGGTGCTTCCTGAAGCAGGAATAAAAACTGTATGCCAAGGCTTCCCTGATGATCCAGTGGTTAAGAATCCACCTGCCAGTGCAAGAGACTCAGGTTCAATCCCTGGTCTGGGAAGATACCACAGGCTGAGGGGCATCTAAGCCCCTGAGTGGCAACTATTGAGCCCAAGCTCTGCTGCTGCTGCTGCTGCTAAGTCGCTTCAGTCGTGTCCGACTCTGTGCGACACCATAGACGGCAGCCCACCAGGCTCCCCCGTCCCTGGGATTCTCCAAGCAAGAACACTGGAGTGGGTTGCCATTTCCTTCTCCAATACATGAAAGTGAAAAGTAAAAGTGAAGTCACTCAGTCATGTCTGACTCTTAGTGACCCCATGGACTGCAGCCTACCAGGCTCCTCTGTCCATGGGATTTTCCAGGCAAGAGTAACTGGTGTGGGGTGCCATAGCCTAGAGTCCAAGCTCTAGAGTCTGGGAACTGCAGCTACTGAGGGTAACCTTATGGGAGATTTAGGCAGGAGCATTATTTTGAAACAGAGGGATCCCTAGTGAAGGCTGCTGCTGCTGCTGCCAAGTCGCTACAGTCGTGTCCGACTCTGTGCGACTCAACAGACGGCAGCCCACCAGGCTCCCCCATCCCTGGGATTCTCCAGGCAAGAACATTGGAGTGGGTTGCCATTTCCTTCTCTGATGCATGAAAGTGAAAAGTGAAAGTGAAGTCACTCAGTCGTGTCTGACTCTAGCGACCCCATGGACTGCAGCCTACCAGGCTCCTCTGTCCATGGGATTTTCCAGGCAAAAGTACTGGAGTGGGGTGCCATAAAGGCTCCTACCTGGGAGGGACTTCAGAGATCATCTGATCTGCATTTCCAGTTCACAGATGGGAAAACTGAGGCTTAACCAAGCACTGTTGGCCGGGGAAGGGCCTCGTGACACCCAGCAGAGAACCCAGGTTTCCACCCAGCCAGAGTGGGAGCCTCTGATCCGCGTGTCCCTGAGCCTGAGCTGGAGGAGGAAAGTGGCCAGAACACAGACTGGAAAGACACGGGGATCCACAGGCTCCGTTCTATAGCCGGGACAGCTCGAGAGGCCATCCCTGGGTCCAGGGGTGTCACCACTCAGAGGCTACAGCTGTGTATTTTCCCCTTCTTTCATATCCCTCTGGGAGATTTGGTTGGTATTTAGCAGCTCTGGTTAAAAAAGAGGAAAAAGAAAGACATGGGAGAAGGTTGAAACCATTGGCAGCAATGCTATTATGAGGACCTTACTTATGTATTTCAATAATCTATGCCATTCTTGCTCCCAGTGCTGAACATGCAAGGACAGATACACCACGGTGACATGAAATTGCTGCTGTTTATCAAACTCCTGCAGTGAGCCAGACATGGGATCAAGTCCTTTATATTCCTGATCTCATTAAAACTTCACAAAAAGCCTATGAGGTAGATGTTATTGTTACCATTTTTTAAGATGGAAAAACGAAGCCTTAGCATGATTAGATAACTAACCTGGGTCATGCAGCTGGTAAATGGAGGGATGGAGATTTGAATACAGTCTGCCTGATGCCAAATTTCTGGCACTGTTTCCATTGTGCCAAGTGGGTGTAACTAAGAGGTGCCATGAGCTCTCCTGCCGGCTTTTGCCTGCCTCAATCTTGCTTAGCATCCAGGAATGAAGACAAGACACGTGAAGAATGAATCAGCCTGGCCCTGAGCCAAGAAGCCAGGTGTATAAGTCAGAATGATTTCAGTTACAAGTAATAGAAACCTGAATTAAAAGAAAAAGGAGAGTTACTGGCTGGTGTCCCAGGGAAGATGTGTTCAAGGGAGATGAATATGGTCTTCAGGTACGGTTGGACCTAAGGTTTTAACCCATTAATCACTGAGAGTCTCTTTTTCATTTCCTCTTGGGTTCTTTCTCTCTTGGGCACATTTTATTCTCAGGCAGGCTGTTCCCATGGTTTGCAAAGACAGCCTCCAGCAACTGTAGATCCACGTTGTCCTTAAAGCTGGGGAATTGAATCCCAGTGAAAAGAAAGTACTGCCTTCTGCTGCTGCTGCTGAGTCGCTTTAGTCGTGTCCGACTCTGTGGGACCCCATAGACGGCAGCCCACCAGGCTCCCCCGTCCCTGGGATTCTCCAGGCAAGAACACTGGAGTGGGTCGCCATTTCCTTCTCCAATGCGTGAAAGTGAAAAGTGAAAGTGAAGTCGCTCAGTCGTGTCCGACCCTCAGCGACCCCACGGACTGCAGCCCACCAGGTTCCTCCGTCCATGGGATTTTCCAGGCAAGAGTACTGGAGTGGGGTGCCATTGCCTTCTCCTGCCTTTTGCTGCCCAACCCCAACTCCAGGCAAAGTCCCAGGGATGACTCCTATTGGTTCAGCTCTGGCCATGTGACCCTTCACTGACCAATCACTGCAGTGAGGGGGATTCAATGCTCTAATTATACCGACCTGAGGACTCATAGCTACATGGAGATGGGATCAGTCTTATCTGTGTCTGTCTTTGAAAGTAGGATATATTCTGTTACCAGAAAAAAGCATTAAAAAAAAAAAAAATCCTGCTACTACTGCCATCTGTTAAAGTGGTCAACACAGTATATTGAAGGCACCTTCTCTGCTGATGGAGTGGCCTGGAACTAGGCTGCTCCATGTGTTATTCCAATTCCAAGTGATTTTTGAACATCAGCTCCCTGTTTAGCCTCCCATCTGCATCGTACATCCTCTGTGCCAGCACCTGCCTCACCCATGGAATCTGAGCTCACCATACACAGTGGAGCTCATCACATGGACTGCTGGCTTCTGGTCGGGAGGAGTGTGTGTCTTAACCTCCTGGCTTCTTCTCCAGGTGCCTTTAGTGGCTCTTCTTTTCACCCTGCAGCCCTCTCTAGACCCCATTATCCCCTGTGAGACCACCTCCAGCCATATTTTCTTAGGGAGAAGGTTTGAAGGAACTTGGCTTTATATTCCCAGATACCTGAGTAATATCTTGTTGGTTGGACATATCTCTGGATTGTTCAGAAGTAAGAAGTGGCTATCTTATCTGGACTTTGGCAGTCCATTTCTTTGTTCATTTATTTTTTTAAAAAATATTTACTTATTTGGCTGCACTAGGGCTAGGTTGCAGCATGCAGGATCTTCCTTCTTTGTTACAACATGTGAACTCTTAGTTGTGGCATGTGGGATCTAGTTCCCTGACCAGGGATCGAACCTGGGACCCGTATTGCGAGTTTGGGGTCTTAGCCACTGGACCACCAGGAAAGTCCCCATTCATTTATTTTTCCAGGTGGAGATTATCCATGGGCCCTACCCATCTGCCAGAGGCACATTCCCACCGGTGATAAGCTAGACTTCATGATGATCTTTTGGATCCTAGCTCTCAGGCTGCTCCGTCACTGGCTGCTCCAGGCTCTGTGATGTGGGTCCTGAACCTGGGGCCTGCCTGAATGCCCTCTCACACCCTAACATTCCTCTTTCTCTCCTCGATCTGCATGGCCTCAGTCCTATGCATGCTGGTGCCAAACTGCCCTGTTGTAGGGCAGGGCTTATTAGCATGTGTTGGGGGTGCAAAGCAAAGGAGTGAAGACTTAGCGAAGGAAGGACTGCTTAGCAAGCACGACCAACCTTCAAGCTGGCAGTCTTCTTAGGAAGAAAGGAAGACGGTGTAGACAAATGGCAGGTGAGTTAGGACAGGCTGCTTAGAGGAAAGGGTTGCTTGTGAATCTTAAAATCACACATTCTATGCATGGGAGCATCTTCACTGCAAAGAAGAGCTGACAAATGTCATATAATACTTCCACACCTCTCTGCACATGGGTGGATGGAAGTGTTTGGGTGTCTTCACCCAGATGTGGTAAAGAGCTGCTTCTGTGCCAGGTATGGTTATCTTTTTTGAGGGGCATCTGTGTTGGTGCACGGGCTTTCCCTAGTTGCGGTGAGTGGGCTCTACTCTGTAGTTGCAGTGCATGGGCTTATTATTGCAGGGACTTCTTTTGCTGCAGAGCATGGACTGTAGGGCATGAAAGCTCAGTAGTTGTGACACATGGGCTTATTTCCCCTGCGGCATGTGGAATCCTCCCAGACCAGGGGTCAAACCTGTGTCCCCTGCGTTGGCAGGTGGACTCACAACAATTGATCCACCAGGGAAGTCCATCTCCTTTGTTTTAATCCTCATAATCTTGACCAGAAGATGTGACCTGTCTTTAAGTGGTAGAGGATTTGAACTCTGGTCTGCCTGACTCACGGGCCAATGGCATCATTTGGATAAACACAGCAGAGGAGGAAACCCTCGAAGGCCCAGAGGCTGGGTGGGCTGGGGATTTAGTATCAGGGCAGATGACAGAGGACCTAGGCTGCTTAGGCAAACAGGCAGGGACCAGGTGAGAAGGGAACCTTCTCAGCTGCTACCGTGGGTGACAAGCAACCAGATGCTCGGGCTTGGGGTCAGAGGGTTTTGTATTGACACAGAGGTCCATAGAGAGCCTCGGAAGTTTCATGAAAAGGGATCATGGGGTCAGACATGGTATTTGAAAAAGGTTATTGGTGCAATTGAGGGCAAGGCAGTGTTTCAAGGAAAGCAGGGGTTAGGAGACATGTTAAGAGGAATTCTGTGCATTGTCCTGATTCTCTGATGAATTCAGACTTCATCCGCAGTCTCTTTCTTGTCTCTAAGAGAGGCCTGGAGGCTCCAGTAGACAGCCAGTGTTTCCTTCTCCCCCTGACAAAGGGGCCGTGGGAGCTGGGTCACATGGCTAGGGGCTTTTTTTATTTCTCCTGGAAAATAGGAAAAAGGCCTTACAGGCCTGGCTACCGCTTCTGCACAAGTCTTTATGAGCTGTGAGAGCTAAGATCATAAGGCTCCCATATTTTGCTTTTGTGGAAAAGCCAATAACTTAAGAAAATGTTTTCTCCATCAGAGAAACTTCAAAGATTCGCGAGAATAATGCACTAAAAATTATTGAAAGGCGGCCTCGCACACATCTTAAAGAATGTGCCGAAGCCAGGCAGGCCTCGCCACGGTTTAAGAATTCCTTTGTTTTTCTTCATCGCTTGCAATCAAATGCAGGACCGAAGCTGTTAGGCATTTGGCTGTGGCCATCTGCAGAGCAGGCTCGCCAACCGGATTCTTTTTCATCCAGAAGAGAAGGCTTATAGAGGCAGGAACTATTGAAAACCTTCTCTGGCACTTTCAAAAAATAAAAATTTAAAACCTCCTCGCTGCTGTTGAAGGGGAAAGGTAGACTCTTGATCCTCCCCGTGGGCATCTGGGAATTATTTAGGGCAATTGTGCAGAGAGGCAGAGAGTGGATGGCCCCAGAGCCCGGGCCTGAGTTTATTGGTGGGGTTGAGTTTGGCCAGGTTGTTTAAACTTGCTGCAGCTCAGTTTGATCATCTATTAATTGAGATAATAATATTTGCCCAGACGGTTTCACAGGCCTGTTGAGAAGATCAAATGAGGTTGTGTTTAAAAGTGTGTATATGTGTGTGTGCACACACACACCCACATTCCTGCTTAAGAGAGAGAGAGGATTTCTGCTTTTCCTGTGTTTTTACTCCTTTCCATGGGAGGAGAGAGGCTTGTGTTATGGGTCAGAGCCTGGAATCCACTGGCTGATGTTTATTGAGCCCGCAAGTTCTCGGAAGTGCTTTCTCCTCTGGCCCTCCGTGCCTATTGGTGCCGGCTGGCCTCAGTGGACCTCATCACTCGGCTGACCGTGGGAAAAATTGGCTGTGGGGTCTTCAGGCCACAGCACATCCGTGGACGAGCCTTCCTTTGATGGTCTTGAGGTGGGAGGTTCCATTGTGCTCTGTTTTGCAGGCGCCTGGGCATTTTCTCAGCACAAGTCCAGCAGCTATTTTGACTCCCAGTGGCTAGTGATCTCTGGGTGGAGAGAAAGGGGTGAGTGTAAGGTCTGGAAAACCCTACAGGGACAGAACATCTTATTCAGGAATTGTTATTGGACCAACATGGAAGACTGACTTCCAGCCAAATTGTGAATGTGCAAAATTTTGAATGTTGGAAAATTGTGAATGTCATTAGGCAATGACCTCCTCTTTCTGCACTTGAGTTTTCTCACTTCCTCCACTGATTTGCGCCAAGAACTCGGTGTACTGAAACCCTGCTTTTCAGAAAGACCCCAATGCCAGTCATCCGTACTTTAAAGAGAATTGAGGTTCATGTGCCTTCTGTCCCCAGTGGATTTGCATTTGAGAATCAATGCTCATTATGGAAGGAAATCTTCCATCCTCTGTTAGAAAGATTTCATCCAGAGAGGTCAGGGGCAGGGTTCTCTGATTCTCTGATATTTTACCCCCTAGATTTCCCTCTCTGCTTCCTAAACGGAAAACTGGCCCAGTCCACTGTCCCTCAGAACACAGGTGCTTGATCTTGACACTCCTCCCGGGACGCACTCAAAGCCCCTCTAAAGCTCTGCCTCTGCTCTTTATATTAAGGAAGGGGCAACAGCTGACAACTCCAGTCTCTCTCTAGATGAGTCTTTAGAGACTCATTTAAATGACCCACTGGCCTCCGAACATGAATATCATGGCAGCTCAAATGCCCCTGAGTGGTTAAAAAGTAAAAGAAAGGAAAAAAAGGTATAATTAGCTTATTCATAATTGTCCCTTCAAGGAAAATGGAGCATTGACCTCTTGGAAAGGACCAGTTTAGCTGAAATAACCCACATTTGCTGAGGACTCTCTGTGCCAGGCCCTGAGCTAAGTGCTTTGCATTTAAGTCACTCTTTGAAGTGGGTACTGTTATCATATTCATTGTTTAGATGACGAAACTACAGGTTGGAGAGATAAGGAACTTGCCCAAGTCCACCGGCTTATAAAGAGCCAGAGATGGGACGCAGATTCAGGGCTGTCAGATCTAACACTGAAGTGTGTGCTCTTGCCCAGCCACCAGTTGGTATCTCCTCTAGCTTTGCTGATGTGCAGTTGTTTGACCCACAGTTTGCCTGTGTGTGAGAGAAAATCAATTATCTTGACTTAACCAAGCAAGAGTTTATTTTCCCCACACAATCAGAACCTCACAGGAGAGCAATTCTGGGCTGGTTCAGGCCCTTCTGTTTTTTCTGTCTCATCACCCTGAGTGTGTCTCTTCCACCCTCATGGTTACAAAGCTTGTGTGCTTTGCTGCTTTGCATCCGCATTCCAGGCAGAAGGAAGTAGGAAGAGACAAAGGGATTTTTCCTTGCTGAGCTTCATCTTCTTTTTTTAACTTGGAGGAGCTGGTTTTCTTAGGAAATTTCTTTTTATATCTCCTTGTCCAAAGCTCTGTCACTGTGTGATCCCTAGCTGAAAAGGAGACTAAGCTATGTTAGCTTTCTCGCCTTGAAAACAGAGGAAGGCAAGAAACACAGGACTGAGGGTCGTTAAAAGGAGCCAGTCCATGGTTTCTGCTCAGTTTGCCCTTGAATGCTCTGCTCCAAAGGTTATGGGTGGGCATGGCTGGGGCAGAGCCAATGTGTTCCTTAGAGAGAGGATTTCTTTACGTCAACTTACTGTGTCAAGTCAGCCCTTGCTTCCGTCGGTCCTTCCTGGGTAGCAGCGTGCCTGCCTCTGCTTGTAGGCTCAGCCCCGCAGTTGCCCAAGTAGGCACTGGAGTGTGGGTACTGGTCTCCAGGGTGCCAAAGGTTTCACGTCGTTTCTCAAGTTTAGCCTTTCCTGACCTCCGCTCCACGTCAGTCCAATTAGACCCACTGACTGAACTCCAGTTTTCCTGCCCCAAAGCCCAGCTTGTTTGACTGCTGGGGGCTGGAACTTCCTCCCTAAGGCTTGCCAGCTGTTGTGGTGTCATCCCATCAAGGTGGGATCAACCCCTGCTCCCGAAACATGTGGCTCAGATGTTGAGGCTGGTGCTTCTGCAGAGGCAATTAAGAGGATAGGAGGGGATTTATTACTCGCGTAAGGAGCTTTCTGGGAAGAGGAGGGTGGGCCCCCTGGCTGCTCTCACCATGGCATGAGAACACAGGGAAAGGAGATTGGCTGGGGGTTTTACAGTGGTGTCTTAGTCAGCTTGGGCAGCTCTAACAGAATTCCATAGATGGAGAAGCAAATGGCAACCCACTCCAGTTTTCTTGCCTGGAAAATTCCATGGACAGAGGAGCCTGGTGGATTATAGTCCACGGGGTCGCAAAGAGTTGGCCACGACTGAGCACAGCACAGTGAACAGCAGAAATCTGTTCTTGAGGTTTTGGAGGCTGGGAAGTCCCAGGGCATGTTGGCGGCACATTCAGTGTCTGCTGAGAACCTGCTTCCTGCTTCATCCAAAAGAGGATGGTCCTCTTTTCGCTGTGTCCTCACGTGGCAGAAGGGACAAGGGAGCTCTCTGGGGTCCCTTTTATAAGGGCACTGATTTCATTCCTGAGGGCTTTGCCCTCATGACCTAATCACCCCCCAAAGACCCCACCCCCAATACCATCATGTTGGGAGTTAGGGCTTTAACATGTGAATTTGGGGAAAGGGAACACAACATTTCAGTCCATAGTAAGTGCTTGGGCCAATCTGAGTGTTCCATGGGGTTTGATCTTCCAACCTATGCCTTGGCTTTCTTTCTTTCTTTTTCTAAAATTATTTGTTTATTCGACTGTGCCAGGTCTTAGTTGCATCACGAGGGATCTTTGATCTTCTTCGAGGCACGAGGGTTCTTTTAGTTGGGGCATGTGGGATCTAGTTCCTGACCGGGGATTGAACTTGGGCCCCCTGCATTGGTAGGGTGGAGTCTTAGCCACTGGACCACCAGGGAAATCCCTGCCTTGACTTTCTTATCATCTTGCCCAGATGTGGGGCAGGTGGGGAAGGAGAAGTGAGATTTGGAAGCAGACAGCAGTCAAACATCCAAAATAGAGTCGGGTTCGCAGATTCTTTATTACATTAACTCCTTTGGGCTTCCCTCATAGACGGGGTCCCTGGGCTGTGACCTGATGCCTGGGCCAGATGAGATGCTTCCTCCTGACTTTGGGCCTCACTTGCTGCCTGATCTTCCCCAGCAGGATCCCGTTCCCTTGAATCTCCATGTACTCCTGAACCACACTTTAGTTTGCCATAGCCCTGGACTTCATCTACTGGACCCTGCGTAACCCTCCCAGAGCCGACTGGTCTGCAGCTGATTGGTTTGACTCCTCTTTTTCTGCCAGCTGGGTCGCTAAGACCCCAGCATCACGCAGAACCATGTGGTCACAGTGTTGAGGGTGAGTCCCTGAGTGTGCTAAGTAGCTTCAGTTGCCACCCCATGAACTGTAGCCCGCCAGGCTCCTCTCTCCATAGTATTCTCCAGGCAAGAATACTGCAGTGGGTTACCATTTCCTCCTCCAGGGGATCTTCTGGACTCAGGGATCAAACCCACATCTCTTACGTCTCCTGAATTGACAGGCAGGTTCTTTTCCACTAGTACCACCTGGGAAACCTGTGAGTACCTGTGTACTGCACTAAAATCATGCTGTGAAGTCTGCTGAATTTGTGACTTTTAGCTCTGTCCTCTCCTCTAGATCCACAACTATTTGCATACAGTGAGGAATGAAAATTCTTCATCCTCCCTCTCTCCTTTAAAAAAATATTTATTTGGCTGTGCTGGGTCTTAGCTGGGGCACGCAGGATCTTCAATGTTCACCGCGGCACATGGGATCTTTAGTTGTGGTACATGGGATCTGGTTTCCTGACCAGGAATTGAACCCTGACCCCCTGCATTGGGAACGTGGAGTCTTAGCCACCGGACCGCCAGGGGAGTCCCTCATTTTCAGTTAAACTCTGTAGTGGATGCAAGACTTGGTCCTCAGCATTCCTAGGATGAGGCATCTTCATCTGTGGGATGCTGAGGTCTTCTACCTGCCTGAGCGGTTTGGCACTGCCTTTGGAGGTTGATATGTTTTTGGATAAACACACAATCACACACACACACGGCCCTTTTCTCTTCCTGTTATTGCCACACTGGCCTTCAGGTCCTACTTGGTTGCATAGCAGGGTGAGCTGGAACTCTTGATAAAGGACTTCTGTACAGTGATGACAAGAATTGATTTCCAATTTCCTGCAGAATGACTCTATCATCGCTAGTGACTCAGGCAATTTAGCTCATATTCCAGGCCTGCCTGGGGGTTGTAGATCACGCCGACAGCTTCCCAGTCACGCAGGAGGGGGATTTTGATAAGATGAGAGAGGAGACATGTTCAGAGAGTTTTGTGTTGGGGGTGGCCAGAAGGGAATGGCTGCCCCAGGAATCAGGGCCCTGCAGTGTCCTGTTGAGAGCAGCCACGTCTCGACCATGACGGCTTATGTTTCTGGGGGGAGGGTAGCTACCCAGGGCACCCCCCTTCCCCTTCTCCACACACTTTTGGGCCCTGCTCAGCATGAGAACATCCAAAACCCCAGCCGAAATATAGAGGGGATCAATTTCCAGTAGTTTCCTCCATACCAAATACTTTTTTTTAAGGTGATTTATTTTTGGCTGCACTGGGTCTTCGTCGCTGCAAGGGCTTTCTCTCCTTGCAGCGAGCAGGGACTACTCTTCATTGCGGTCTGCGGCCTTATTACGGTGGCTTCTCTTGAGGAGCACAGGCTCCAGGTGCACGATCTTCAGTACCTGTGGCGCGTGGGCTCAGTTCATACTGTATACTCGTAGATAGCATCTGTCTTTTAAAAGATTGAACACACAGCCTGGGCTTTTTCTTTCTCAATGGACTCTATTATAGCAGGTAGGATTCTTTGCGTTTACTCATGAATTCATTTTCATCTGCCAGACTTGCATTGATTGTGCGCTGGGTGCCTGACGAACTTGCTCGCCAGGAATGTATGTCAAAAGGACAGACGGGGTTCTGCCTCCCAGAGTCACCCGAGCAAAGCAGAACACAGCCACGTCAGGACCAGGAGGCCTCTGGTGGGTTGTGACTCTAAAGCCCGATTCATTTAATCCTCAGGACAACCCTGTCAGGTGGGCCCAAGACTATTTCTGGTTTGCAGATGCAGAAACAAAGGCACAGCGGATATGAAACTTGCTCAAAGTCATATGAGGAGAAGGGCAGAGCAGAGACTTGAACTTGGGCCCTCGGGAAGCAGTTTGTGCTTCTTGCATTGCCCTATATCTCTCATAAGGCTTCCCTCATGGTTCAGATGGTAAAGAATCTGCCTGCAGTGCAGGAGACCTGGGTTTGATCCCTGAGTTGGGAAGATTCTCTGGAGAAGGGAGTGGCTACTCACTCCAGTATTCTTGCCTGGGAAATCCCACGGACAGAGGAGCCTGGTGGGCTATACAGTCCATGGGGTCGTAAAGAGTCAGATATGACTGAGCAACTGACCCTTTGAGTATATCCTTCATGGGCGGTGGATGAATATAGATAACTTTCCATCCAGTGGACTGAATGGAGCTGCTGGAAATTGATTATCAATTGCCCTGCCTTCATTAGGACTTCTTCAAATTCTGACAGCGTGAGCAATCACTGGAGGCCCAGGAATAGAGCCCATCCAGGCATATGTGTAGGTGTGAGTGTACACAGACACACATGCAGACAGGCACATACATGTGCACATACACACACACACACACACACACACACACACACACACACACTCAACCAGGACATAGCTCAAAAGACTATAGAAGCAACAGTTCATGACACAGCTCTGCAGAACAGACACACTGATTTCTCCTGAGTCGTTCAGCCAAAAAATTAGTTTTCAGAAATTGTTGTCAAGCTACTTCCCAAGCTCAGGCTAAGCTTGAGTCCTGTAATAGGAAGCTGATGATCAAACGCATTCTGAGAACCGCCTGGGAGCTGAGCTCTTCGAGAGACATTATAATATGCCAAGGGCTTCCCAGGTGGCTCAGTGGTAAAGAATCCACCTGTCAGTATAGGATTCGAAGGTTCAATCCCTGGGTTGGGAAGATGCCTTGGAGAAGGAAATGGCAACCCACCTCTATTCTTGCCTGGAGAATCCCATGGACAGAAGAGCCCGGTGGGCTACAGTCCCTGAGGTCACAAAGATGGGGACGTGACTATGGAAGTAAACAGTAATAGCAGTAAAATACCAATGTCCACACACTTTACTCTGGGAGGACCGTTATCCCCATCTTACAGCCAGAGAGACTGAGACTCTGGAAGATCCCTCCGGATCACCGAGCTAGCAAGGGACAAAGACAGAGTTCCAACACACACCTCCTGGGTCCTAGTCTACTTCTTTCCAGAATAATACAGACACCACTTCCTACGCACACTCTGTTGATGAGTATTTTATTTTGACAAATCGACTCCCTAGAATTTTTTTAAGACTTTTTTTTAACTGCACCAGGTCTTACTTGTGGCATGTGGGATCTTTTTTCAGTTGCAGCACACAAAATCTTTAGGTGTGGCATGTGGGATCTAGTTCCCTGACCAGGGATCAAACCCGGGTCCCTTGCATTGAGAGCATTGAGTCTTAGCCACTGGACCACCAGAGAAGTCCCGGCTATCTAGAACTGATCTGACTATTTCCCGTAGATGTTAAGAGCAGCTCTGATAGCCTGATTTCCTGTTCTGAGAACCTGACCTTTTTTGTGGACCAGGCTTTAGTGAAGGCTCTGGCTTTGACCCTCATTTCTCATGCTGGTCAAGAGCTCTACGTGTGCTCTTTGCTCTCCACCCTCCAGCTTCTTTGTGGAGTCTGTTTGCTCTGATCCACTTCTTTCCCCATCCCTCCCAGAAGCCGCATCTAAGGCTGCCAGTCATGTTCCCTCTCATTAATAGCTTCTGGGGATGGAAAGAGACGATATAATCACTCCCTGCACACCTGTCAGGTAGATGCTGCATTAGGCAGCATGTCTGAGGTTGTTTTTAGTTCTGATCAAAGTGATTGAAACAGATGTACCTCGTGGGTCTTATTAACGGCGGGGAAAATGACTCATCAGCCATCTGACTCCTCTCGCGAATTCTTTGTATGCAGGCGATGCTGCCAGTTCCTCCTTAAATAAACAAGTGCTTAGTTTTCTGATCAATAGTTAAGATTAGGCTGGCTGGAGAAGAATCTATTTAATCCCTGACACATAAAGGCAATGGCCTATTGTGATGCTCTCCTGATACAGAGTTTAGAAGTAATTGCTCCCTTGGACAGAGAGAAACATTATCTGTTTCTCATTCATTCACTTATTTATTCAGTTATTCAATAAATATTGACTGGGCACCTATCTCATCTCATAGCAGGTACAGTTTTAGGTGCCAGGAATGTCCTAGTGATGAATCTGACTCAATCCCTGCTTCCAGGAAGCCCCAAGCCTGGGGCCGGGAGAGAAATAAATGTATAAACAATGATACTAGAAGTATGATAGATGCTAGATTACTCATTTGAGGGATATTTATGGATACATGTAGGGAAGAGAGCTTCCAAAATGGCTCCAATGATGGCTGTGCTGTGCTGTGCTTAGTCGCTCAGTCATGTCCAACTCCTTGTGACCCCATGGACTTTAGCTCGCCAGGCTCCTCTGTCCGTGGGGATTCTCCAGGCAAGAGTACTGGAGTGGGTTGCTACTTTCTGACATCTGGGCTCATGTATAATGCCCTCCCGTGGGGTGTGAGACGGACCTGGAGACTTACTTCTACTAAAGAGGCTCTGGCAAAATGATGGGATGTCACGTCTAAGATGAGGTTGCCGTGATGGGTTGAGTCATGTCCTCCCCCAAAAGATGCGTTGGCATCATTTAAAACAATTCTATTTATTTATTTTTGGCCGCACTGGGTGTTTGTTGCTGCTCACGGGCTTTCTCTAGTTGCGGGTGAGCAGGGGCTACTCTTTCCATTGCAGTTCGTGGGTTCCTCACTGCGGTGACTTCTCTTGTTGAGGAGCGCGGGGTGTAGGAGTGTGGGCTCAGTAGTTGTGACACACGGGCTTAGGTGATTCCATGGCATGTGGAGTCTTCCCACACCAGGGATAGACCCATGTCCCCCGGACTGGTAGGCGGATTCTTTACCACTAAGCCACCAGGGAAGTCTGATACACTGACGTCTTAACCCCTGAAACCGCTGAATGTGACTGTCTTTGGAAATAGGGTTTTTGCACATGCAGTCAAGTGAAGATGAGGTCATTCAAGTGGGCTCTGGTTTGGTGTGACTGGTGTCCTTGTAAACAGGGGAAGTACGGACACAGAGACATGCATACACGGGGAGATTGCCGAAGGGAAAGCAGAACTAGGGTTGATGCCTCCCTGAGCTGAGGGATACCAAAGATCTCCAGCACACCACTGGAAGCTTGGGGAGAGGCATGGAGCAGAGCCTCCCTACTTGCTCTCAGAAGAAACCAGCCCTGCTGACACCTTGAACTTGGCCTTCCAGCTTCCAGAACTGTGAGACAGCCTGCTTCTGTTGTCTCTTCCAAGTCTGCGGTATTTGTTACAGCAACCCTACCAGACTAATCTAGTTACAGAAAGACACGATTTCTGCCTTTTCCACCCTCGCTGGGTCCTCTCACTTGCTCTGAGGAAGCCAGCTGCCATGGCGTGAGCTGTGCCATGGTGGGGCCCACATGACAAGAGCCTGCGGGGGGCCTCTGGGCCAACAGCCAGAGAGAGACTGAGCCCCTCTGCCCAACAGCCTTTGAAGAACGGAATTCTGCCAATAACCACGGGAGTGAGCTTGGAAGCAAATTCCTCCCCAGCTGGCAGCTTGGCCACAGTCTTCTAAGAGAGCCTGAGCCAGAGGAACCAGCCTGGATTCTTAAGCCACAGAAACTGAGATGATAAATATTGTTTTAAGCCAAAACCCCGTGGGGCATTTTTGTTATGCAGCCATAGCTAGCTGATACCATCTGTAAAGTAGACTGGACACTGTCCTAAGCACCAGGATAATGCAGCTGACATGGTCCTGGCCTTGAGAAGAGGCAATTTGATTAAGGAAGCTTAGGCTCTGGCCTCTGGCTGTCCTGGGTTCAAATCCCAGCTATGTCCTTCACATGTGGTGCTGTGGCTGCAATTCACCTTACTTTGGTTTCTTCCTCTATAATAAAAGGAACATGTTATATAAAGTAAATTAGAAAGAGAAAAACAAATATCATATATTAACGCATATGTATGGAATCTAGAAAAACGGTTCTAATGAACCTATTTGCAGGGCAGGAATAGAGACACAGAAGGAGAAGAAGGTGGGGCGAATTGAGAGAGTAGCATTGAAATGCATAGTTTACCATGTGTAAAATGGATAGCTAGTGGGAAGTTGCTGAATAACACAGGGAGCTCTGCCTGGTGCTCTGTGATAACCTAAAGGGGTGGGATGTGAGGGTGGGAGGGAGGCTCAAGAGTGAAAGAGATATATGTATGTTTATGGCTGATTCATATTGTTGTATGGCAGAAATCACCACAACATTATAAAGCAATTATCCTCCAATAAAAAAGGGGGGAGCAGTAACGGGGGTCCTGTGTGGGTTAATTTTTGTAATGACTTTAGAGATTATTTCACATTCAGTGAATATGTACTGGATGTCTATGACGGGGCAGTTAGGGGGTGCTGGGGTGACAGAGATGCTTTGTCTATAGGGTCCCTGCCCTCGTGTGGTTTACCTTATAGTGAAGGAGCTGGAAGCTAGACAAATAAACAAAGGTATTTGTTGCAACCTCAGTGAGTGCTATTTCCTGTGTAGAAAGAAGCAATTTCATTTTACAGGGTTCTTTTGGGACAAGAGGTTTGGGGAAGGCTTCTCTGAGATGTTGTTTTCCAGAGATGGGAACTAACTAATCAAGTGGAGGTCATGGGGTAGAATGTGCCAAGTGCAGGCCAGCTGAATGATGGTGGGTGTGGTCCAGGACGCATGGATCTGGGCTGCATCTCCAGGATGGAATCAGATGCCGTGCTGAGGCTGGGCTGGAGAGCAGGGGAGGAGCCAAATAGAAGTGGTAGGTTTGAGGCTTGAGCAAGTGGGTAGATGGGCTTGCCATTGACCGAAGTGGGAAGCTTGGGGGCTTAGCAGGTTTGGAGAGGGACTCAGGAGTTTTGAGTTGGGGTTTGAAAGTGGGTAGGAAGAATGTTCTGGAGAGGGGAAAGGAGGGACAAAGGCATAAGGGTATGACAAAGTGTGGGTTTAGGAGGCTGGCAGTTCTTTGGTCATTCAGAGCTCAGTACTGTAGATTCCCTGGTGGCTCCAATGGTAAAGATGGAGGGGATGGTAACCCACTCCAGTATTCTTGCCTGGAGAATCCCCATGGACAGAGGAGCCTGGCGGGCTACAGCCCATGGGGTTGCAAAGAGTCGGACATGGCTGAACGACTAAGCATAGCAGTGTAGATTCTAAGGGCTGCCAGGGGGATGTGGTGAGGAGGTGATGATGAGGCTGTGATTGCTGGTCTTTACCCTGCTGTCCATAGGACGATGGGATGTATATGTGTGTGTGTGTCATGGGGGGTGGTTTATGATTTGAAAAAGATTACTGGGATGCTTGTTAAAACCCAGACTTCTGAATTTGGAGGATAAAGTGAAAATGTTAGTCCCTCAGTCATGTCTGACTCTTTGAAACACCATGGACTGTAGCCCGCCAGGCTCCTCAGTTCATGGAATTCTCTAAGCAAGAATACTGGAGTGGGTTGTCATTTCCTTATCTAGGGGATCTTTCCGACCTAGGGATCAAATCCAGGTTTGATCAGGAAAGGAGCTGAGGGTCAAAGGATTTTGGGAGACTCAGGGTGTCTTTTCTCCAGATGATTGGGTACCTTCTACCTATCTACCCAAATCTGGGATGGCAACCAACCAGAACCAATCAATCCAAATGATGCACATGCCTTAGAAGTCTGCACATTGACTCATCATCTTATTTATTTATTTAATTCAGTTTTATAATTAGAGATCAGTAAAAATTCATGTACTGCATCGTGAAGTATTAAATAGCTACCAAAGTTTTAAAAAGCATCACTGGTCATTCAAAGAGGGTAGCTCTCTACATTTCATCATAATGAGTGTGATCTGTGCTCTGGGGCAACCAGAATTTGGGTCTGGAATGTCTCTTTCAGAATAGCTTTTTTTTTTTCTTTCTGAAATCAATCGAAGCCTGAAGAAGGTGGCAGGCTGCAAAGCTTCTTCTTAATTTAATCATTTTGTTTTTCATTCATTCCCTGATCTAATGATTCTACTGAGAACTAGAGGAAGCACAATGAAACAGACTCTTGTGACTGCCCTCCTGCGGGTCTCCCAGGATTGTAGACTGCACAAGTGTGTCACATTTGCCCTTCTCTATGTATCCCACCAGCTCCACGCCCTCCCCTCTCTTCCCACAGGAACCTACACCAACACACACACTGAGATGCCGCCCGTCACTGTGCGTTCATGCCCCCTCCCTGTACAGACCCGCCGTGTCCCACGTGATGTCCTGCCTTGGCTGTTTCCAGGTCTCTGCCAGAGAGCTGCACGGATGGGCAGTGGGGACTGTAGGTGAGACCTGCTCTGGGTCAGGCCCACCTGCTGTCTGTGCTGTGCTTGGCAAGGGACTCATACATTCTGAACCTCACTGACAAAACGGGTGTATTAACACCCACCTCGCAGGGTTATTGTGAGTGTTTAAACGGAATAATGTGTGTCAAGCAGAGTTGTGATTGTGGCTTACCTATGCATTGTCCCAATCTCTTCTGCTTCCTTAGTAACAGAACCCTATATTTTAATTTTTTGTAACCTTTAAGAAACATTTATCTATTTGTTTGGTTGTGTCCCACCTTAGCTGTGGCATGAGGGATCTTTAGTTGCAGAATATGGGATCTAGTTCCCTGATCAGGGATTGAAACCAGGACCCTGCATTGGGAGCACGGAGTCTTATTAACCACTGGACTGCCAGGAAAGCCCTCAGAACCCTATATTATTAAAGGTAGTTCTTGCTTGGCTGAAAACTTTTTTTTTTTTTCAATCTCTGTTGCAATGGGGCAGCCAATGAGATTGAAGCAGAAGTCACTGGGTGGGAACTTCAGAAAATCTTCTTGAAGGGTCCTTTCACCTTCTCCCCCACTCTACATTCTCTTTCTTTCTGTCTGAAATATGGATGTGATGGCTGGAGCTCCTGCAGCCATTTCTGACTATGGGATGACCTTGAGGATAAAAGCCACCTCATTAAAGATACTGGGATAGAAACACTGGAGAAAGGCATTGATTTTTTTGAGCCTCAGTTTCTTATCTGTAAAACAGGAGCAATAAATATGGTATGTGTTACTAGATACTAGGAGTGCAGTGCCTAGTACAGCAGCTGACATGGAGCAGGTCCTCAACTAAATGCAGTCTGTGCTTTTTTTTTCTCCTTTCTCATCAGGGTTTACAGGAACTGCAGACAGTTTTCCTACTTGGATATATTAACTGCAGAAGGGGTGACCTTCACATGGCCACAGTCTGTCATACCAAACTGATGAGTAGAGCCAAAATTGGCTCAGAGATTCCCTTCTCTATCTAGTGTGGCCAGAAATCCTTAGAGGCAGCTGTCTGAATATGCTTTCTCTGTAGGCTGGTTGCTAATCTCTTTTCCTTGAGAACTCTGCCTTAGTATCTTGCCTTCCTGCGGGGAGGTGTCAGTTGCAGGAGAAGTCAGTTTGACAATAGATGTGCTAAGAACGGCATCTCTAAATCCTGTGAGTACAGCTTGGGTCCTTGTCACTCAGGCCCCCAGGAGTTTCTTCTCATTCCTTAAGCCAAATGGATGGCACCGGGGAGAGAGAGAAATCTTTGATGTAGAAGGCACTTGGACTAATGACATAATTACTCTGCAGAACCATTTGCAAAGTAATTATGGGCTATTGTTAGGATGCTCCAGCTTTTTTTGTTGTTAAGTAATGAGACTCTGCTTAGAGTAAGTGACAATGAGGGGAGAAAAAACAATAATATGTATGTACATTTGAAGAGGCAAGAAGCAGTCTTCATGCCCATCCCCCTCCAAAGCAATCTGCCCCCTTTGCCTAATGCAAAACCAGAAACTCACCCAGAACCCACCACGGATCCCAAGTGTGCATTGCTCTGTTCTCTGCCCTGTTTGCAATGTTTCTGATATTAAAATGCAATTTCGAGAAGTACTGGCTGTAGAATAATTTGCTGAGAAATGCATTTCTTCTAAGGATGGAAGGACCTTGAGGCCATGTAGTTAATGTAATGAAGCCCAGGGGTCTTCTGAGTGGGAAAGTTCTTGAGTAGCTCTCCTTAGCACTTCGTGCTGGAGCCAGGCTTCATTCTGGTCCTGGCCCATCTCCTAGGATGTCCGCCAGGTCCCGTCCCTCGGCGTGGTGCCTGCAGCCTCTGCTCCAGAGGGGCTGCACAAAGCTAATTGAGATACATATTACAATATTAACTTTTAAAATATCATATTAGCTTTCCATTAGGATAAATGAAGTACGTGAAAAGATTGTAACAGAGCATTAGTCTCTGCCTGCATTTAGCACATTGGTTCTGTCCAGATGCGATCCTCAGAGCCCACCCCAGAGATGAATGGGAGGGGCAGGTTGAGGCTGAGAGCATTCTTTCTAGATAGAAATCCAGTCTGTGGGTGCAGGTAGTGAAGGAGAGGGCAGCGTGGAAGGGCTAAGTCTTGGTGGGGAAGGAACTGGATCAGTTCCCATCCACCCTGATGTCGGTTCCCTGGATCCCAGAGGAAACTGAAGGAATTTTCCAGGCAGCCTGACTCTTAACTGATAACATCCATTGTAAACAGTCACAGTGTTGTTGGCTGTGGTTCTAGAAAGGACAAGTGCTCTGTGGACATTCTCTCTTAATCCTCATTCCAGTGACAGAGGAACAGGGATCAGAGAAGGAAGGGATTGTTGCAAGGTCTCCCAGCTTCTCAAAACAGCCCTTCTGTCTGAGGAGAGATGTCAAATCTAGGCCTGTACTACTGAAATCTGCTGCCTTAGTGTCTGGCCCTGATGTCTTGTTGGGCCAGGGAGGTGCAAATTTTCAGGGGCAGCCTGCAAATTCCTAGCCAGGGTATCTTAGCCTGTTTGGGCTTCCCTGGTGGCTCAGACAGTAAAGAATCTGCCTGCAGTGCAGGAGACTCGGATTTGATCCCTGGGTCAAGAAGATCCAAAGGGGATCTCCAGTTTTCTTGCCTAGAGAATTCCATGGACAGGAGCCTGACGGGCTACAGTCCATGGGGTGGCAAAGAGTCGGACACGACTGAGCGACTGACACACTTGGGCTGCTTTACCAAAATATCACAGACTAGGTGAACTTGGGTGAACTTTGGGAGACGGTGAGGGACAGGGAGGCCTGGTGTGCTGCAGTCTATGGGGTCACAAAGAGTTGGACATGACTTAGTAACCGAACAACAATAACAAGTTGTCATAAAAAACAGACATCCATGGCTCACAGTTCTGAAAGTCTGAGGTCAGGTTGGAGTGTGGTCAGGTGAGGGCCCTCTTCCAGGCTTCAGCCCTTTCCTTGCGTCCCCACATGGTGGATGGGGTACGAGAGCTCTCTGGAGCCCCTTTTATAAGGGCACTAATCCCATTCATGAGGGCTCCACCCTCCTGAGTTAACCATATGCCAGAGACCCCACCTCCTAATACCTTCACACTGGCCATTGCTTTTCCACAATACCTTCCACACTGGCATTTTGGGGGGACAGACAGACATTCAGCCTAGAGCATAGGGCTCTGTGGACAACCATCCTTTTTATTTTCTTTCAACTTTTAACTTTGTATTGGAGTATAGGCAATTAGGCACTTCCCAGATGGTGCAGAGGTAAAGAATCTGCCTGCCAATGCAGGAGTCGAGGGTTTCATCTCTGGGTGAGGAAGATCCCCTGGAGGAGGAAATGGCAACCCACTCCAGTATTCTTGCCTGGAAAATTCCATGGACAGAGGAGCCTGGCAGGCTACAGTGCAGGGGGTTGCAAGGAGTCAGACATGACTGAGCATATACACCCAGAGCCGATGAACAATGTTGTGATATTTTCAGGTGGACAGTGAAGGGACTCAGCCATACATATACATGTATCCATTCTCCCCCAGACTCCCCTCCCATCCAGGCTGTCACATAACATTGAGCGGCGTTCTCTGTGCTATACAGTAGGTCCTTGTTGTGGACAACCATCCTTTGGCTCTGTCCGGGGCTGTGTAACCAGGTGGCCTACCTACCAGAGATATGCACTTCATCAGAGCAAGTTGGTCATTTTCTTCATGAACACAGAAGGTGCATGTGGACAAAGCTGGAAGCCAATTCAGACCCAGCCACTGTCATGACCTTGGGTCACTGGTGATTTGGCTGAAGGAGGTAGCTATGCCAGCATCTGATTCTTAGATAGCTAAGACCTTGAAACACTTAACCTCTGTAAGACTCAATTTCTCTTCTGCAAAATGGATTTAGTAACCCTATCTCATACGGTTTTGGGGAAATTAATGAAATAATCCATATAACATACTTGGCTCAGTGTTCACATATATTATGCTTAGAAACATTTGTGCTCATGCTTATTTGCTCAGTCATGTCCGACTCTTTGCAATCCTATGGACTGTAGCCCAGCAGGCTCCTCTGCCCATGGGATTTTCCAGGCAAAATACTGAAGTGGGTTGCCATGACTTCCTCCAGGGGATCTTCCCCACCCAGGGATTGAACCCATAACACCTGTATCTACCTGCATTGTAGATGGATTCTTTACCCACTGAGCCAGCTTGCTTATCTATAAGATAAGAATAATAGATGTACCTAGTTCAGAGAATTAAGAAAATTACGAGTCCTAATACTGGACTGGCCCGTAGTGTATTTATTATTTATCTCTGTGTTCAGCTGTGAGTTTACCCATCGGTGGAGGAGGTGCCTGCCTTTTGGTGTCCAGAGCTGTGCAAGGCCTGCTGACAGTGAGTGGTTTGAGGCTGCAGGCATACGGGCACAGGGGTAGCCTAGATGGGCTGGGCTCTCAAGCTGAGTCATTAACTATCCACACTACCTCTCAGGCCAGGCATTAGGGGGTCTCTTGCGAAGAGAGGGGCAGCTTGGGAGCGTGACTGTGGGGTGCATGTGGCTCCAACACCTGCCCCTTCAGGACAGAGGAGTGGCTTAGTTAATCTTTGCCTCTCCTGTTCAGCTCAAACCCTGGAATGTGATAACACCCTTGGGAGTTGCTCTGAGTTGTCTGTAACACAAGAAACAAAGGTGAGCATCCAAGACTGTGTCACTGTCTCATGGAGTATGGTGCATAGAATTTGAACAGAAAGGGTCCAGAGGACAGGTGGTCTGGACCTGCTCTGAAGAGGTTGGGAAACAAGAATAGGGTCTGGGGTAGGGGGAGCCGAGGCATCGTGTCAGGGGCCTGAGTGCAGTATGTTGGGGAGCAGAGCGAGCGTGTGGGGTGGGGAGCAGTTTCTTTGGAGCAGAATATATGGGTTAGAAGTTAGAAGTTAATGGGGGGTCTTGAGAAAGGAGTCGGAGTTTGAGCTCAATGTAGGGGACTACAGTGAGATGCAGAAAGTTTCAGAGGTGGATCCCACTGCCTGGGAATATTTTAAGAGAGTGACCTGGTGGCTGTGTCGGATGAATGGAGGGTGTGGGATGGGGAGCCGGGACTGCAGACAGCCACGCTCACGGGAGCACAGGGTGGGGTGGGACTGAGCCTTCAGTCCTCCTGGGAGCAGCTCCCCAAGAGGTGCAGTCACTTAACCATGACCTGCCGATTAAGTCACCTATTGTGTCGAGTAATGAGTCATTCTCTGAGGCTTTTGTGCAAGCAAATGGAATATTTATCCAGGTCCCAGGGAACTTGGGGACACCTTGGAAAGCAGGCAATAGCTTTGAAGTCAGGTCAATGAAAGCCTTTAGCTTCTGCATCTCCGGACCTGTTCACAAGTCAGAGCCTGTCGATTTTGAGGGCAGAATATTTTCAGCGTAAAGCTTTGAATTGGAGGCCAACCTGGAGCACACAGCTTTTTATTTTTCAGTCTCATTAGCAAGGGCATTGTGCATGGTGCAATGGCAGAATAGAGGGGGAAAGTGACCGGCAGGCAGGGGAGCTGGAATGATAAAATACGTGACTGTGGGGAAGCTGGAATCCACAGGAAATGACCCCTGTGTTAGACTTTCCTGGACAAGGAGCTCCATCTTGGAGCCTGCTTCTTGGGAAACCCAACCTGCGACAAGTGATGATAAAAATGCTGAAGCCTGGAGTCAGTTATTCTCTCTCCAGGCCCCGGTTTCTCCATCTGCAGAATGAAAATGGCATATCAGATCAGAGGTTCTCAAAGCGTGGTTCATGGAACTGTGAGGGCGCCCGAGATACTCTCAGGACGGCTTATTTTCACAGGACAAAACTGTTTTCACAAAATACCACTTTTCCTTGAAAGAACAACAGACAGAGAAGCCAGAGCACACATTTTCTCAAAAATAAACAGTCTGTCACTTCAAGGAAAATAATTCACGTAATTTGTTGCCAGTGATAACACTCAAGCACTGAAGTAGATACACGATCATTAGATATTAGTACATCGATCCATTAGTAATGTCTGCTGTGGCCCTAAGGGGACACAGTGGCGCGTGTGTCATCCATAAAAGCCCCTCTAGCTCTGCTGCTCCTTGACTAAGTGGACGGCCTGAGAACGTTCTGAATGACTTCAGCCCTTTCTGGAAGAACCAGGTAACAGCAGAAGAAGAAGCAACACAGGCCTAACTCAGACCCTGGCCCGGTAGGCAAAGCTAGCCCTGGGAAAACGGATGAGAGAGTTCCATTTTTTGGCTATTTTTCCAATTTCTCTTTTCAGAAATATCTCTTCCACCCACAATCTCAGGGTCCTAGCTTGTTTTTTTTTTTTTTGCCCTTACTTAAATTTCATTTTATAAAGTGAAAGTGAAAGTTGCTTAGTTGTGTCTGACTTTTTGTGACCCCCATGGACGATATAGTCCATGGAATTCTCCAGACCAGAATACTGGAGTGGGTAGCTGTTCCCTTCTCCAGGGGATCTTCCCCACCCAGGGATCAAACCCAGGTTTCCCACATTGCAGGTGGATTCTTTACCAGCTGAGCCACCAGGGAATTTTATAAAGGGATGCAACAAATTCATTTGCACTGAAGAGAGAAGGAAATAGCAATCCGCTCCAACATTCTTGCTTGGGAAACCCCATGGACAGAGGAGGCTGGCAGGCTACAGTCCATGGAGTCACAAAGAATCAGACACAACTGAGCAACTAAACAACCACAAATATAACTGCTTAGGCATCACTAGCCTTCTGGGGAGATTCAACTTTTATTGCTAGACAAAGGCTTCAGCCAGTAGATTTCAAACTTTTAAAACTTGTGGTCTTTCCATACATCAACATGAATCTGCCACGGGTGTACAATATTATAAAGTAATTAGCCTCCAATTAAAATAAATAAATTTAAATTAAAAAAAAAAGGATGAACAACAAAAAAACTTGTGGTCTTTCTTTTTTAAATGTGAAGTCTCACGTCTTTCATTTTGATATGGTTCGTTGGGAGACTTAGTATTGTCTATAGATTCCTATCAGTCAAAGAGATTTTGTTAAGCTTTATTTTCCTTTTTTAAAAAAATGTATTTATTTGGCTGTGCTGGGTCTTAGTTATTTTAGTTGCGGCATGTGGTTTCTCGTTCTCTGACCAGGGATTGATCCTGGGGTTCCCTGCATTGGGAGTGTGGAGTCTTAGCCACTGAACCACCAGGGAAGTCTTAAACTTTATTTTCTGAAGTTTGTGCTGTGAAAACATTTTTGCATTTTCCAAATATGAATTATAACATTAGCTTATGCTCTTTCAACCCTCCCCCCACCCTGCCTTGACCCCTGTAATCTCAAAGTAGTCTAAAAAAGTGCAAGTTTCTCTCCCCACTCCACCCTCAAGTTGTGCAGAATATGTCTTCCAAGATGGTGTCAATAAAATCTCCCATATCATGTGTTCTTTGAACACTGTGACAATGTAACATAGCTCCTCTCACTGAGAGGCGAGCTCTACGTCCCCTCGACTGAAATCTGGGGCATCCGTGACTGTGGAAGAAGTGGCATTATGTGACTTTTGCTGCTAGGTCATAAAAAGCCACACAGTTTCCATGGGGTACTGTTTATTCTTGGAGCCCACCACCATGCAGTTAGGAAGCCCAGGCCACAAGGAGAAACCAAGTATTGGCTCCAGCCAACGGCTCCAGCTGAGGACCCAGCTGACAGTCAGCATCAGCCAGACTAGTCATCATGAACGTGCCTTCAGAGCCCTAGTGGTCGAGGCTGTGCCCCAGACATCGTGGATCGGAGATGAGTTGTCCCCAAACTGCAGGAACAAAAGAAAAGAAGGGATTGTTGTCATGTCTCCACATTTTAAGGTGTGTTTGTACATAGCAACAGTAACTGGAACCAAAGTCAAAAGAGGGTACTGGAAGGTATAGGGAGAGATGTGTGTTGGCATAAAGTGTCACCCTTTGACTGTCTCATCCTGACCACTGGGGTCCAGTTGGGAAGAGTTGGAAAGAGACAAGCCCTGAGATAGAACTTTGGTTGATTTCCCCATTTCCCTTTTCTCATTGTCTGTTATTAGTCATATCCATGTAAAATCCTTTTCTATTTTTTTAAGGACTTGGGTTAAGTCAAGCTACTTATTTCCGGTTTAGCATCCTCATCCGTCAAAGGAGGAGTTGAACTAAATCTCTCAGCTCTTTTCCAGCTCTGACATGCCAGATTCCTCTCTTCATTTTATTTTCCCCACGTTTCTCCTTTTTTCCCCCAAATTTAACAATGAAAATTGTAAGCTCAACAAAATCTCCACGTCTCTGCTAGTATCTAATCCACTTGGGGCAGATAAACTGCAGGAATAGCTTTTTCTGGCTCTGTGAATTTGACAAGTGTGTTTGCATACCGCCTGGCGTTTTGCCTGCATTTTCTCACTTGTGGCTGCCAGGAGTCCTACTGACAGCACAGCATTCCAAGGACAGCAGCCATTTGTCCTCTTAATTCTTTCATTTTTTTTTTCAAACCTCCATACTGAAATATTTATGAGTCTTTATTTTTCTTAGAAAGTTCAATCTAGACGTAGTATAATTTTTCTTTTCGGGGAATCTCTGATTGGAATAGATTCAGGCTGATGGGTTAGCATGTAATTTAAGAACTGTATTCAAGGTTTGCCCACTGGGAGACTGGCCAATGACACACCAACCAAGGAAAACTCAGGTGGGTACAGATTAGCCAAAATTTGGAGAAGGAAGGATCCTGCTGTGTCTCTCTACCTGCACTGTCGCCTGATCATTTCACCCCTAGTCATGAATGGGTCAGAATCACAAAATTAGAGTGTCGTTGTTCAGTTGCTCATCGTGTCCGACTCTTTGTGATCCCATGGACTGCAGCACACCAGGCTTCCCTGTCCTTCACTATCTTCTGGAGTTCACTCAAACTCATGTCCACTGAGTCGATGATACTATCCAACTATCTCATCCTCTGTCGCCCCCTTCTCCTTCTGCCCTCAATCTTTTCCAGCATCAGTGTCTTTTCCAATGAGACATTAGAATAGTCCTTCCAATTTCCAGACTTTAGGAAGAAGAGCCCTGTGGATCCTGGTCAGTTAGAGTGACCTGGAATATAAAATCACTTTTCTGTCAAGCTGTTGAACAGGTCTTTCTTCTTTGGAGAAAGACCTCAAAGATTGCGGATTAGCAAAATACTCAGCAGCCATAAAGCCAAGTTGACTAGAAAACCACAGGGTATTTAAGATGAATTTTGTTTATGTACATTTCATTCAAGCTGCCCCTGCTTTCTATTTGTTCATTTATTTGATTATTTTTGAGATATAGTTGACTTACAATATTGTATCAGTTTCAGGTGTGCTACATAATGATCTGACATTTGCATACATTGGAGATGTCCCTGTTTTCTTTTTGATAGCTAAATATTTGTGTGTTTACTAATAAACACTGGCGAAGCATATATATTTTTAATGTGGTCATGCTTACCTGGACATTCGAATGCTCTTTGTCTTTAAAAGTGACCCATCATAACTTATCTACAAAACAGAAATAGAGTTACAGAAGTAGAAAATAAATTTGTGGTTGCTGGGGGTTAAGTGGCAGAGAGATAAATTGGGAGATTGGTATTGACATGTACATACTGCTATTGCTGCTGCTGCTAAGTCGCTTCAGTCGTGTCCGACTCTGTGCGACCCCATAGACGGCAGCCCACCAGGCTCCCCCATCCCTGGGATTCTCCAGGCAAGAACACTGGAGTGGGTTGCCATTTCCTTCTCCTATGCATGAAAGTGAAGTCGTTCAGTCGTGTCCAACTCTTCTCGACCCCGTGGACTGCAGCCCACCAGACTCCTCCGTCCATGGGATTTTCCAGGCAAGAGTACTGGAGTGGGGTGCCATCGCCTTCTCTGCATATACATACTACTATATATAAAATAGCGGAGAAGGCGATGGCACCCCACTCTAGTACTCTTGCCTGGAAAATCCCATGGATGGAGGAGCCTGGAAGCCTGCAGTCCATGGGGTTGCTAAGAGTCGGACATGACTGAATGACTTCACTTTCACTTTTCACTTTCATGCATTGGAGAGGGAAATGGCAACCCACTCCAGTGTTCTTGCCTGGAGAATCCCAGGGACAGGGGAGCCTGGTGGGCTGCTGTCTTTGGGGTCGCACAGAGTCGGCCACGACTGAAGTGACTTAGCATATATAAAATAGATAACCAATAAGGACCAACTATATAGCGCAGGGAACTCTACTTAACACTCTGTACTGGCCTATATGGGCTTCTCAGGTGGTGCTAGTGGTGCCAGAACCTGTGTGCCAATACAAGAGACCTAAGAGAAGTCGGTTCGATCCCTGGGTCCGGATGACCCGTTGGAGGAGGGCGTGGCAAGGCACTCCAGTATTCTTGCCTGGAGAATCCCGTGGACAGAGGAGCCTGGTGGGCCATGGTCCATAGGGCTGCAAAGAGTCAGACATGACGGAAGTGACTTAGCACACACGTGCAAGTGGCCTATATGGGAAAAGAACTTTAAAAAGAGAGGATATATGTGTATATATGTGTAGATTAACTTTGCTGTATACCTGAAACTAACACAGAATTGTAAGTCAACTATATCCCAATAAAAAATTTTAAAAGTGACCTATCATATATATTTTATATATGCACCTATATCTTTGATATCTAAGTACCAAAATAAATAGATAATTATAAAAATTGATATAATTTAGACATATATATTCTGGTCTGTAATATAATGTGGAAAGAAAATGTGTATTGGAAGTTTGTTGAGGCACATACTCTTGGGGACTGTCAGCATAATGCTAATTAAATTGGATTTGAACTTTTTCATTGGCTTATTGAACCCATTTTGCTTATTATCATAGCCTATTATGTTTGGTTTTATCATATTATTTTGCATTCATTCACATTCCATTTTGTCTTATGCATCCTTTTTTTCTTTGCTTTTATTTTCTCTTGTGATAGTTGATGGGATGTGGTCAAGATTTAGTTTTAATAAGTGGTTGACTTTATACTTTTCAAAAACAACTTTGCTTGTACATTTCCTATAATTATTAAATGCAAGAATAATATAAGAATCTTGGACTCTTTTTGAAATGAGTCAGTGATGTGTTATAGCTCTTCCTGCTCAACTCCTTAGATATGTCAATATCACCTGGGGTACATTGTAGAATGCAGCTGTTATTCATATTAACTTTTTTCCCCCATATATAATTTGTCTTTCAAGCATCCCTATAGACTTGGACATTCATTTAGGTACCGTATTTGTGTCAATTATTTAAATAATCTCTGGTTAATGGTGCCAATGTTTCATTTTATAACTTCAGATGAGTCCTTATTTTTGATTCCTTTGGTAGGTTTAGGGATTATAACTTTGGTTAAGGTTTTCAGGAGAAATGAATTAACAACAGAATTTTCAGTGGCATTTCCTCTCTCAGACTGTCTTTCCCTTGTCGTGATACATAAACAGCATCTGGGCTAGGCAAAGGACTCTTGGCTCACAGAATCCCCCTTAACACTCTATAGACATTGTTTTACTTTTTTATATATTTGTTGGTAGGATCTGGGATCAGCTTTATTTTGGTTCTTTGTAAGTGACCTGTCATTATATTTGTTTTTTTGCTTAGATTAGTGGCATTTTCCCTTCAACCTTGATACTGAAAAATGCCACTAAAACATGCTTGCTTTGTCTCTTTTCATATCTTTCCTTAAAGCAGTGGATCCTTTTGATTTACATGCTCAGATTTTTTTTCCCCCCAAGCACAGGAAAATTGCCTCCTACTAAATCATTGATTTTTGCTTTTCTTCCACTTATTCTGCTTTTTCCTTTAGGAACACAGCTAATCCAGAGATGAGATAGTCGATTTCTAGCCTCCATGTGCATTATCTTCTTCCTTATTATATTCAACTCTCTGTGCTTCTTCTCACCCCCCTCAATCTTATGGCATTTACCTAGTCAATCATCTCCACTCTCAATCTATTTTTTTCCCCATTGTTGATGTTTGCTTTTTGGGCCTCCAATGTGTATTTTAATTTTTTTACTGTTTTTAGCTTCCTGGCACTCTTCCTCTCTTCCAGCCTCTCTCTCTCTCTTTTTTTTTTATTTGAGCCTACATTTCTGATTTTTCATTTCATCATTCGAAACATGCTTTATGAAGTTTCTTAATTTTTAAAAAATTTACATAAAATAGGTACATTCTAAACATTTCTTCTATTTCCTATAATCAATTGATTTCTCAGGTAAACTTTTCCTCTGTACACTTAGGGCAAAGTTTTCATGTGTGTATTATACAATCTGTTTATAAATCCAATTTTCCCCCTCTGTGTATGTATCCTTCTATTTTATATATATACATATATATATATATATATGAAATAGATATTTATGTCTTTATCTATGTATGTATCTATATCTATTCCCTGGTGGCTCAGATGGTAAAAAATCTGCCTGCAATGTGGGAGGCCAAAGTTTGATCCCTGGGTTAGGAAGATCCACTAGAGCAGGGAATGGCTACTCACTCCAGTATTCTTGCCTAGAGAATTCCATGGACAAAGGAGCCTGGCTGTATAAGGTCCATGGAATCGCAAAGAGTCAGAGATGACTCAACGACTGACACACACACACATGCACACACACACACATGCACACACACACATGCACACACATGTATATACACACGTGTGTATACATGTATACACAAATATATGCATATACCTATGTGTATATATATCCTTGAGCAAAGAATTTTTTTCCAGGTTATTGTTTGTAAAGTGATAGGGTGTATATATTCTATTTCATCCCCTTCACAGTCTCTCTGCCTTCCTTCTGCCAGAATTTCCTTTTTGGATCTCAGTCCAGAGGCAAATTAATGTGCTCAGACCACAGACACATTTCTGGTTAATGGAAAGCGTTTATCTAGTGTAGCTCTTCACAACTCACAGAATTTTTTCTTGTTCCCACTCTCTGGTCCTTTAAGTGAGAGAAAGTGATTGTATTTCCAGATAAGTGAAATAGTCAATAGTTCTTCTCCTGCTACAAGTAACCTCTGAAAAAAACTACAGTTCACAAAGTCCGTTGTTCCCAATTCACATTCGTGAAATAAACTTTCACAGACACATCTCACTTTTGCCAGTGTTGTGTTTTGGGGAGTTTTCTCTGCAAGACAGCATTTCTCAAAGGGTGTTTCATGAAAATGGCTAGAAACTTTAAGGGAAGATGATAGAGAAGACAATTCAATTAACTTAAAAAAGGGCTCAGTGGTCAAATGTGTTTGGAAATATTGGGTTCGGTTCAGTTCAGTTGCTCAGTCATGTCCGACTCTGTGACCCCATGGACTGCAACACTCCAGGCTTCCCTGTCCATCACCAACTCCCAGAGTTTACTCAAACTCATGTCCATTGAGGCAGTGATGCCATCCAACCATCTCATCCTCTATTGTCCCCTTCTGTTCCTGCCTTCAATCTTTCCCAGCATCAGGGTATTTTCAGATGAGTCAGCTCTTCGCATCAGGTGGCCAAAGTATTGGAGTTTCAGCTTCAACATCAGTCCTTCCAATGAATATTCAGGACTGATTTCCTTTAGGATGGACTGGTTGAATCTCCTTGCAGTCCAAGGGACTCTCAAGAGTCTTTTCCAACACCACAGTTCAAAAGGCAATGCTAAATGGGCTTCTTTACTGCAGTAAATTGTTCTGAACCCCTTTGGTCCAAGTGGAGAAACCACACTTGTGAAAGCAAAAGTCATCACATGGACTCAGGGTATCTCACAGCACTCAGGATGGCCATACAATGGGCTTCCAAATCTATTTACCCTGGACTCAAGAGCTTCCAGACCTTGTCCCCATCTCTGCTCCTTCCTGGGTATCTGTTTCATTCTTTTCCCTCTTCCTGTCACAGCCTAGCCTTCTTCCCCTCTCTAATCATCATGATGGAAAACATAGTCATGAGAGGTTTTAAAGTTTTGTATCTCACTAGAAAAAAACTGACATCTCAGTTTCCTTCCAGAATTCTGAAGCATTCTGGCCTAACTTGAATCAATTATCCCTCCTGGGGCCAATCAAATGTAGCTAGTAGTTAGGGTCTGGGAAAGACACTATGATTGGCTAAGCTTAGGTCAGGTGCTTACTTTTGGACCAATCAGCTGCAGCCTAGAGTGCAGCTGATCACACTGAACAAAATGGCTGCTTCCTAAATAGCTCAATAGAAAATGGATAAGGAAGGACACGTTTCAGAAGAGTCGAGGGGACTGGAGAGACAAAGCAGGGTGGCCATTATCCAGAGAAAACGGTGACATAAGTTTCCAAAAGGGGACATATTACATGTAGCTTTTACCCAGATATTTTCAAGGAAGAGAATCTTGGTGATGGGCCTTGTGAAGAATGCCTTTTGGGGGTGATGTTGTAAAGGACGTGGAATAAGAGGTGGGGAAGGCAGCAGGGGTGGGCAGGGGAAAGTGGAGGCTAGCTAAGGTAGCAGATCTTCCACTAGACAGGGTCTCCCTGCCTTGGTTTCTGGCTGGAGACTTGGGCTCTGGGTTTCTGAAGGAGGGGTTCACAATAGTGTGGGTGGTTGTAGGTGGGGACTTCTGCCACCTCCTACCTGCCATTCCATAGTGCTGCTTGGTAGCAACAGTTCTACCCTGCAAGGACCTATTTGTGTTTCTAAAATTCCAGTTTCTCTTGCAGATCCCTTCCATTTGGAGAAAAGATTCCAGAACCTTCCTTCCAGAATCCATACATCTGGTTGCAACTTTTGGCTGTGAATTATGTCTTCCTCATTGGCCCACTGTATAGGAGAAACAGTTTTTAATCATCAGATTTGCGTGCAGATATATGACTGCCATTTGCTAATGATGAGATTTATTGCAATAAAGTTTATACATTCCAGTCCTTTCCAATAAGGCAAAGTAGACAGTGCAACTGTCTAGCTCAGTGTGTTTTGTGTGAGTTAAGAAAGGGATTTCTGCTGAACTGTACTTGGCTGGTGTCTGTGGTCAGCTCATGGAAAATCAGGCTTTCTTCTAGTTTCAGCAAAGCCCTTAATGGTGAACTTGATCATCTGAAAGAGCTAAGGACAGCTTGCTGAGAGGAGATAACCAGGAAGCCCAAAGACTAGGGAGTTTCAAGGTTCTTTCCAGTTAAATACATTTTCCAGGTTGAAATCTCCCTGGGAGCAACAAAGAACTGAGATCTAGTTAAAGAAGTCCTTCCAGTGACCTTGGCTAATCTGCTGGCAATGTGGCTCTGGGCAGGGCTCCCAAGAATCCCCCTGGATTTGTCCAAGCATGATTTGAAAGCCATCACTGGTTATGAAAGATCTTAGGGCGGGACCTGGCTCAGATTGTGCTCAGAAGATACTCAGTCAAAAGGAGCTCCCCATTTCTTGCTCTGACACTAAATTCTGTACTTAGAACTACCACAGCATTTTGTGGTTTATTCTCTGAAACTCTTATTACCTTTTACTTGTGTCACATAATAATTCAGGTATATGACTTAACTCCTTATATTTGCTTACTAATCTGTAATGTACTTGAAGGAAGGATTCATTAAATCCCCAAATATCCAGTAAGCATCCACATTTCCATGATTAAGTCTGTGTGTATTTGTGTTTGTGTGTGTATGTTTTATTTTGTTTGAATCAGGATGTAATCAAAGCCCACCCATCCCATTTGGTATTATGGTCTATAGTTTCTCCCACCGTCTTTTTGTTTTTCTTGAAATTTGGATCATCCACCCTTTATAATTTCTCACCTTGTGGTTTTTGCAGTTTGCATGGTTTAGCACAACACATTTTAACAGAATTGAATAAGGATTTTCAACAGAAATGCACATTCATTTCCCTAGAGTGTACCATCCAGACTCCCAGGCCTGTGGCATCAAGTCCTTTCACTGGTTTTTTCTCGAGCGGGCTTCGTACATCTCTGTGCTTGAGGGTCCTTTACTCTAGCTACGCCAGCCCACTTGTCTGGTATAGCACCACATCCTTCACAAAATCACAGACAGTCATGATGCAAAGGACCGTCCAGTCTCATCTCCATGATTCCCATCCAACTGGAGTGTCCTTCCTTTCACCGCCTCTCATGCATATTTAGCATCTTCTTAAAGGTCAGACTCGGATCCCCCTGGAAACTCAGTATGATAGAGTGGGAAGAAAGCGTAGACTCTGAAGCTAGAAATATTAGAGTCAGACTCTTGGGTTGGCTGCTCCTCAAGATCCTCTGACCTTATACAGGTTATTGAACCTCTTTGACCTGTAGAGCTTTCATATGTATGATGGGAATGTTGCAAGGACTGAATGAAGAAAAACAGCAAAACAAAGCATGCTTCCCATTGGGTAGGCCAAAAGCATTTGAGTTACTGTTTACTTCTCTGTCACACACCCTATGCTAGAAAAAGATCATAAAGAGAAGCTCCTTTTGCATGGTTTGGACAAATCCTCTTTGAGCTTTTTTAAATATAGGAAATCCTTAAATACAAGGGATGTATGTATGTATGTATGGTTACCACATTCGAAGTCATGTCCGACTCTTTGCCACCCTTTGGACTGTAGCTGGCTGGGCTCCTCTGTCCATGGGATTTTTCAGGCAAGAATACTGAAGTGGGTTGCCATTTCCTCCTCCAGGGGATCTTCCTGATCCGGGTACTGAACCTGTGTCTCTGGTGACTCCTGAATTGCAGGTGGATTCTTTACACTGAGCCATCGGAAAAGTACCTAACATCTATTGATCAGGTCCTCTCCATCAGGTAATGTACAAAGACCTTATATCTGACAATGCACTTAACCTTCAAACAACCCTAGGAGGTATTATTATCATCATTCCCATTTTTACATATGAGGAAACTAAGGTCCTGAAAAATTAAGTAACTTGCTCAAGGTTACACAGTTGGTAAGTGATAGCATCTGGATTTGAACCCAGGTAGTCAGGTTCCAGGGGCTTCTTAACTCTGGCTATGTAACCAAATTCTCTGGGAATTTTCAATAGTATTGAAAGCCAGACCCTGTCCTACATCAATAGAATCAGAGTGTCTGGGGGGTTGGATCCAGAGAAGGCAATGGCACCCCACTCCAGTACTCTTGCCTGGAAAATCCCATGGATGGAGGAGGCTGGTAGGCTGCAGTCCATGGGGTCGATAAGAGTCAGACATGACTGAGCGACTTCACTTTCACTTTTCACTTTCATGCATTGGAGAAGGAAATGGCAACCCACTCCAGTGATCTTGCCTGGAAAATCACAGGGATGGGGGAGCCTGTGGCTGCCGTCTGTGGGGTCACACAGAGTTGGACACGACTGAAGTGACTTAGCAGCAGTAGCAGCAGCAGGGGATTGGATCTAGGTGTGGCTCTTAGAGGAGTCTAGTGGGGAAGTAGGATTGGAAACAACTGACTAAGCTTTGTGTTGTAGGTCTGTTGACATAATGTAACTGCAGGTGAGACCCATGTCTTTGATTATGATTAATTATATCTGTGCACTACTCTTGAGTGTCCTTGGGGGTTACCTCTCCTCTGTGGAGCTGGGTTGGGTGTCTAACCCTCACACCTAACATCCCAGGCATCTGTAAGTCAGGGAAACTCACAATCTCATCAAGTGACCTGGGAGCCAGAGGCGAGGATGGAGGGGTGGCAACCAGCCTGGCCACTTTGTTGGTGGCAGCAGGAAGATTCATCAAAAGCCTCAGTAGGGCTTGTCACAGCCCAGGTGAGATTCATACCTGTGTCAGTGTCGTTTACCTGCTGCTCGGGCCAGTGGAGGTGAAAGATGTGGAGGCTTTGAAGCATCAGAGGAATGCATCATCAGCTGTCAGCTGCCGAACACAGTCACGATCAGATTCACAGTGACCCTTAGGTTGTTGTCAGTCACTGCGGTCCCTCGCCCATCTGGGAGATTGACAGCCCTGTCTTGTCAGCTTGTCACATCGAATGTCAGCTTCTCCAGATTTGCTTCTGCGTGGACAAGAGAAGCTGTCACTGAAACCTTGTCGACTCAATGAGCCGGCGGCGCCTCACCAGTCATGCGGTGTGAATAAAGAGGACAGGGCAATTAGGTGCTCTTCAGCATTCATAGGAGAAGGTTGACAAATTAAAGCTTGTCAGTTTTCTAAAAGCCAGTCGACGATCGCACAGTTTGGGATGCGGACACACAAAGGTGGAATCTGAAGCATTCATTGTGGATCCTGTTTTCTGGGCTCTCCTCCTTTCAGTTCATCAGATGTGTCTTAGCCTAGCCGGACCACTGGCAGAGGCACCAGGGCTCCTGCAGCCTCACACAGCTTCTGCCAGGTGTCAGCTGCACCGGTGGAAAGAGAAAAGATGTTGAATTAGGATGCCAGGGTTTGTCTTAATGAGGCCTCCTCCAGCTTATTTCATTGCATGAAAATGAAATGGAATGAAAAGGAATATATCAGAGTCCATTACACTGAGTGGAATTAAGTTTTGTTTGTGAAACTTTTTTTTTTTCAGATAAGTAAATGTGTAAATATTTGGGTGTCCTGGGTCAGGAGATAAAGTGTATTTTTTACGGGGAGTAACGGCCAAGAAAATTTGAAAACCACAATCTGAAGGAATCCAGGGGTAAAGGAAAGAGTCCTACCTATTTTTGTTCAGATGGGCAGATAGAAATAGACACACAGTCATGTGCCAGGCACTGTTCTAAGCACTTTAGAGGTGTTAAATCATTTAATTTTTACAGCAAACCGATGAAGTAGATACCATATTACTAAACCCATAGGACAACTGAGTCTCAAGGTTCTTGAAATATTTCTTGAGGAAATAGAGGCATGGTAGATTAAGAACTGTGGGAGGGGGACTTCCCTGGTGATTCAGTTTTCAAGAATCCACCTTACAATGCAGAAGGTGCTGGTTCGATCCCTGGTTGGGGAACTAAGATCCCACATGCTGCTTAGCGACTAAGCCCACATGCTCCAAGCCTGTGTGCTGCAACTAGAGAGTCCATGCGACACAACAAAGATCCCACATGATGCAAAGAAGATCCCCTGTGCCAACTAAGACCTGTCACAGCCAAAAAAAATGCGGGGGGTAGAATCATAGCTTCCCAAAGATGTCCATGTCTTGATATCCCAAACCTGGAGAAGTTACCTTCCATGACAAAACAGCTCCAGATGTGGTTACATTAGGGCTCTTAAAATAGGGGAAATAATTTTGGATTATATAGGTGAGTGCAGTGTAATTCTGAGATTCCTTGGAAGATGGAAGATGGAGGCAGGAGGTCAGAGTCAGAGAGGGTTCTGAAGCTCCTGCAGTACTGCCTTTGAAAAAGGGGGAAGGGGCCATGAGCCAAGGAATGTAGCAATCTCCCTTTGGTCTCTGCTTCTCTCCATTTTGACCTTTTGCACTCCACCTCTCTTCCAAGCCCATAACCTTCTTTGAGTCCTGGCTTAAAGCCCACTTCTTCCCACAGGGCTTCTTTGATTAATTTCACTTCAGTAGTAGTATGAAGTGGGTGTGTCAGTTTGGATTTCCATTAGCCTGTGAGGGTGTCTGCTTGACTATACTCTGAACAACACAGTGTATTCTTATTTTTAAAATCTTTGTGATACCTTTCAAAATGAAGTGGATGTACATCTGCTGAAATAAATCAACATTCTTGTCTTCATTAACTTAAGCAAGTCCATGCGTCTCTGTTTGAACATACACACAACCCCTCTGATGAAGATTTTGTGTGTATATGAGCTAAGAAACACAGAGCAATGATCAGCTTTCTTTTTCCTCTTCTTCCTTGTCATGGTGAGATCAGGTAAATTTCAACAGGTATTCTGTCTAATACACAGGAACCAAAAGTTGCAAGACTAGAATGAAAAGGAACAATTTTTTAAGATATGAAGACACAAGTTTTTGTGAATTGAAAATACATATAAATTGTTTATTTTTGTTATGTATTCCGGGTAACTAAGACTTTGTAAAAAAGTATCATCAGTTCCATCAATATGTGTTTTGTGAAAATTAATTATTATGTGGCTTCATAGTTATATGATTCCACCCTTGGGATATTTCATAAATTCCTGAGAATAGAGTCATGGCTGTCTATCTTGTGATTTGGGTATCTATTTGGTAACCCTGTGTTTCATTCAATTATGATAATTGCAGTAAACCAAACCCGGATCTAGCAGCAAGGTTTCAGCTTTCCCTGTCCTGTTCTCTAAAATGATACAAGACCAGGAGTCAGAGGGATTGGGATCCTCTCCCAAAGACTTTAGCAAAATAACAAGACCTCTCTGGACCTCCATTTCTTCATCTGCAGAAATCAAGGTATTGCATTCTATGGCCTTTAAGGTCCATTCCATTCTAAAATTCCATGTTCCTGTACTTCTGATCCCAGTGCTGATCCAGTCATGCATGTAAACTGCTGAATATTTAAATAATTGCTCACAGGTTGAACATTTCATCACCGTCAAGAGCCTGGAATTGCATGGAGGGGCAGCACTTTCTTCTCTAGTTGCATGCTGAACGTCGTTATACTTGAAATGACTTAATCAAGGAGATGGGTGTCCTCCTTTGCCAGAGCGCGTCCTTGTGGTGTTCATGGTTGTATGTAAGGGAAGCTTACCTATCTTACCCAAATAAATCCAACACTACTTGCCCATGACCTGGTGTTAGTCACGTGGTCTACCTGGTCTGAACCAATCAGATTTATGCTCTGTCTCACTTGAGGCACAGCTGTGTCTCACTTACAGATTATAAAGAAGCAACCACAGGGGTTATTTGGGACAAACTGTGATCTATAACCAATCCCACATACCACCTACACACACACGCACTCAAATATATATGTATATTTCATCTTTTTTTTTAAAGAGCCGTGGGAAATGTAGACTTTGCTGTCAGACACAGTTTAGTTCCAGTTTTGGTTTCTACATATTCATTTGTGTGACTTTGGACAAGTCCTTTAAACTTGCTCTGCCTTGGTAACTTTATGTGTACAATGGAGGCGGTGAAAGATGATGCTTGTTAAGCTGTGGTAGGGACACCAGGAGAGAATGTGAGAGGCTTGGTGTTCTCATCGAGTGGGTGGTCGGTACAAACTAGCTCTTACTGTGTCTGGATAAACTATGAAACGCTGTACATCTCTCCCCTTTCTGAGAAGCCTCTGTGCGTTTTCATTTAATTTTCTTCAGCTTTAAAATTTCAGACTTAAGGCTGGTGGGTGATTCTTCTCCCTGGACATCATTCAGCTCTCCTGATGTGCCAGCTGGTCAGGAATTTGGGAGGTCCAGGCTCCAGCAAGGGATGTGTGGCCCATGGTGACTTCTACGTTTGTTTTTCTGACCTTAGTGCTAGAATAAAATGATCTGTGTTTGCAGGTCAATTCCAGAAAAACCTCTTGGAGGCTCAGATGGACTGACCAGGGTTCCAGGGACCCTGCTTCTCTCTCTCCAGCTTGAATAGTCATGACTCCTCATTCACAAGCTGGAAAGGAACATAAAGACAGGCTTCTACCTCAATATACAGACAAGTGTTTCTCACACATCAGAATGGCCTGGAGGGCTTGTTTAAACACTGATTGCCAGGCCCCAGGCCCAAAGTTTCTGATTCAGTTGTTCTGGGTGGGACTCAAGAATCTGCATTTTTTTACATGTTCCCAGGTATTACTGACATTCAGAAAACTAAGATTATGGCATCTGGTCCCATCACTTCATGGCAGATAGTTGGGGGAAAAATGGAAACAGGGGAAGATTTTATTTTCTTGGGCTCCAAAATCACTGCAGACAGTGACTTCAGCCAGGAAATTAAAAAAACACTTGCTCCTTGGAAGAAAAGCTACGACAAACCTGCTGCTGCTGCTGCTAAGTCGCTTCAGTCGTGTCCAACTCTGTGCGACCCCATAGATGGCAGCCCACCACGCTCCTCCATCCCTGGGATTCTCCAGGCAAGAACACTGGAGTGGGTTGCCATTTCCTTCTCCATGACAAGCCTATACAGTGTATTAAAAAGCAGAGATATCACTTTGTTGACAAAGTCTGTATAGCTATGGTTTTTCCAGTTGTCATGTATGGATGTGAGAGAGAGACCATAAAGAAAGCTGAGCGCCCAAGACTTGATGCTTTCGAACTGTGGTGTTGGAGAAGACTCTTGAGAGTCCCTTGGACTGTGAGGAGATCCAACCAGTCAGTCCTAAAGGAGATCAGTCCTGAATACTCATTCGAAGTACTGATGCTGAAGCTCCAATTCTTTGGCCACCTGATTCGAAGAGCTGACTCATTGGAAAACACCGTGATACTGGGAAAGATTGAAGGCAGGAGGAGAAGGGGACGACAGAGGATAAGATGGTTGGACGGCATCACTGACTCAATGGACATGAGTTTGAGCAAACTCCAGGAGATACTGAAGGACAGGAAAGCCTGGAGTGCTGCAGTCCATGGAGTCACAAAGAATCAGACACGACTTATTGACTGAACAACAGCAAGGTGATGCCGAGGTTGCTGTTCTGGGGAGCACTCTTTAGGGAGCTCTGATCAAGACTGTGACAGTTTCACAGACAGATCCTTACTTTTGCAAGTGTATCCTCCCTGTGGACCAAGGCCTTGCTCATATGAATTAGTGGCCTCCAAGTGGGAGGAATCTATACCCTGCAATCTATGCCTGCTGACGAGCTGCATGCGAGAGGAAACAAGTCTAGACACTGGTGGCCTCTGTCCCTGTGTTATTGTTACAATGTGGGAGTTGACACGATTGATGGAAAGATGCCAACAGACAGAAGACATGCTGTTTCTTCAATGGCAAAGATGATGAGAACTTCTAGAGATGCTTACCTAAAACTGGACACAACAGAGAGAGCTCCCAGATGGGGTCTGGAGCTTCCCAGCCCTGCAATCCCTCATCCCCGCCTCTCCTGCCCCCACCCACGAAGATGTGCTGCTGCTGCTGCCATCTGCGTGGCCTGGAGATTTTATGAGACACAAGAAGCCTGCCTTTGCCAGACAGACTCAGGTTTCTTCTCCGTTTTGGCACAGCTTCTCCATGTGCACATTTTGGTGACTCTGGCCAAATGCCTGCCTGCTCGGCTGGTGCAAAAAAAGATACGAAGCAATGCCAGCACATCCCTGTGAGATGGGTGAATTGAAGGTCAGCTTCTCAAACAGGACATGCCTCCGTGGGTCCTCTCTCCTGGTCTGAAGTGGCTCCGGGCCCCTCCTGCGTCAGTGTTCATGTGGGTGGAAGCTTTCCCCTGAAAAATCTGCTCTTAGATGATCAGACCTTCCATGGGGAAGAGCTAGAAGAAGGTGGGGGAGGGGGCCGGATGTGGCCCCTCAGTTAATGCATCCTTCTGCATAGATTATAAGTTAGGGCAGGAATTTTATTTTCTGTATGGGCAGAGATAGATACAGGATAAACGGAAGAGGAAAGCAAGGGAGAGAGAGAAAGATCCCCGTTGTTCTGAATATCCTTCCCGAAACCAACTGCCTTAAGAAGCTGCTGACTCTGCACCCCTGGGAGGAACACCTGTTTCCAGTGGCAGCAGCCGTCTGGTCCCAGGAGGACTGACCCACCTCTGTCCTGCGGGCTTTCTTCTTTTGGAGGCCAGTTTGCGTTGTCGTTAGTCAGACCCTGCAGGCACTGTTTATTTCACATAATTCCTTTAACTCTTCCTTTAGTTTCTCCACCCAGAGGCTGTGGCCTCTGCCTCCATCACCTGGACCAGTGCAAAAGCATCAGACACATCAGATGTGTTCCCATCTCAACTCAAAAGGTTATTTAAGCCTCATGCCTAGATTTTGGGAAGATGCTTACCAGCTTGGAAGGCAGTGAAGGGCAGTGTCAGAGTTGACCTTGGGTTTTGCAGTGAGTTCTTAAATGCAATGGTATTAGGACAATTTTTTAAGGAAAAAAACTGCTGCATTGAATTTCATTGAAATTGAAGACTTTTGGTCTTTCAAAAATACTGTTAAAAGAATGAAGAGATACGTCACAGACTGGAGAAAATATATCTGATAGTGAACCTGTGTCCAGAATAGACATTTGATCAAAGAAGAGGTGTGGATGGCAAATAAGCACATGAAGAGATGCTCGACATCATTTGTTGTTAAGGAAATTCAAATTAAAACCTCGGTGAGATGCCCTGCATACCTATTCAAGTGGCTAAAGTAATAAAAGTTTGACCACACCAAGTACTGATGAGAAACTGATTGTCATGCCCAGCTGGTGGGGATGGACATGATGCAGACCCTTCAGAAAATAGTTTGGTAGTTTCTTCAAAAGTTAGACATGCACCCACTATTAAAAAATAATTAGTGACTGAGGGGGAAAAAAACCCCCACACACATTCATTGGGAAGGGGAAGTTCCTGAAGAGAGGAGAGATTTAGCAGATAAATGGAAGTTTATTTTCTCCTGATTCTGGAGGCTGGAAATATGAGATGGAGGTGTCCTTGGGGTTGGCTTCTTCTGAGGTCTCTCTCCTTGGCTTGTAGATAGACGCCTTCTCCTTGAGTCCTCACGTGGTCTGGCCTCTACGTGGGTCTGTGTCCTAATCTCCTCTTCTTATAAAGACACCAGTCATATTGGATTACAATCCACTCCAGTGACCTCATTTTAACTTAATTACTTTAAAGTTTCTTTAAAGATTCTACTGCCAAATACAGTCTCCTCTGAGGTACTATGGTCTTTCCTGGTAGCTCAGCTGGTAAAGAATCTGCCTGCAATGCAGGAGACTCTGGTTCGATTCCTGGTTTGGGAAAATCCCCTGGAGAAGGGGTAGGCTACCCACTCCAGTATTCTTGGACTTCCCTGCTGGCTCAGCTGGTAAAGAACCTGCCTGCAATGCAGGAGACCTGGGTTCAATCCCTGGGTTGGGAAGACCCCCTGGAGAAGGGAACAGCTACCCACTCCAGTGTTCTGGCCTGGAGAATTCCATGGACTGCATGGGGTTGCAAAGAGTTTCTTCTGAGGTCTCTCTCCTTGGCTTGTAGATGGCCATCTTCTCCTTGTCTCCACACGTGGTCTGGCCTGTATGTTTGTTTCTGTCCTAATCTCCTCTTCTTATAAAGACACCAGTCATATTGGATTAGGATCCATTCCAGGGACCTTATTTTAACTTAATTACCACTTTAAAGATTCCATTGCCAAATGCAGTCTCCTCTAAGGTACTAGGGGTTGAACTTCAACATATGAATTTGGGGGGGTGGGGACACGATTCAGCCCATAACTTGGTGTAGATGATAAAGCAACAGCATCTTGCATGGCAAGAAAACGAACCTTAAAACCAAGCAGATAGGGAGCCCGCTTCTTTGCTCCTTCTTAGTTGTGGAGTATCTGCTGAGTCATTTATGTTACTCATGGACTCTCCAGTTCCCTCATCTGAGAGCGGCAGGTACTGTCGAGCGCCTGCTAGGCAGCTGCCTTATGGGAAAATAGGACAGGAGAGCCCTGTAATTAACGAGGAGTGCCAACCCTGGGAACATCCACCATCAGACTTCTGCTTAGCGAGAAGCGCACCCGTGATGACTGGTTCCATTTGCTGGTGAATTCTGCGCCTCGCTTCCTGGAGCATCCTATGTAATGTGGCAACACATGCATCTGCAGTGTTGCCGTGAGGATAAAGGACAGAAAGGAAAAATGCTTGGCACATAATAGATGCCTGGTCAAAGGCAGTGTTTCCTATCATCACTGAGATAGTCAGCCTTTGGACCTTTCGGGAAAGCATCCCTGGTTTTCGAGAGCCCTGCTGATCCCTAAAACGGAACATTTCAATGCTGCTTCCAAATGTCCTTGTGACAGGCAGGATGGTTATTTTTCTTCCCTAACTAGTAGCAGGTGTTTGGCTGTGTCCATTAAAAGCCATTCCGTGCTCCCCTGACAAACGAGTTTTTTATTTAGTGGTCGAGGATCAATAATGTGGTATCTCGCGTGTACTATTAAAATGGAAAATGTCTGCTGGGCTGACAATCGTATTATCGATATGTACTGAGCAATAAATTATGTGAAACAAAATGGAGCAACCAGCCTTACAAAAGCCTTATCTGGGGCCCGGCTGGCTTTGTTACAGTCGCGGCTGTGGCTTCCAAGGGCTGCATTTGGAAAAGCGCTCGATGCTGCCCGGGGAGCTTTCCATCTGAAGTGCTTGCTGGCTGTCTCGTCTCTTTGACACGAGTCAAGACTTGCTTGGAATAAGCTCTTTTCCTCCCCTTCTCAATTCAGTCCCAAATGAGTGTTTTCTCATCCGTCTGCAGCATCTGTCCCAACCATGGACCCTTTGGCGAGGCTCTCCCCTTATCTCGTGTCCTGTGCCTGGTAAGATGGCGTTTGGTCTCCCAGCCCTGTTCATATTAGGCATCCTGGACTCTATTCTTTGTTCTTGCCTTCACTTCTCACCCCCACTTCGACCTGGTGCTCATCTAACTCCTAACCTACAGGTTTTGTCTGCTATTTCTGCCCCCTGATGATTGATACCATTTTCCCAGGTTCTCACTTGGACCAGTTTGTGTTCATTTCTGGCCTGTCGATGGCTGAGCTCTTTGAGTTATCAGCCTGTGCCCATCCATGTCAGTCTTCCCCAGAGTGGGAATCGAGACATCTCAGCCGTCAGACATCTCAACCAACTCCCTTTCCGGGATTTCTTTTCAATCATTATTATTCACCATTATGGGCTTCCCAGGTGGCGCACTGGGTAAAGGATCTGCCTGCAATGCAAGAGATGCAGGCAGACGTGGGTTCGATCCCTGGGTCAGGAAGATCCCCTGGAAGAGGGCATGGCAACCCACTCCAGTATTCTTGTCTAAGAAATTCCATGGACAGAGGAGCCTGGAGGGCTACAGTCCATGGATTTGCAAAGAGTCGGACATGACTGAGCAACCGAACATGCATGCAGGCATTTATCATTTTTATCCATAGATCCTAGCCCTTGGATGCCATCAGTCCTGGGTGTTGAGTATCACGTGTGCTGAGACCTCAATTTCTCAGAAGGAAATGAAGAGGAAGAAGCTTGGGGATCAGGCAGGTTAGAGACTGGGAAACTGACTTGCATGTGGAGCTTCAGAGGAAGTGGGCAGAAGTCTGAGGCACAATGCCTATAAGACTTGGTTGATACAATGTGGGGGAGAAGTTGACAGCTGAAGTAGAATGTTACAACCCAGCTTCCTTAATGGGGACTCAGGATGAAAACCCTCTCAGTAGGAGGGACTGGACATAACACAGGAATGCCAGGCATCCCTTTAAGCTCAGATGTGCTCCTCCAGCCAACCACTTCCAGTCCACCTTGGCACTCAGAATGAAGTCTATTGCTGCATTTGGAATGAGTCCTAGAGGAATGAGTCTCCATCAGGAAAGTCAGTATATTGAGAACTGTGGCCAGGTTAAAGAGAACATCTGAGAGAGGAGAACTACTTGAAAGTGTATGTTAAATATTACAATATAATTTTATGATTGGAAACAAAATGCTGGTGACATACTTAATAGAGACTGTAGATAGTAAAGTCCTTCCAAAACATCTTGGATGGGGATACAGGAAGAGCAAGATTCTTGAGGAAGAGACAGCCACTCTCTCCAGGAGTTGTAAGAGTGTCTTAGAGGGAAGATCACAGGTGTGAATTCTGTGATTACTCAGAAAGGGCTGGACTTACCCTGTGAGTGCTAGTGGACTCCCTCCATAGCCAATATTTTATGATTCCTTTGAATCTATTTTTTTTAAATTTTATTTTGTTTTTAAACTTTACAATATTGTATTGGTTTTGCCAAACATCGAAATGAATCCGCCACAGGTATACACGTGTTCCCCATCCTGAACCCTCCTCCCTCCTCCCTCCCTATACCATCCCTCTGGGTCATCCCAGTGCACCAGCCCCAAGCATCCAGTATCGTGCATCGAACCTGGACTGGTGACTCGTTCCATATATTATATTATACGTATTTCAATGCCATTCTCCCAAACCATCCCACCCTCTCCCTCTCCCACAGAGTCCAAAAGACTGTTCTATACATCAGTGTCTCTTTTGCTGTCTCGTATACAGGGTTATTGTTACCATCTTTCTAAATTCCATATATATGCGTTAGTATACTGTTTTGGTGTTTTTCTTTCTGGCTTACTTCACTCTGCATAATAGGCTCCAGTTTCATCCACCTCATTAGAACTGATTCAAATGTATTCTTTTTAATGGCTGAGTAATACTCCATTGTGTATATGTACCACTGCTTTCTTATCCATTCATCTGCTGATGGGCATCTAGGTTGCTTCCATGTCCTGGCTATTATGAACAGTGCTGTGATGAACATTGGGGTACACGTGTCTCTTTCAATTCTGGTTTCCTCAGTGTGTATGCCCAGCAGTAGGATTGCTGGATCATAAGGCAGTTCTATTTCCAGTTTTTTAAGGAATCTCCACACTGTTCTCCATAGTGGCTGTACTAGTTTGCATTCCCACCAACAGTGTAAGAGGGTTCCCTTTTTTCCACACCCTCTCCAGCATTTATTGCTTGTAGACTTTTGGATTGCAGCCATTCTGACTGGCGTGAAATTTGAATCTAAACCTCTGAATTGGCAAAGGGGAAATGGAGGCCCAGAATAAAGCTCACATTCCCAGCTTCCCTTTGTAGGTGGGTTGACCATGTGACTAGGCTCTGGCCAGTGGGGTGTAAGCAGAGGTGCTGCATGGCAAAGTCCAGGAACCTGCTTTAAGAGAAGCTGGTGTTAGCTCTTGCCTCCTTCTTTCCTTCATCTTGCTGTTTGGCACAATGCCAGGCAATCTTGGACTTTTAGGTTAAGAACCAAGTCCTAAGGATGGCTGAGTGTTGAACTAGGTGGATCCAGGGCCTTGGGGACTTTGTGTAGCCTAGCTGAGCCTATAAATAGTTTTACACCTTGGACAGATATACATGAGTAATCACAACTACTATCATTTTAAAGCCACTGTCATTTGGGGGTTTTCTGTGACTCAGAGGTGAGCCTAATTCTATCTAATAAAGGATTAAAATTGGTTTGAGAAGCTTTAGCCTAACAATGTGCCATTGGACTTTTCACCTGGTCTAACATTGTTGCTGATTCTTCTCAATGATAGCTCTGAGGAAAGAAGGAGTTTATATCAGATTTTCGGGTGTAAAGTTGGGATTCTTGCTAATTTGGTAGGTAGTTTCTGAAGATGACCATCATCAATTCTTTCCCTCCCTGTAAGTAAGTGGTGATTCTGACATCAAGAGCTGGAGTCTAGGAACTTCTCTGGGGGTCCAGTGGTTAGGATTCCACACTTGCACTGCAGGGGGCACAGGTTCAATCCCTGGTTGGGGAACTAAGATTTCACATGTCATGTGGTCAAAAAAAAGAAGAGCTGGAGCCTGATTTTCCTCCTCTTGAATCTGGGCTGACCTCAGTGACTCATTTGATCAATAGAATGTATTGAAGTGATGTTCTGCGGTTTTGAACACTAGGTCATCAGGTGCCTTGTGGCTTCTACCTGGGTCTTTTGGAACACTCATCCTTGGGATGTTCTTTTCTCTCAGAACTCAGCTGCCAGGCTGCGCTAAGACCCAGGTAAATGACCAGACCACATGTAAGTACCTTAATTAATAGCCCCAACTAAACTCCTAAGCGACAGCCATGCCAGTGAATGAGCCGCCTTAGACACTGGACTTTGGTGAGCTTTCAGATGACTGCACTCTCAGCTGCCATCCACACGAGACACCTGATCGATCCTGGTGCGTGTCCCTGTAGAACCATGAGCAACAATGATAAGTTGCTATCTGAAGTTACTAGGTTTTTCGATGTTTTAATGGCATGGCAATAGATGACCATAGCAACCAATACGATCACAGAAGATAAGTTTAGATTACAAATCATCTCTGTTAAGTAGGTAAAAAAAAGAACAAGAGGAAATTTAAGAAGTAAAGGTTATGTCTTGAATACTGGTTCACTTGCTGCAGTAGCCAACAGTAAAATCCTGATTGACTGGAGTAGCTGACGTCACGCATGACATCAGTGGGATGTGGCTGCTGGTGGACTTAGTTCTGAAATGCTTGGATGCTGGATGTGATGGACTTTGTTCTGAAATGCTTGCCCCCATCTCTCTTTGCACCAGGGTCCTTCTTCTTAGCTTTAAAATTAGGCTGCCTCGACGAAACACCTTTTTCAGGTCTCCTCTCCTGGTTTGCTGGGCCCCCATTTTGTGGTATAACTCAACCTGGAGAGACAGGATATGTACTCTATTTTTTCCCAGCCAAAAATTAATGAGTAACTAATGTCTGTTGAACTGCTTGTCTCAGAAAGCTAACCCCCAGATAGGCACTTCTTGGGTAATACACCCCTATAGACAGAAACTTTTGCACCAGGCCATTGATGTGCAGAGAATCTTAGTCAAATAGATAGGGAGGCTCTGCTAACCCAATCCACATTCTGGAGGGTACAGCAACCAGAAGAATCTGCAAGATTCTGAAAGAAATCCAATGCCAATAGGAATCATTCCAGTAAGGTGTCACCAGTATTCTCTGAGATTCATTACCCATAGCAGCCTTACTTATTTCTCTCCCTGCTTCTGCCCCTTCCTACCTCTACCACCTTCAATAACAAGGGATTCTGCTTCAAAATTGGGCTTAATGTCTCCTATTCATTCCCTAAGCGTTGAAAGCGATAATTGGGAAGTAATTGCATTACTGCACAGTTTGTAGTTAACCTTCTATTTTGGCTCTTAACATGCATATCTTTGCTCCAGGAGTACATTAAGGGTAATTATAGGCAATTCCCTGCCAGAACCAGAAAAGGGGTTTGCAATGAGCACAAGAACCCATCACAAAGGGAGAGTTAATATACCTACGCTTGAAGCATATCCAAGAAGGTAGATGAATTAAGGTCAGCTTGACAAAAACTTTGGCCAGGCAGACCTGGGAAAATGAGTGTCAGATAAAAGTCCTTTCTTAGGCATTACTTGGAGACAGAAATGGCAGCCCACTCCAGTATTCTTGCCTGGAGAATCCTATGGAAAATCCTATGGACAGAGGAGCCTGGTGGGCTGCAGTCCATAGGGTCACAAAGAGTCAGACATAACTGAGTGACTAAACAGCAGGTATTTCTGCCTCCTAGCATAGGTCAGAAAAATTGTTCTACACTTGTTTATTCAGCCAAAAGCTTGAGTTCCTTCTTTCTGCTGGGTTTTGAGTAGTGGTGGGGGAGCTACTCAAGTATTGAGAAGCTCCAATACTTTGGCCACCTGCTGCGAAGAGCTGACTCATTGGAAAAGACTCTGATGATGGGAAAGATTGAAGGCAAAAGGAGAAGAGGGTGGCAAAGGATGAGATGGTTAGATAGCATCACTGACTCAATGAACATGACTTTGAGCAAACTCCAGGAGATAGTGAACGACAGGAGCCTGGTGTGCTGCAGTCCATGGAATTGCAAAGAGTTGGACACAACTTAGTGACTGACAACAACAATAAATGTTTAGAAGGCTTTCTGAGGCTTGGCATGGACTGAAATTTGTCCAGGCACTGCCAAGATAGGGACTTCCCTCGTGGTCCAGTGGCTAAGACTCTGTGTTCCTAATGCAGGGGACCCAGGTTTGATCCCTGGTTAAGGGACTAGATCCCACATGCTGAAACGAGGATTGAAGATCCTACATGCTGCAATTAAGACCTATTGCAGCCAAATAAGTAGATAAAAGACACTGTCAAGATAGGTCTTTGGGTTCAGATGTGATGTGCTTTAACCTTCAGTAGCATTTAAAGAAATAAAATTCTCCTCTCCAAGGTGTTTAGAACAAGTCAGTAATCTTCTGTAATTCCACACAAACCCCTAGAAAAATGAACATTGATGTGCAATACGATTTCCTTCCACTGCCAATGCAAAATAACTGAGGAAATCTTGAGTATGCAAGCTAAATCCAAATATTGGGGCTGCAGCGGGCTTCCAATTACCAGTCCCAGCTCAGCCTTAATTTGCTTAGGATCTCAGGTCAGATTGCTTGACTGCTCTGTGCCTCAGTTTCTTCACTTGTATCATAAGTGAGCTGTACCTGGTCACTTCTGTCACTAGCGTTTTTTGATCTGATGAGTTCATCCTGCTTAATATTAGGGCAACACATCTTAAAAGAATGCTATTCAGATTTTGTTGAGACACTTGTCTTACTGTTCTGTCTACCTGTGACTATTCAAAAAAGAATCTGGCAACTGTTAATTTTCTGACTGTCCAGACATGAATGAAGAATGGGTATTTCTTTACAGACCAACAAGATTCACTTGTGTTGCTTTCTATTCCCATCATGGCTCAAGCTGAGAGGGCTTTCCTTATCTTCTCCTTGACCGCCCCCCCCCCCCCCCCGCCCCCTGCAAAGGAAAGCTTGGCGAGCAGGGCAGATTTTTGAGTGTTGAGTTTCATTGACTGTACGGTTTTCTTTGTAGAAACAGCCCTGGTAGTTGCTCAAGGATTTCAGACAATATTGATGAGGATTAATCATCCTGTAAATAGGTGTTTAAAATAAATAAAAGGCTAAAAACAAGGATTAGGGAGAAACTACAGTGGGTTAATAAATTAGGTGTTCAACTGTAAGTCTCTGCTAGATTATTTTGGCAATTAGCGGGAAACATTTTGTCACAAACAAAATAAATCTGCAATCAGAAAATAATTTGCAATCAGCTTTGCAAGTAAAATAGCGTACTTTCCCGTCAGTCGAAGGTGTTGCGAGAATTAAATGATCGCGTCAAGAGTGATGCTTTCAGAAGGTAAATGGTTAGAAGCGATTATGCTGGTAATTAGTCAACTCTGAAGCATCAACTGGGGAGGCATTTCACAGGAAAACGTTTGCTTTCAAGAAATTGTCCAACTGCACGAGGACTGGAAATACCTCGATGTGGGGGAGGTTCATGGTCCCTTCCTGGAAATCAGCAATTGTGCTTCTATAAAATGCTCCACACAGTCACAGAAGCAGCTGTCACCCTCATTATGGACACAGCCCTCAGCCACACCACACAAATGGCTCTCAGTGGACCAGTAACGAGCTCCTCAAATATTTCTAAGTATCAAAGTCTTTGTGCACGTTGAGATTTCTTTGGAGACCAAGATGAGGGGTGAAAGTGGCTTCTACAGATGATCAGTCATTCAAGCAATTGGAGGTCCACCTAGGAGAGACCATTAATAGGCAAGTTATCAATATGTTGCCTAATTTTTATGGTTGACTGTAAAGCCTCAATTTAGTCTTAATGAACAAATTTCAAGCAGTGACTTTCCCTCTTTACTCTGGCAGTAAAATGGAAAAGTACAAATTGAGGACAAATAGACTCTCAGTGTACTCACAGGGACTGCAAATCTTTCCACAAAGAGAAAGACTGTCCAGATTTGCAGAATTTACTAAAGGCAGGAAGATTCTACTGTGAGTTCTCAGCTGGTTGCTATTCATGCATTATCCAGCATTTTCCAGCCTAATTTTTCTCTTAAATATTTATAAAACCTGCCCAGGCCGCAAAGATCCAAGAAATAAAATAGAATTATCTTAATAAAGAAAAGGTTGGAATGTGTCATTCTGATTTAGAAAGCCCATTTCATGGTGTGTGTTGGAACAAGAAATAATTAATTTGAAAAGTCCTTGATCTCTCACTGCATTAATGATATTATAGTATTAAATATAATAGTATTTCACCTTCATTATCCTTGTGTTCTTTCCGAGCCCTTGTCCTCATGGTAAGAACTGTGTCCGTGACTGGAGATGATTAAAGTATAAAAGATTAAAACTGAAAGGGGTAATTTTGTGAAGCTGACTATTTACTCTGGATCTTAGCCACTTCTGAACTCAGATATCTCTTTGTCTCTCTCTCTCCGCCTTTTCGTTTTGAAAGATTTGGGCTAATTCATTTTCATTATTCAACAGCTTGCTTGCTTTCTTCTGAGTTTTCATGTTCTACCCAGAGTCAGATAAAGTGGTGTTGTGAAATGAAGGTTTACTTCTCCCCCAGATTCATATGTTGAAATCCTCAGTGTGATGGTATTTGGAGGCGGGGCCTTTGAGGGTGATTAGATCATGAGGGTGGAGCTCTCATGAATGGGACTATTGCCCTTATGGAAGGGGTCCCAGAGATCTCAGGCTACTGTGTGAGGGCAAAAGAAGTTGGCAGTCTGTAGCCCAGAAGAGAGATCTCACCAGAACATGGCTGTGCTGGCATCCTGATCTTGGTCTTCCAGCCACTAGAAATATCAGAAATAGCTTTCTGTTACTGATAAGCCACCCAGTCCATGGCACTTTGTCATGGCCGCCTGACCTAAGCCAGTGGATTGGTCAGTTGCTGGTGGGCTGTATTTCTTTACCTGCCCAATTTGTTGAAATACAAGAGGATGGGACAGACCAGTGCCAACTGGAGAAGCCCAGACCACTGTGGACTTGACCTATGATCATGGAAGGGGGCAGATGTTGACGTCCCTGAACAACTTAGTGTGTCCCGTGAATCTGCGGATAAACTCTGTCTCCTTTGCTGTGGGACCATTCTTCCAGAAATTACTAAGACCCTCTAATCACTCTCTGGCTCTCTTTCATGATAGGAGACACCCCTATAACCACTTAGAAACACTGCTCCAAACATCTGGCCACTTTCTGGGCCCTTCCTTTCCACCCCTCACACTCTGTTCTTGGACTGGACCTCCTCACTGTTCCCTGGGGTTGCCATGAGTTCGGTTCCAGACCACCATAATAAATCGAATATCCCAATAAAGCAAATTTATACTATATTGTAGTCCATTAAGTGTGCAATAGCATTATGTCTAAAAAACCAATGTAATACCCTAATTAGAAAATGCTTTACTGCTAAAAAATGCTAACTACCATCTAAGCCTCCAATGATCTGTAATCTTTTTGTGGATGATAGCATCAGAGATCACTGGTCACAGATCACTGTAATAAAGATAATAATCAAAGGAATTTGAAACATTTCAAGAATTATGAAAATGACACAAAAAGACATGAAGTGAGCAAGTGCCACTGGAAAATGCTGTGGATAAACTAGCTTGATGTTCGGTTGCCACCAACCTTCAATTTGTCAAAAAACAAAACAAACCATGTCTGCAGCATGCGATAAAAAGAGATCCATTCACCTGTCCCTTTGCCAGAGACCACCCTGGGACATTTGCTTATATTGTTTTACTTTGTCTTTATAATCATCTTGTCAAATAGATCTTATCTCCTTTTTAGAGGGGAACAACCACAATTCAGAGAAGCAAAGAAATTTTTCCATGGCTACTTATTGATCACTGGCAGAACCAGGATTCAAATTGAAGTCTGTCTCACTCTGAAACCCGGGCCTTTAGCCTCTGAATATTGCCTGACTTGGCTGTGTCAGGTCCTAGCTGCGCATGCGGGATCTTCATTGCCTCACGCGGAATCCTTCTTTGCAGTGCAGAACTCTCTAGTTGCGGCACGTGGACTCAGCAGCTTTCAGCGCGTGGGCTTAGTTGCCCTGCAGCACGTGGAATCCTAGTTCCCCAACCAAGGATTGAACCTGAGTCCCCTGCATTGCAAGGCGGATTCTTAACCACTGGACCACCTGAAACGAGGCTTAGCAGCATGTTCAGCAAAAGGGCCAGAAAGTGACTATTCTGGGCTTGACAGGCCATACAGTCTCTAGAGTAACTACTCAGCTTGGCCAGTGCAGCACAGAAGCCTCCTTAGACAATATGTAAACAACAGGCCCGGATGTATTCTAATAAAATGTTATTGATGAAAACAGGCAGTGGGCTGGTGTCACAGGCTGTAGTTTTGATGACCTCTGCTCTATAATATTCTCCTTTTATGGGGTTTGGCCTGTTCCATGCAGGGGATGCTAGACAGAAAGGTGTGTAGGAAGGCCTGAATGTGTGGGAGGGCATGATGTATTCAAGAGATGGAAAATAATTTGATGAGATGGGAGCAGATGGTGCTAATCAGAGGTGTGGGAATTGAGGAAGTGGGAAATACTGAAAATGGAATTGAGGTCCAGGTCGTATTTATGTGACTTGTTGAGCAAATCTCTACTGTGTCTCGGGCCCTTTACTGGGTTCCAGGAGTCCCAAGTAGAGGGGACAAGGACCAGACCTTGTCTTTGAAACAGATAACAGTTTGGAAGGGAGAGAGAGATGTGAAGAAACATGATGTAACAGGAGGAACGGGCAGAGTGGGAACACTGAGATCCCCAGTCCTAAATGGGACCTTCAGTGGATGTCCCATGTGGAGCCTGTATCATCAGTGGTCCTGCCAAAGATCACAGTGGTCCCACCTCTGGGATCTAATGCCTGGTGATCTGAGGTGGAGCTGATGTAACAATAATGGAAATATAGTGACAATAAATGTAATGTGTTGAATCATCCTGAAGCCATTCCCCAGCCTCCCTAGTCCCCCACCAGTCAATGGAAAAATTGTCTTCCATGAAACCGCTCCCTGGTGCCAAAAAGGTTGGGGACTGCTAAGTATAGCACCAGGGATCGTTGGTGGAGCAGAAACTCAGAATCAATGAAATAGAAACATCCCAGTATCTTGCTTAAGAATTTCCTAAATGTGGACACGGGTTTTGGAGACTGAAGCTGGTATGCCTGTTGGAAAGAGTTAATGCATTCCATTTGGAAGGGGGTAAAAAAAAACAACCATGTGTTGACAAAGAATTTGTTCTCTTCTCTGGGTGGCAGCCACAGGATTCCTCGCCAATTAGTAGCATCTGGTCCTCATAGAAGACTCGTCCCTGGATGAGCTGGCAGGTACCTCTGGATGCGACACTCTGAAGTTTCTGATGGGCCATCTGTGATGTCGTTCCTTCCCAGATACCTCAGTCCTCTCCCATCCCCTCCCTCCCACCAGGCTGCCTTTCATTTGAAATATTTTTAAACACGTAGCACTGAGAGCAGGACTAGCTCTAGCTTATTTTAGAGGCTAGCGTGAGATGCCGAGTTGGTTTTTTCCAAATTTACTCAAAGGAAACAGTATGGAGCACTTACCCTAGGTTAGGTCCTATATTCAACATTTTACTGAAAAAAAAAATTTTTTTTCTATAAGAATCATCTAAGTCTCAAAACAACTGTGGGTGCCTTGTTATAAGGACCGTTACTATTCCAATTCATAAATGGGTGAGCATGTGTGTGCATGCTCAGTCGTGTCTGACTCTTTGCGACCCCATGGGCCGTAGCCTGCCAGGCTCCTCTGTCCATGGGATTCTCCATGCAAGAAATACCAGAGTGGGTTGCCATCTCCTTCTCCCAGGGGATCTTCCTGACCCAGGGATGGAACCCGTGTTTCCTGTGTCTCCTGCATTGGTGGGCAGATTCTTCACCACTTTTGCCACCTGGGAAGCAATCATTAAGGCTACTTCCCTTGATGGATGTCACACTGTCTCTGAGTGCTGAACCCAGGATTCTGACCTAGGATTGTCCGACTCTGACATCTTGCAGGATCTAACATTCACGTCAGAAGTGTTCAAGTCATAATGTTTCAGAGAGCGGAAAATTTACTTTTCTCCTTCTGGGTAAAATTAGGTCCCCATTATTCTGGGGAATCCCTTCCTGATAAGCATTTTCACAATATCCATAGCAATAATATTTACATTTGTCAATTGCTTCCATTTTTAAGATGCTCTTGCTGATATGATAGCACATTAAGGGGCTGTGTTTTGCTCAAGGATCTCTGAATCTAGTCTTTCACAGACTTACACTCTAGTTTCCTTCTTTATGCAGGGTAGAGCTGTCTCCTGGACTCTTGTACACTCATTGTTCTCAAATAGGCTGGCCCTCCACTTCTCTTCCATTTAAACCCAATTAACCAGCCTGTTTTCCAAATGGACTCTGCTGGGAGGAGGAGGAAGGGCAAGAGGCTCAGCTTGCAATTCAGAAGCATCATCTTCATTCATTGGCAAAGAAAAGCCTGGGGTCTTAATGGAACATAAAGAATTCTACAGATGAATCCTTCAGTTTCCTGTCAAAGGCCCAGATTGAGAAATTCAGAGTTACTCAGCTTGTGGTCTTTTATTTTAAGTAACAGTGGGATAAAACAGGCCACGGTGGCAGCCGAGGACTCCATTTAGCTTCCTAAATGGATGCTACATCTGGCTACTTCACCCCCTTCAATTTCAAATGCAATTTGTCTTGAAGCCTCCAATTTAAATCACATAGATCTTCTCTAAGAGAAATAATAGGCTTCCCATGGAAAGGCTTGTGTGTGTGTGGTGGTGGTGGTGGTGGTGGCAATGGATTGGGGATGATGAGAAGAGGTGCATTCCAACTGATGACTGAATTGAAAGCTCTTTCATTTTTACTGGGGATTTGCATTTGATGAAATGTTGAGCATATCTGCTGGGCCTGGCCTGCATTGATTTCAGACACAGACAGAGACACGGGGAACCAGGGTCTCTGAACACTGGTCAGTCCTCAGCTGCCCTGTCTCCATCCGAACCTGAAGCCCCATCCCAGGACCCGTGTGTCTCCTAGGCCATGACCTTCGCTTCCTAACTGGTTCCTGCGTCCAAATTCACCTTCTCTACCCATTTCCAAGCATCTTCAACAGCATTTTCCCAACCCACAAATCATCTTTGCTTACTCCTCTGCTCAGAAACCAGCATGGGATACCCTTTGCCACCGAATGCATTTAAGACTCTTTGGATTAATGTTTAACCCCCTTCAAAGTACCCCCACAACCAAAGTGCATCCTTTCCCCCACTCCCCGTGGGTTCCTCACTCTTCCAGGATGTGGTTCTCATGCTCCCCAACGTGCTCTTTGCTCTTTCACCGCTTACTTTTGTTCACTGTGTTCCCACCACTGGACCTGTTTCATTCCTCCCAACCCACTTATGCTTAATAGAAATAATGTTCTGTGTCTAGAATGGAAAAGCACAGCCTTGTTAAGGATTGGAAGGATTCTTTGAAGTTGGGAGATTTTCTGGAAATGCTATTTTCTCACTTCTAAGTCTCCTGAAATTTTCTGCCCAAACATTGCTTCCCCTGGAAATTTCCAACCCTCCTGGCAAGTTATAGGTGCTCGATAAATGTGCAATGAGTTAAAACATGAATAAATGTGGAGAATTGGAAGGAATATGGTCTTTTTGTTTTGTTTTGTCCACGGCTATAGAGTCATGAAATTAAAAGACGCTTACTCCTTGAAAGGAAAGTTATGACCAACCTAGATAGCATATTCAAAAGCAGAGACATTACTTTGCCAACAAAGGTTCGTCTAGTCAAGGCTATGGTTTTTCCTGTGGTCATGTATGGATGTGAGAGTTGGACTGTGAAGAAGGCTGAGCGCCAAAGAATTGATGCTTTTGAACTGTGGTGTTGGAGAAGACTCTTGAGAGTCCCTTGGACTGCAAGGAGATCCAACCAGTCCATTCTGAAGGAGATCAGCCCTGGGATTTCTTTGGAAGGAATGATGCTAAAGCTGAAACTCCAGTACTTTGGCCACCTCATGCGAAGTGTTGACTCATTGGAAAAGACTCTGATGCTGGGAGGGATTGGGGGCAGGAGGAGAAGGGGACGCCAGAGGATGAGATGGCTGGATGGCATCACCGACTCAATGGACGTGAGTCTGAGTGAACTCCAGGAGTTGGTGATGGACAGGGAGGCTTGGCGTGCTGCGATTCATGGGGTCGCAGAGTCGGACACGACTGAGCGACTGATCTGATCTGATCTGATCTGATAGAGTCACATCCTAGGATTTTTTTTTTTTTTCTCAGAGCTAGAGATGAACTAGCCCACTCTCAGACAGAGAGAGAGGCTAAGTGACTTGGTGAAAGTTATGTGGCAAGTTAGAACCTAAAGTAGCTCTAGAACACAGCCTTCTTGAGTCCTAAGCTTTTTCTTTGCTGATATGATATATGGCCTTGTTACTGAACTCAGGTTGGGCTACTCTTGATTCAAGAATACAATACCAAGAGGCAAGTGCTAGGTAAAGGGAAAGATTGAGGAAGCTGGCAGTTCTGGGGAGAAGGTGGACTCACGTCCCCAAGAACCAACTTCCCTCTCCCAGAGTTTTGTTCAGAGATTATACAGGGAAAAGAGGAAGGGACTACATGCTGAGGAGAGGTTTGCATGGTGCATGAGGAGCTCATGGACATTCTTCTAATGAGTTGGTGGTGAGGTAACCAGGAGTCAACATCATCCATCTTCTGGTTCCAACCAGTCTGGGATCTGTGTGCTTGTGGGCAGCATACAGATAACTCCTTCCACCTGGTGAGGATTTCAGTATCTGCAAATCAGCTCAAAGCTCCGAATATTATCTATAGTCCCTGAGGAGAAAATGAAGGTTCTTGACTTTTTCTAAAAAAAAAATAATTATTTTTTGGTTGTGCTGGGTCTTTGTTGCTGTGTCCAGGCTTTCTCTAGTTGTGGTGAGCGGAGTGCGGGGGGCTACTCTTCACTGTGGTTCGTGGGTTTCTTATTGTGGTGGCTTGTCTTGTTGCAGAGCACAGGCTCTAGGCACATGGGCTTCACTAGTTGTGGCTCGCAGGCTCTAGAGCTCAGGTGCAGTAGTTGTGATGCACTGGCTTAGTTGCTCCATGGCATTTGGAACCTTCCTGGAGCAGGGATTGAACCTGTGTCTCCTGCATTGATAGTGGACTCCTATCCACCATACCACCAGGGAAGTCCTTGACTTTTTAAAATAGCTAAACTATTGTTATTTTGTCTTGCTTGACTACTTTCCTTTGTTTCTGCATTTTCTCACTTCTCTGATTAAATTTGTTCCTTGGAACTTGGGGAAGGCCTAGGAAGCTAAAGCTTTTCAACAAACAAGAGGCAGCTGAAGGATGAAGGGTGGGGAATTTGTCCTAGAAGCCGCCATAGGGTCCTGCTCAGTTACAGCTTTTTTCATTACATTTGTTTTTCTCCTTGTCACAGCCATGGAGTCATTTCAGGTGGCAAAGAATGGCTGGGTACATGCTAATTCCTCTCTCTCTCACCCCATGATCCTTCATAAGATATGACCTTAGCTAATGAGTTTGCTCATTCCACCAGACCCTGACTGTGACAATTATGGGTGGGACCTCAAAGTGAGAAAGACACAGTCTGGCCCCCAAAGGAGCTCCAGCCAGACTGGAGGCATGAAGGGAAAATAAGAGGAATACAGAGCAGGAAGCAGCTGATTCTAGTGTGGGTGGAGGTCAGAGATTTGGAATGGTCCTCTCTGAGGAGGGGGCATCTGATTTGAATCTGGAAGGTAAACAGAACTTTTCGAGAGGAGGGAGGAGGTGAGGAGAATGAGCCCCATTGAGAGATGGTCACATGTTAAGGGCCAGTGGCATGAAAGGTCATGGAGTGTTTGAGGTAAAAGGAAGGAGGGCCACATGGCTGGGGGAGGGGGGCCTGGAAAGGGAAAGGAAAGGGGGCCCAAGAGAGTCAGTGGGGCCAGCTGACCAAGGGCCACATGTGCTAAGCCAAGGAGATGGTGCTGTGTCCTGAGTCCATGGGGACAGTATTAGTCTGCTCAGGCTTCTGTAATGAAATTCTACAGACTGGATGGCCTAAACAGCAGAAGTTTATTTTCTTACAGTTCTAGAGTTCTAGAAGTTCAAGATCAAGTTGTTGGTAGGGTTGGTTTCCTCTGAGGCTTATATCCTTAGCTTGTAGATGGCCATCTTCTCCCTGTGTCATCACATCATCTTCCCTCTGTGTGTCTGGGTCTTAATCTCCTCTTCCTATAACGACACCTGTTCTATTGGATCAGGGCCCATCTAATGACCTACTTTTAACTTAATCACCCTTTAAAAGACTAGTAACTGCAAATACTGTTATATTCTGAGATACTGAGGGTCAAGCTTTTAACCAATGAATTGTGGGGGATGCACAACTCAGCCCATAACAGGGGATAAATGGAGGTTTTACAACAATTCATTTGGAACACTGAGCTCTCATTTTCTTGGCCTGTGATATGTTCTAAACAGCATTAATCCTTCTTCTGAAGGAGCCTCTAAATATAGATGCCATCTGCTGCCATGCAATATGTTATCACTGATCCCTTACTTAACAGTGGCATCCTTACAGGCAAGGAAGGGAGGCATGCCCTCCATGTGCGTCTCAGCCAGTGAGGAGCCAGAAAAAATCCTACCAGCAGGTTTGACTCTAGAGCCTCCAAGATGAAGGAGAGGTGCCAGGATTCCAAGATTCCATGAGTCTCGAATAGTCGGCTCATTGACACCAAAAGAGGGGCTCCCCTCACCCTTTATCCAAGGGCCAAGCCTGAGCTTGAAATGGTGATGGAAAATTTTGCTCATTAAAAGAAAATGTTTCTTCTTATGGAACAAAGTGGCACCTAGCAGCCCTGGTTGGTGACATCTCTGCATGGATTAAGGGGAACACGCATCATGCAGATGTGCTCGATGCCCTCCAGTGTGGTTTGCTCAGATGACATCCTTCTGGTCCTGCCCCTGTCCCGTCACCCTCACCACGCTGGCAGGTTTGCTCCTGGACTCTTGCTGTGAAGGACAATTTGGCCCTCCCATTAATTACTTTGAAAGTTCTAGATTTCAATTATGGAGTTAATTACTTTTTGCCATATTGCCCCCGTTAAAGACAGTTTCATTATTAAGTCAATTTGTTAGAATTGAAGAGCCTTGCCAAGATGGAAGAATTACTGTCCAAGGAGCCTCCTTCTCTCACTCTTGTATCTTCCTGCTTTGAGGGGCCAGAATGGAAAGCTTTACTTTAGATTTTTTTTTTTTTTTGCATTCATGTAGCAAATATTTATTTTTTTAATTTTTTAAATTTAAATTTATTTATTTTAATTAGAGGCTAATTACTTTACAATATTGTATTGGTTTTGCCATACATCAACATGAATCTGCCATGGGTGTACACGTTTTCCCAATCCTGAACCCCCCTCCCACCTCCCTCCCCGTACCATCCCTCTGGGTCATCCCAGTGCACCAGCCCCAAGAATCCTGTATCCTGCATTGAACCTGGACTGGCGGTTCATTTCTTATATGATATTATACATGTTTCAATGCCATTCTCCCAAATCATCCCCTCCTATGTAGCAAATATTTATGAACCACTTACTTTGTGCTCAGTACTATGCGGGACTGTGGAGGGTGTAAAAGTAGATGCAAAGACATGTGACTCATGTCTTCAAGGGGGTCAAGGTCCAGCAGAGAAGAAATAATTTAGAGATAATTAAATTAAATTGCATACTTATTAAATAATTTAGATCATTTACGGAAGTACTGTAGGATGGGCATGCACAAAATATCATTGGAACACAGAAAAGGGAGGGGTGATTAGTTTGGGAAGACTTTGCAGAGGATATGAAATTTTATTTTATTTATTTTAAAATCATTTATTTATTTATCTTTGGTTGTGCTGGGTCTTCTTGCTGTGCAGGTTTTTCTCTAGTTGCGGCAAGCAGGGGCTGCTCTCTCGTTGCAGTGTTTTTCATTGCAGTGGCTTCTCTTGCTGCAGAGCAGGGGTTCTAGGGTGTGGGCTTAGTAGTTGAGGTGTAAGGACTTAGCTGCTCCACAGCATGTGGAATCTTCCCAGACCAGGGATAGCACCTGTGTCTCTGCATTGGCAGGCGAATGCTTATCCACGGTGCCACCAGGGAAGTCCTGTGAAATTTTACATAGAGCTCGTAGAAGGCATACACGTTCACCAGAAAAGAGGGAAAGGGTGTCAGTTTCCTAGGACTGGCATAACAAAATGCCCCAAACCGAATGGCTTAAATAACACAAATTAATTTTTTAGTAGCTCTGGAGGGTAGAAGTCAGAGATCAAGCATGTCCTCGAGGTTCTGCTCCCCCAGAAGGCTCCAGGGCAGAATGTGCCCCAGGCTTCTCTCCAAGCTTCTGGTAGTTCTTGGCTTGTGGAAAGCACCATTCTAATCTTCACAAAGTATTCTTCCTATGTTTCCATTCTTCTCTGGGTCCAGATTTCCCCTTTTTATAAGGACAGCCGTCATGTTGGATAATAGTCCATCCTAATGATGTTATTTTAACTTGATTACTTCCATAATGATCCAGTTTCCAAATGCAGTCATGTTCCAATGTATGGCTTGGAGTTATGGCTTCAACATATGAATTTTTAGGGGACGCAGTTGAACAAATAACAGTGTCCAAGGCTGCACAAAGGCATGGAGTTCTGAAAGGATCATTTTACTTGGGGGACAGAGATGTGATGTAGCTGGATCGCAGGAGACTTCAAGCTGGTCACATGTGAGATTTCTCGGAAGGAACATTCAAGGCTGTTAAGTGAGCCCTTGCGTGCATTCTTAGTTGCTAATTTGTGTCCAACTCTTTGTGACCCCATGGACCGTAGCTGCCAGGCTTGTCTGTCCATGGGATTTCCGAGGCAAGAATACTGGAGTGGGTTGCCATTTCCTCCTCCAGGGGATCTTCCTGACCCAGGGATTGAACTTATGAATCTTGCATTGGCAGGTAGATTCTTTACCACTGAGCCACCAGGGAAGCTCCTAAGTGAGTCCTTATAATTTTGAAAACAGTTATTAGTTGTAGTTCCCAATCTTTATTTGTATATTCACAGTTTTGCACAATACATAAATGCAGTCGTTCATATGCTTAAAAAGCGTCTTTCCTCCTTTTCTCACTCTTTGCAGGAGTATTAGTTCTTCCCAACCCCCCTTCTGTGTGCACCCCTATAACTCTCTCACGCTCCCATGTTATTAACCCATATATTGGTATTTATCTAATTCTATACAGATATTTTGGGGAAGGCAGTGGCACCCCACTCCAGTACTCTTGCCTGGAAAATCCCATGGATGGAGGAGTCTGGTAGGCTGCCGTCCATGGGGTCGCCAAGAGTCGGACACGACTGAGCGACTTCACTTTCACTTTTCACTTTCATGCATTGGAGAAGAAATGGCAACCCACTCCAGTATTCTTGCCTGGAGAATCCCAGGGACGAGGGAGCCTGGTGGGCTGCCGTTTATGAGGTCGCACAGAGTCGGACACGACTGAAGTGACTTAGCAGCAGCATACAGATATTCACACACACATATATGGAAGTTTTTTCAGGTTACTGTTTGTTTAACAAATAATGTCTTTTTATAAATACTTTTCTGCATTAATCTATAAGACCTTGTGGAAATCCTTCTAAATCATACACTTAAAAAAAATTAAAAATTTTTATTATTTTATTTAAAAAATCTTATTTTATTTTTAGCTGCACTGGGTCTTTATGCTGCTCACAAGCTCTCTCTAGTTGCGGTGAGTGGGGCCTACTCTTCATTGTGGTGTGCTGGCTTCTCATGGGAGTGGCTTCTGTTCTCGCAGAGCTTGGGCTCTAGGGCATGCAGGCTTCAGCAGTTGTGGTGCATGGGCTTAGTTGCTCTGTGGCATGTGGGGTCTTCCTGGATCAGGGATCGAACGCGTGTCCCCTGCATTATTGGGCAGATTCTTAACCCCTGGACCATCAGGGAAGCCCTAAATCATGCATTTTTAACTAGGTTAATATTGACCCCAAGGGGACAAAAATTGGTTCTTGGGGCATGCGAAAAAAATAAACTTATGTGTAGCAATGGTCTATGGCACTCTAAAGCTCAATTCTATTTGACAGCATAAACAGATGTGCATAGACTGTGGTATTAAAATTCATGGGGCAAGTAATCATGAGAAAAAACCTGGGAAACATTGCTCCAAAACATATGGTCTGACTCTTGTCTTCTCTTTTAAATGCACTCTACTCCAAACGGTGGTCCAGCTTTTTTTTCCATTTGTGACTATTCATTCTATTTCCAGATTTTTCTCACAGGCTGAAGGTAACTGTTGCTTTTATTTCTGGGGCAAAGCTTCTCAGAGTGGGAGTATTGGTCACAGGATATCTGAGTTTTAATTTTGTGATAAATGTTCCCAGATTGCACTTCCCAAAGGTAGAAACATTTCTCCTCCAAGGAGACTCCTTTCCAGCTAGCAATAGATGCTGTAACTGTTCCCAGGGTTTTCCATACTGACAAGTGTAAAGTGATATCTCACTGAGACTTTAATTTGCCAGGGATGTGAGCGTCTTTGCATACATTTCTCAGCCACGTGGATTTGCTCTTATGTGAATTGTCTATGAAGGCATGGCTGATGCCATTTTTATTTGATCGTGTTTATCTTTTCTTCTAAATTCCCAAGAGTTCTATATCATGGTTATTACCCTTGGTCTAGCATCTGTACGACAAACACTTTTTTCAGATCTATTATTTATCTCTTAACTTTGTTAACGGTTCTTTTTGCACACTAAAATTTAAGGTTTTACATAGTTTGGTTCATATGTCTTTATTTTGTAGTTTCTGGGTTTCTAATCCTAGGAAATTCACTTTGGCACTCAGATTATACTGGTGGTCAGTGAGATTTGGTTTTACTTTTTGGTTTCTAATACATTTAGAAGGTTGTGTGTGTGTGTGTGTGTGTGTTTTTCCTGCACAAGAGATTATACAGGGTGTCTGTTTTCACTCCCCCCCCCCCAGATTTATAATGAGTTTGCCCACACATTTTATAAATAATCCATTCATTTTCATTGAATTAAACTGCCCTCCTTGTTGTACATGAATCTGTCACATACAAAGGCATCTAATTCTGGGTTCTCTACTATGTTCCACTGATTTATCCATTCCTTTGTCAAAACTAAATTGACTGATGATTCTTCAAGACATCTATTTCAAGACAATTCAGAAAAATAAAACACACATACAAACAAAAAATCCCTTGTCCAGAGTCTATGGAGAATTGCATTAGAATTATGTATTAAAGTTTGGGAACACTGAATGTATCATATTTTCCATTTGTTAAGAATTTGTTTTATGTATTTTAATAATCATTTATTGTTTTCCTCATGTGTGTCTTGTAACTTTCTTCATAAATTTACTCCTTCAGGGGGGTGGTCCCAAGATGGTGGAGGAATAGGATGGGGAGACCACTTTCTCCCCCACAAATTCATCAAAAGATCATTTGGATGCTGAGAAACTTCCACAAAACGACTTCTGAGTGTTGGTGGAGGACACCAAGCACCCAGAAAGGCAGCCCATTCTCTTTGAAAGGAGGTAGGACTCCCTCCGTCCTGGGGAGGGAGTCGTGAAAGAAGAGATGTTTCCAAACAGCAGGAAGCCCTCTCACCAGCCGGTCTGCGGAGAGTTTTGGAATCTTAGAGGGCAACATAACTGGGAGGGAAAAAAAAAAAAAAAAAAAACCCCACAGAATATGCGCCTAACCACAACTCCCAGTGGAGAAGTAGCCTGGATGCTTGCATCAGCCACCAGCAAACAGGGGACAGGGAGGTGTGGGCTGGGTGCTTAGGGTAAGGACTGGGCCTGAATGCCCTGAGGACAATCTGAGGGCATAAACATGAGATAGCAACCCAAACTGTGGGACAGCCAGAGAGAAAATAAAGAGACCCTATTTTAAAAGCAAATTTCATATATACATACATATATATATTATAATTTTTGTGACTGATTTTGTTTTGTATTTTTAATAAAGTATTTTTGAGAGTCTAACCTCTACTCTGAATTTTTAATCTTTGCTTTTTGGTATTTGTTATCAATTTTGTACCTTTAAGAATCTAATCCTCAGTATCCATTTTCACTTAGGGGTATGATTACTGGCTTGATTGCTCACTCCCCTTTTGACTCTCCCTTTTCTCCCCCAGGTCACCTCTATCTCCTCCTTCCCCCTTCTCTTCTCTACTTAAATCTGTGAATCTCTCTGGTTGTTCTAAGCTGCGGAGAACACTTAGGGATCTGATTACTGGCTAGACTGGTCCCTCCCCTTTTGACTGCTCTTCTCCTCCTGGTCACCTCTCTCTCCCTCCTCCCTCTTCTCTTCTCTATGTAACTCTGTGAACCTCTTTGAGTGTTCCAGACTATGGATAGCACATAGGGAATTATTACTGGCTAGATTGCTCTCTCCCCTTTTGACTTCCCCTCTTCTCCTCCTGGTCACCTCTATTTCCCTCCTTTCTCTTCTCTTCTCCATGTAACTCTGTGAACCTCTCTGGGTGTACCTCACTGTGGAGAATTTTTTCACCATTAACCTAGATGTTTTATCATCTGTGCTGGAGATGGAGCACAGATGAGTTTTATCATCTGTGCTATGGATGGAGAACTCTTGAGGTGACTGTAAGAATAAGACTGAAAGCCAGAAGCAGAAGGCTTAAATCCAAAACTTGAGAACACCAGAAAACTCCTGATTCCAGAGAACATTAATTAATAAGAGCTCATTCAAAAGCCCCCATACCTAACACTGAAACCAAGCTCCACCCAAGAGCCAACAAGTTCCAGAGCAAGACATACCATGCTAATTCTCCAGAAACACAGGAACACAACCCTAAGCATTAAAATACAGGCTGCCCAAAGCCATGCCAAACCCATAGACACCCCAAAACTCACTACTGGACACTTCATTGCACTCCAGAGGGAAGAGATCCAGCTCCACCCACCAGAACACAGATGCAAGCTCCCCTAACCAGGAAACCTTGACAAGCCACTAGTCCAATACCACCCACAGGGAAGCAGGCTCCACAATAAAGAGGAACCACAAACTTCCAGCCTACAGAAAGGCCACCCCAAACACAACAATCTAAACAAAATGAAAAGGCAGAGAAATATTCAGCAGGTAGAGGAACATGATAAGTGCCCACCAAACCAAACAAAAGAGGAGAAGATAGGAAGTCTACCTTAAAAGGAATTCAGAATAATGATAGTAAAGATGATCAAAAATTTTGAAAACAAAATGGTTACAGATAAATAGACTAGAGACAAGGATTGAGAAGATGCAAGAAATGTTTAACAAGGACCTAAAAGAAATAAAAAAGAGTCAATCAGTAATGAATAATGCAGTAACTGAGATCAAAAGCACTCTGGAGAGAACCAACAGTAGAATAACTGAGGCAGAAGATAGGATAAGTGAGGTGGAAGATAGAATGGTGGAAATAAATGAAGCAGAGAGGAAAAAAGAAAAAAGAATGAAAAGAAATGAGGACAACCTCAGAGACCTCTGGGACAATGTTAAGTGCCCAAGCATTTGAATCATAGAAGTCCCAGAAGAAGACAAAAAGAAAGGGCATGAGAAAAGACTTGAGGAGATAATAGTTGAAAACTTCCCTAAAATGGGGAAGGAAATAGCCACCCAAATCCAAGACACCTGGAGAGTCCTAAATAGGATAACCCAAGGCAAAACACCCCAAGACACTTATTAATTGATAATTAATGAATATCAAACACAGAGAGCAAATATTAAAAGCAGCAAGGGAAAAGCAACAAATAACACACAAGGGGATCCCCATAATGATAACAGCTGATCTTTCAGTATAAACTCTCAGGCTAGAAGGGAATGGCAGGACATAGTTAAAGTGATGAAAGAGAAAAATCTACAATGCAGATTACTATACCCAACAAGAATCTCATTCAAATATGAAGGAGAAATCAAAAGCTTTACAGACAAGCAAAAGCTGAGAAAATTCAGCACCACCAAACCAGCTCTTCAACAAATGCTAAAGGATCTTCTCTAGACAGGAAACACAGAAAAGGTTTATAAGCTCGAATCCAAAACAGCAAAGTAAATGGCAACAGGATCATACTTATCAATAATTACCTTAAATGTAAATGGGTTGAATGCCCTAACCAAAAGACAAAGACTGGCTGAATGGATACAAAAACAAGACCCCTATATTTGCTGTCTACAAGAGACCCACTTCAAACCAAGGGACACATACAGACTGAAAGTGAAGGGCTGGAAAAAGATATTTCATGCAAATGGAGACTGAAAGAAAGTAGGAGTAGCAATACTCATAACAGATAAAATAGACTTTGAAATAAAGGCTGTGAAAAGAGACAAAGAAGGACACTACATAATGATCAAAGGATCACTCCAAGAAAAAGATATAACAATTATAAATATATATGCACCCAACATAGGAGCACCACAATGTGTAAGGCAAATGCTAACAAGTATGAAAGGGGAAATTAACAGTAACACAATAATAGTGGGAGACTTTAATACCCAATTCACACCTATGGATAAATCAACCAAACAGGAAATTAGCAAGGAAACACAAACTTTAAATGTTACAATGGGCCAGTTAGACCTAATTGATATCTATAGGACATTTCACCCCAAAACAATGAATTTCACCTTTTTCTCAAGTGTACACAGAACATTCTCCAGATAGATAACATCCTGGGCCATAAATCTAGCCTTGGTAAATTCAAAAAAATTGAAATCATTTCAAGCATCTTTTCTGATCACAATGTGGTAAGATTAGATATCAACTACTGGAAAAAAAAAACTATTAAAAATGCAAACATATGGAGGCTAAACAACATGCTTCTGAATAACCAACAAATCACAGAATAAACCAAAAAAGAAACCAAAATATGCACAGAAACAAATGAAAATGAAAACATGACAACCCAAAGCCTATGGGATTCAGTAAAAGCAGTGCTAAGGGGACGGTTCATAGCAGTACAAGCTTACCTCAAGAAACAAGAGAAAAATCAAATATATAACCTAACTTTACACCTAAAGCAACAAGAAAAAGAAGAAATGAAGAACCCTAGGGTTAGTAGAAGGAAAGAAATCATAAAGGTTAGGGCAGAAATAAATGAAAAAGAAACAAAGGAGACTATAGCAAAAGTCCATAAAACTAAAAGCTGGTTCTTTGGGAAGACAAATAAAATAGACAAACCATTAACCAGACTCATCAAGAAAAAAAGGGAGAAGAATCAAATCAACAAAATTAGAAATTAAAATGGAGAAATCATAACAATCAACACAGAAATACAAAGGATCATAAGAGACTATTATCAGCAACTATATGACAATAAAATGGACAACTTGGAAGAAATGGATGAATTCTTAGAAAAGTATAATCTTCCAAAACTGTACCAGGAAGAAATAGAAAATCTTAAGAGACCCATTATAAGCATGGAAATTGAAACTGCAATAAAAAATCATTCAACAAACAAAAGCCCAGGGCCAGATGGCTTCACAGGTGAATTCTACCAAAAATTTAGAGAAGAGCTAATACCTATCCTACTCAAACTCTTCCAGAAAATTGCAGAGGAACCTAAACTGCCAAATTCATTCTATGAGGCCACCATCACCCCAATACCAAAACTACAAAAAATACCAACTACCAAAAGATGCTGCAAAAAAAGAAAACTACAGGCCAATATCCCTGATGAACATAGATACAAAAATCCTCAACAAAATTCTAGCAAACAGAATCCAACAACATATTAAAGAGATCATACATCATGACCAAGTGGCCTTTATCCCAGGGATGAAAGGATTCTTCAAAATTTGCAAATCAATCAATGTGACACACCACATTAACAAACTGAAAGATAAAAACCATATGATTATCTCAATAGATGCAGAGAAAGCCTTTGACAAAATTCAACATCCATTTATGATTAAAAAAACCCTCCAGAAAGCAGGCATAGAAGGAAGATGCCTCACTATAATAAAAGCCATATATGATAAACCCACAGCAAACATTATCCTCAATAGTGAAAAAATGAAAGCATTTCCCCTAAAGTCAGGAACAAGACAAGGGTGCCCACTCTCACCACAACTATTCAACAGAGTTTAGGAAACTTTATCCACAGCAATCAGAGAAGAAAAAGAAATAAAAGGAATCCAGATTGGAAAAGAAGATGTAAAACTCTCACTGTTTGCAGATGACATGATCCTCTACATGGAAAACCCTAAAGAACACCACCAGAAAATTACTAGAGCTAATCAACGAATACAGTAAAGTTGCAGGATATAAAATTAATACACAAATCCCTTGCATTCCTGTACACTAATAATGAGAAAATAGAAAGATAAATTAAGGAAACAATTCCATTCACCATTGTGATGAAAAGAATAAAATACTTAGGAATAAATCTACCTAAAGAAACAAAAGACCTATATATAGAAAACTATAAAACACTGATGAAAGAAATCAAAAATGACAGAAATAGATGGAGAAATATACCATGTTCATGGATTGGAAGAATCAATATAGTGAAAATGAGTATACTACCCAAAGCAATCTATAGATTCAGTTCAATCCCTATCAAGCTACCAATGGTATTTTTCATAGACCTAGAACAAATAATTTCACAATTTGTATGGAAATACAAAAAACCGTGGATAGCCAAAGCAATCTTGAGAAAGAAGAATGGAACTGGAGGACTCAACCTGCCTGACTTCAGAGCATACTACAAAGCTACAGTCATCAAGACAGTATGGTACTGGCACAAAGATGGAAATAAAGATCAGTGGAACAAAATAGAAAGCCCAGAGATAAATCCACACACCTATGGACACCTTGTCTTTGACAAAGAAAGCCAGAATAGACTACGGAGAAAAGACAATCTCTTTAACAAGTGGTGCTGGGAAAACTGGTCAACCACCTGTAAAAGAATGAAACTAGAACACTTTATAACACAAAAATAAACTCAAAATGGGTTAAAGATCTAAACATAAGACCTTAAACTATAAAACTCCTAGAGGAAAACATAGGCAAAACACTCTGACATAAATCACAGCAGGATCCTCTATGACCCACCTCCCAGAGTAATGGAAATAAAAGTAAAAATAAGCAAATGGGACCTAATTAAACTTAAAAGCTTTTTCACAATGAAGGAAAGTATAAGCAAGGTGAAAAGACAGCCTTCAGAATGGGAGAAAATAACAGCAAATGAAGCAACTGGCAAAGAATTAATCTCAAAAATATACAAGTGGCTCATACAGCTCAATACCAGAAAATTAAACAACCCAATCAAAAAATGGGCCAAAGAACTAAACAGACATTTCTCCAAAGAAGACATACAGATGGCTAGCAAACACATGAAAAGATGCTCAACATCACTCATTATCAGAGAAATGCAAATCAAAACCACTATGAGGTACCATCTCATGCTGGTCAGAATGGCTGCTATCAAAAAGTCTACAAACGATAAATGCTGGAGAGGGTGAGGAGAAAAGGGGACCCTCTTAGACTGTTGGTGGGAATGCAAACTAGTACAGCCACTATGGAGAACAGTGTGGAGATTCCTTAAGAAACTGGAAATAGAACTGCCATATGACCCAGCAATCCTACTGCTGAGCATACACACTGAGGAAACCAGAAATGAAAGAGACACGTGTACCCCAGTGTTCATTGCGGCACTGTTTACAATAGCCAGGATGTGGAGACAAACTAGATGGCGACTGGCAGGTGAATGGATAAGCTGTGGTACATACACACAATGGAATATTACTCGGCTATTAAAAAGAATGCATTTGAATCAGTTCTAATGAGGTGGATGAAACTGGAGCCTACTATACAGAGTGAAGTAAGTCAGAAAGAAAAACACCAATACATTATATTAATGCATATATATGGAATTTAGAAAGATGGTAACGATGACCCTATATGTGAGACAGCAAAAGAGACACAGATATAAAGAACAGACTTTTGGACTCTGTGGGAGAAGGTGAGGGTTGGATGATTTGGGAGAGTAGCACTGAAACATGTACATTACCATATGTGAAATAGATCACCAGTCTGAGTTCAATGCATGAAACAGGGAACTCAAAGCTGGTGCACTGGGACAACCCTGAGGAATGGGGTGGGGCAGGAGATGTGAGGGGGGTTCAGGATGGGGGACACATGTACACCTATGGCTGATTCATGTCAATGTATGGCAAAAACCACTACAATATTGTAGAGTAATTAACCTTCAATTAAAATAAATAAATGAATTAAAAAATATCCCCCAATAAATAAATTTACTCATTCTTAAGTGTTTTCTATGGATCTTCCTGACCCAGGGATCCAACTCATGTATCTTGCATCTCCTGCATTGCAGGTAGATTCTTTACCCACTGAGCCACTGGGGAAGCCCTGAGAGAATTTAAGTTCTTTTAATAAACACACTTGTGGTTGCACAGATCACAAGACCCAGGCCACTCCTGATTGGGGAATCAGGTGGAGCAAGGCCATGCCACTCCCCATCCAGAGGAGGACCTGGATGGTTGGAGGACCTCCAACCTCGTGGAGGCCGCAGCTGCTGCCTTTGCTGTCTGGTTGGCGTGATCCCTGGAGAAGCTGCCTTTGCCTTTCTCATGGCTCTTTTCAGTTTTTTTTTTTTTTTGACCTTCCTCAACTTTCCTTGAGGCTGGTTTAGGGCCAGCTGGCCTGTAAGCTTCAAGTAACTGGGAACCCCACCCATTCCTGAGGGGTTTGGTTGGTTCGTCTGCCACAGCAAAGCCCCACAGACTGGGTGGCTTAAACAGCACACATCAATTTCCTCTTCCCCCCAGTCATGGAGGCTGGAAGCCCGAGATCCAGGGATGGACAGGACTGGTTTCTCCAGAGGCCTCTCTCCTTGGCTTGCAGATGGCTGCCCTCTTGCTGCATCCTCCTAGGGTCTTTCTGTGTCCAAATTTCCCCTTCTTGTCAGGACACCTGTCACATTGGATCAGAGCCCACATGATAGCATCATTTTTAACTTAATCACATCTTTAAAGTCTCTGTCCCCAAATAGTTATGCTCTGAGGTGCAGGGTCTTAGGGCTTCAACATGTGGGTTCTGGGGGGACAGAGTTTACCCCATAACACCAAGGGTCAATTGAGAGAGTGAATGGAAAGTCTTCTGGCTCAAGATTTTGGGCTGCCTACTTCCTCTTCCTGGACTGTCATTATATGGCTTCCCAGGTGGCTCAGTGGTAAAGAATCCACCTGCCAAGGCAGGAGATCCGTTTGATCCCTGGGTCAGTAAGAACCCTGGAGTAGGAAATGGCAATCCATTCCAATATTTTTGCTTGGAGAATCCCATGTACAGGGGAGCCTGGCTGGCTACAGTCTAAGATGTTACAAAGAGTCAGACACGACTGTGTGGCTAAATACACACTGAGCATGCTTCATACCTGCAGTGCTCTGCTGTGGACACTGGCTTGAACCCTGAAATGTCTGGGCCCAGGCGGGGCCACTTTTGGCTTCAGCCAGCAGCCTTCTCCTTGACTGCATTGTTTCCTCCACTCCCAAACCCCTCCCCACCATCACCCACTGGTGATGTCTGAAGGCGGTAACTCATAACCCTGTGGGACAGGATGGTCTAGGGAGCCTGGGGGGTTACTCTTGTTTTCCAGGGTTGCCTGTGAAAGCCACAGGGGAGAAGACAAGGAGCTTAGTTAAGACCTGAATTCTGAGTTCAGAGAATCACGGGCTGGCAATGGAGCCCATTACTGCCCCCTGGGGTGGCTGAGAGTTGTCAACTCAGCAGAACCTACTCCCTACCTGCCACCATCCTACTTTCAGTCACTGAAGAAGATGCGTGGAGGCCATGAGGGTGGATGGAGCTTTTTGGGAGAAGAGGGAGTTTCTGGGACAAAAGCCATCACTCCCTGTTGGCATGTGTCTAAAACATTCTCTTGCCTTCTGTATGTCTTCCAGTGCAGTTGGGGTGCATGAAGAGCCTCCCAGGTCTACCTCATAGGTTAGAAAGTGACTCTTACCTGCTCAGGTGCTGACCAGTAGAGCTGCCCTGTGGGTTGGGGGCAGGGAGAGAGGAAGTAAGGAAAGGAGGGGGCGGAGGAGTGCTGGTGCAGAAGGCAGCCTTGCTTGTGGCCCAGCTTGCTTGGCCCATGGGGCAAGCTCCCCCATGGTCAAGGGGACATCCACATTTAATCCATCACAGTGCTGCTTAAGGGGACCCCAGCAGCAAGAGGCTGAGGGTGGCCCTTCTGAGACAACAAAAGTGCACCCTTCCACCCCTGAGTGTCCATTTGGCTAGGACTGAGGTGGGAGAGAAAGGGGAGTGTAGCCTCAAATGCAAGGGGAACATTGTAGAATGAACTGGGCTACCTCAGCAACAGGAGCAAGGTTGTTTCATTCAGTGGAGCTGAATCTGAAATGATGAAACGGAATTACGTCTTGCTAAAAGAACAGCCCAGGAGGCAGGGAGACTTCACAGAAGAGTTGTAGCACTAATGAGAAAAAATAAAATCCATTGTATGTTTATATGCTAATGAGTGGAGGCCCTCACTTAAGTAGCTGTTCCTGGCATCAACAGAGGAAAGGTCGGATGGTGATACCTATTGGGGATTTTTGTAAAGTAGTCTAGGATTCACAAGAACCAAAAGTTTGTAAAACAGAGAGAAATAGTGCTTTAGTGATAGAGGGACAGGCCATGGTATCCACATTTCATGGCAAGATTTATGCTGTGTTCCCATAGAATTAGAATTTAGAATTGCATGCTCAGTCTGGGCAAGAATACTGGAGTGGATTGCTATTTCCTTTCTCCAGGGGATCTTTCCAACCCAGGGATTGACCCTGGGTCTCCTGCATTGCAGGCAGACTCTTTACCATCTGAGCCACCAGGGAAGCCCCCAAAGCAGTGAAAGTAATAACAATTTTTAAACCAGGATTTCTTATTTACTTAGGAGCTACCATGTTCGAGAGACAGTATGGTCCTTTGCAAACCTGGTTTTTAATCCTTATGCTCCCTCCCCGGCCAGCAGATGCTGTTATTGCACCCACACCAACCATTGTACCGAAGAGGAAACTGAGGCCCAGGGAGCTGTGTTTTGCATCTGAGAATGCTGGAGTTGGGATTCACGTACCTGTCTGATGTATGATTTATATCACCCCTGCCTCCCTTTGCCCCAGATTTGGAAGACTTTCCAGGGGTTCCCTTGGCCCGTGGAGTTTTGGTGTCATTTTTTGGCTGCACTTGGGTCTCTGTTGCTGTGTGAGGGCTTCTCTAGTCGTCGTGAGTGGGGGCTACGCTCTAGTTGTAATGCTCGGGCTTCTCACTGCCATGTCTTCTCTTGTTGCAGAGCACAGGCTCGAAGGGAACAGGCTCAGTGATTGTGGCACAAGGGTTTAGTTGCCCCAGGGCACGTGTGATCTTCTCAGATCAGGAATCAAACTCCTGTTCCCTGCATTGGTGGGTGGATTCCCAACCACCGGACCACCTGGGAAGTCCATGGGGCTGTGCTTTAATAGTTGGGTGTGGCAGCATGTGGTGCATTTGGATTTCGATGTAAATTTCCAGAATTATATTGGAAAGACTGTGAGGGGGTAGGTTTTAGGTTCCAAGTAAGCCAGTGTTGCTGAAGAGTGGTGGTAATCTGGTATTCATATTAAAGTGACTTCATTGCGCTCACAGGCTGGGGAAACCAGGGATAGTTCTGGGACCAACAGAGGACTTAGGGGAAGTGCAGAATCTAGACACAACCACCCTGGACTCCTGCCATAATATTTATTCACTCTGTGACTTTGAACAAGTAATGCCACTTCCCGAAATTCGGCTCAGTTGAAGATGGGACTAAGGGTCTCTGCTTCTTAGGAAGCCTGCAAAAGATAAGTGACTCATGAGTGGTCAGCACCTGGCCTGGTGCCTGTTCAAGAAAGCTTGAAATACATATGGGCTTCCTGCCTCCAGGGAGCTTCCCTTGTGGCTCAGACGGTAAAGAATCCGCCTGCAATGCAGGAGATCCAGGTTTGATCGATGGGTTGGGAAGATCCCTTGGAGAAGGGAATGGCTACCCACTCCAGTATTCTTGCCTGGAGAATCTCATGGACAGGGGAGCCTGGTGGGCTGCAGTCCATGGGGTTGTAAAGAGTTGGACACGGCTGAGCGACCAACACTTTCACTTTTCCTGCCTCCAACAGGGCCAGTGATAGACTGGGAGGGAATCTGCGGTTCCCCTTTGCAGTAGGGAGGAGGAAGATGGGGTGAAGGAGGAAGAGGAGAAGAGTGAGGGAGACTGAGAGAGATGTCCAGAGCATCTCCTGGGAGGAAGGATTTGCAGTTATCTGCCTCCCAGCTGCCCTTTGGGGCTGCAGCCACCTGCAGATGCACTGAACTAGAACAAAGAAACTCCAACCAGGAAGACAATGCTGTCCACAGCTGCAGACGTCCCCAGAGGGAAGGGGTGGCCCACACTCTGCTACATCTTCGCTTCCATCCCTTCCTTTCAACAAGATCATCCAGTTGTAGACAAAAGTAAACGTAGGGCAAACTAGCAATAGGTTGGTGCTGCTGCTAAGTTGCTTCAGTCGTGTCCGACTCTGTGCAACCCCATAGACAGCAGCCCACCAGGCTCCCCCGCCCCTGGGATCCTCCAGGCAAGAACACTGGAGTGGGTTGCCATTTCCTTCTCCAATGCATGAAAGTGAAAAGTCAAAGTGAAGTCACTCAGTCGTGTCTGACTCTTAGCGACTTCATGGACTGCATGGACCTCATGGACTGCAGCCTGCCAGGCTCCTCCGTCCATGGGATTTTCCAGGCAAGGTAACAATAGGTTACTGGAATTGAAAGAGATACTGGAAATTTCTACATGCTACTGGCTGTTCAGGACAAATGCCTGGCTTTTTTGCTGGGCATTTACGTGTAATTCTCTGTGCTTGTGGCTTCTTTCACCCACATTTCTGACTCTTATTGAATGCTCTCAGGGGGCTGTCTCTCCCCTCAGGGATCTTAGTCTCCTTGGAGAGATGCATAGAGCAGTGGCAGCTCAGCATGAGTCAGGACACAGGAAATGTACATGACTCGGGTGCTAATCCGGGGAGGCTTCCTGGAGGAGCTGCTATCTTTCCTACAAGTCTGAGAAAATGAGTAAGAACAAGGTGATGGAGGAGACTTTTCAAGCAGAAGCCACAGCAGGAGTGAAGGAGGGTAGACACGCTGAGCAAACAGGGAGGCCAAGTGTGAGGGGTAGGGTGATGATGGGGGACAAAGATGAGGCTGGAGAAAAATTCAGCATCCAGTTCGTGGAGAATCTGGAATTTTTTCAGAGCTCATCCTGGAACCAGTGATGGATTTAAGCTGGGAGCAGGATGATCACATTGGTCTTTTTAGAAAGAGATCTGAGGGAGCGATGGATGGAGTACTCCGAGAGGCAGAAACCAAGCTTGCTTCTGTTGTTTAGTTGCTCAGTCATGTCAGACTCTTTTGCCACCCCATGAACTCTTAGGAGGCTTTTTATAGGAATCTGGCCCTGAAGATGGGCTTGAGAACAAAGGCTATTTTCATGACAATGGAATCTGGAGGACAGATTCCAGAGGGAGGAAGTGTAGTGCTGGCTGGACGAGGTGCTGGTGGGATGTGGTTGTGACAGGGCGGGAGGGTTAGGGGGCTCTGGATCAGGCAGCTGGAGAGAGGGTGGGGCATCGCTGAGGACAGGGGTCTTGGGAAAGCTGACAAGTTCAGTTGGAAACGAGTTGACCCTAAGGGCTTCTGGGGATATTGGTATCTGGATTTGCAGCTTGGCAGAGCTCTTGGGGTTGGGCTTGTGGAGTAGCACATTGTCAGCAGGGCAGGGGTAAGAGGGAGTGTGTGGATGAGAGGAGAGGGGCTGGGGAGGGGGTCCTGAGAGCAGGCCATTTGGGGTTGGGAGGAGGAAGCAGGATGGAGCAAAAGAGAGGTGGAAGCCAGGGGAGGAGTCCCAGCAGCCAAAGGAGGAGGAATTGAGGGCAAGAGGGATGGTTCTAGAAAGACAAGGATGCTGAAGCATTTGTGGGATTTAGCAGTGAGTGGTGACTGGACAAGTGTGGTTGCCGTGACATGGAGGCAGGCAGACTTTGGTGGGTCACAGAGCAGCTAGAAGAGCAACTAGAGCAGCTAGAAGGCTGGGAACTGGGGCGCTGAGTATGGAAGTAGATGTTGCTCAGAGTAGGGAGGAGAGACTGGGATGAGAGAGACTAAGGATGCTTATAATCGAAAAGGGTGATCCGTGAAGATGGTGAAAACCCCAGAGAGGAAGAAGCAGTGGATAGAGCCAAGTGGCTCTTGGGAATCCGGAGTGGGTCCTCTAGTTGGGTAGGGGCAGGAGGTGATGTGTTTGCAGCTTGGAGAGGCTTTGATATACTGGTCCTCCCTCCCCTTTCCCTGTCACCTTCCCCCTTCCTGGAGGCACGTCAACGCTAGGCTGGGTGCTCAGATCAATTGGCTGGGACTGGTCAGACTGCAGCAGAGGCTGGACAGAAGGGCTTGTGCACATGCTGGAATGACAGAGGACAGAGGTGTGGGGGCAGGTGCTGAGGTCACTAAGGCTGGCTGTAAGCCGGATGCGAGTCTTCATGGCAGCAGGTGGCATGCCAGCTCTCCAGGCACCATAGAAGGGTTTACGAGGACCTCAGCTACTTGTGGAAGGACCCCAGCGTGGTGCTGAGAGTATAGGCAGCTTGCATCAATAATCCCACCCAGGAGGATACTGGGCAGAGCTGGGCAGGGTCTCAGGGGTCTGGCCAGGAAGCCTGGGGTTTGGGGACAAGGCTCCAACCTGAGAGCTAGAACTGAAGTGCTAAGTGGGGTCCCTGACATCTAGAAGCCAGGCCAGAGGGAGGAGTGGGAGCCTCGGCACGGAATGCCTGCTTCCGGTGCCAGACGCTAGCAGAGCAATGTGGGATTGGCCTCCCCCCAGGAGATCGGCAGCAGGCATCACCAGGTCAATGGTGGGGGGAGGGGAGGTAGAAGAGGGGTGTGCACCCTGTCACTTCTCAGAAGGGCTATCAGGGGTTTGGGGGAGGAGACCCCCAAGAGGAACCAAAAGATGTTCTGGCTCAGGTGAAACTGTCCCAGACAAGGTAGGACAAACAGAGCCTCGGAGACCAAGCACACGTGGGCTGGAATCCTGGCTGTAGCAGTACTAGCTGTGTGACCTTGGAAACATCTGAATTTTCCAGAGCTATGTCTACTCTTCTGTAAAATGAGAGCTCAAATCTCTCTGGCCCGAGTCATTGTGAAAAATAAGGGAGATGAAGTTGGGAAAGATCCCGTTGTGATGAGCAGTGGCTCATAGTGGGGTCTTGGTAAAGGACAGGCCTCTCTGTTTCCTCCTGAGAGATGCTGCTCTGACCTTGTTAACACTTGTTAAGTATAGAGCTCCAGGGTGTCGGGTGATGAGGCTTGGTTCAATAAAGAGCAGAGGGAACTGAAACGGAAAAGGTTATTACTCAAAGGTCCTAGACAAGGTACATGGCAGATTGCAAGGGGCCCCGTGGGGAAGTCAAGGCAGCCCATGGAGGGCAGACGGAGAGAGAGGCACATGGCTTCATTAGAGCCCACTGATGGTGTGCTTTGGGGTTCCTGGGCTAAGTCCACATTGGTCATTTGAAATCCAAAAGAGCAGGATTTTGATACACTTCTTGGGGGTCTTATTTAAGGTGCTTATAAAGGGAAGGCCCTGGGAGGTAAAGGAGACTGTTTATCACTTGGGACTTTTGGAGGAATGTACATTTACTTTCCACTCTGTAGTCGGTTACTAGGGGATGTGCTTGCTAATATAATAATGATATAATACATTAATATAAATATATAATGTTATATGCCATATATATTGGGTTGGCAAAAGATTTTTATTCAGGTTTTTCCATAACCCCTTAATATAATGATAATCTAATTAGGGGTTAATGTCATTTTCAGGCCCCTGAAAGACATTTGGTTCAACAAAATGGATGCTGAGGCAGCAACAGCCTAGCTAAACTCTTGACAGATGGGGGTTCGTACTGAGCACTGACATCACAGCTATTTTTGGTACCAGCTCACATGGACCAAAGGGAGGGTGTTTCATAAATCACCTGTGAGTGTTGAGCACTGTTGTGGATAAAAGATGACCGTATGCTCTTTGAAGCTCGTCTCACTGAGAGGTGGGATGTATGGCACCTCCCCTTATGCCTGGGAAGGCTCTGGATTGCTTGGACATCACTTGGAAGTGATGCTGTGCATTTCCAGACCCAGAGCGTAAGAGACTTTACTCTTTATTCCTGGAACACTTAGCCTAGTCCTGGGCCACCATGCTATGAGGAAGCACAAGTAGCCCCACGGGCAGGCCCAGAAGAAAAGGAACGGAGGTCCTCCAGTGAATCCCAGCTGAGCTACCAGCCAACAACCAGCACTGTATGGTGGTCCAGCTTGTAGCCAAGTGAGTGCACCAGCTTGGAACTGGGTCGTCCAGCTCCTGCGGATTTGCCCAAATTGAAGATTTGTGAACCAAGTTCATGATTAGTGTTTCAGCCACCAAGTCTTGGGCGTATAACTTGTCATGAAGTCACAGGATAACAGGAATAAACACACACCATGGCACCAACAGTTTCTGGTGCTGAAAACCAGGAAGATCATCAAAGAAATAAGCCATGATAAAAGTCCATCACAAATATTGCTTATCTGTCACAGTACAGCTATTTGTCCATTTCTTTCTTTTTTTTTTTGGCAATATGTGGGTTCTGAGTTCCCCAACCAGGGACTGAACCCACGCTCCCTGTAGTGGAAGCCCAGAGTCTTAACCACTGGACCACCAGAGAAGTCTCTATTTGGCCTTTTCTACTCAGTCAACCATAGATACCCCTCCACTTGTTGGCCAAGTCTGTTTCCCTGAGCTTTGTGGCAATATTGGTGCTATTAGGAAGAAACTTCAGCTTCTTTCCATCCCTGGCAGAGCCCACGGGCTCACTGCAGCACGTAGGGGCAACAGCCAAGGGCCCAGAGAGATGGAGCTGCCTCTAGCACTTGGCCGAGGAGGGAGGAAGCCCCATCTGAGCCTCCTTCCCTGGGACCAGGTGGAAATCGCACTCTCCTTATAATTAGAGGCATGAAGAACACCCTTGGGCCTCAGCATCCCCATAAAGTGCTCCACAAGCCCAATGGAGCTGTTGACAATGACAAAACAGATGGTATGGCAGAGATTGAAGTTACTCACCGGAGGGGTCATATTACCTCCAAGTATGAGGCCATAAACAATGCAGCACCGCTTCCTACCTTCTAAATTAGCTGGAAAAATAAAAGAGGACAAAGCGCTTCTGTTAGCAGTAGGCTCTCAAGGAGGCAGCTTCGGCGATGTGTCACCAGCGGCATCTCGTCCTGCCTGTCTCAGGGAGCTCCGGCTGACGAGCTGAGCTGGACGTTATTAATGCCACTTTGCCAAAAATGCTGCACGCTCAGACTAATGCCTTGTGGCATTTGCTGCTTTCCTGGGGCTCCAGAGATGGAGAGAGAGAACTGAAATAGCAATTCAATGCTGGTCGTCAAGGCAACAGGATCCTTCAGGATGTACCATGAGGTGTTGTGCTTGGCACCTGGAGAGGATGGGAGAAAAGAAATCCCAAATGCAGACCCTACCCTCCAGGAGCCTACATTCTTCTAGGGAAGACACATTTGTGGTTTGTGAATCTCTTAGGGCAGGCTTTCCCTAACTAGGTCCTGGGGAGTGTGAGTACAGCGAGATGTTTAGTCGCTAAGTCTTGTCTGACTCTTTGCAACCCCATGGACTGTAGCCCGCCAGGCTCCTCTGTCCATGGGATTTCCCAGGCAAGGATACTGGAGTGGATTGCCATGCCCTCCTCCAGGGGATCTTCCTGACTCAGGATTCAAACCCAGGTCTACTGCTGAGCCACCAGGGCTTCCCTAATAGTGTTGCAGTGCATGCTGGACAAAAAGAAGTCAAATGTTACTGGGCTTCTCTGAGTTTTTAAAAAGCTCAAGTATGGGAATTCCTTGGTGATCCAGTGGTTAGAATTCCATGCTTCCAATGCATGGGCACAGGTTCAATCCCAGATCGGGTAACTAAGATCCTGGTCTACTACCTTTTACACAAAGTCTTTGACCATGGAAGCTCTCGTTCACAGAACATTTCAGGGGATTGAGAAACCATAGGGTCTGTGGGGACCCTTGATTAGGAGATAATAAAAAGTGGTGTGTGAGTCAGTTTTTAGAGTGTATGGAACAGCTCAGGAGCACAAGAGAATTTAGAGCAGGGAAGTTGGTGCTGGCTGGGAAGTGGGGAGGAGCTGAGCTGAGTCTTGCAGATTCAGAGTGGGTGATGAGGGCAGAGAGTGGTCTCCTTGGGGGATGTGGATGGCTCTTCTGGAACTCAGACCATCCTTGTGGGAGGAATAAAGTTATGACACAACAGGTCATGAGCTGTGCTAAGTCACTTCAGTTGCGTCTGACTCTTCGCAGTCCTGTGGACCATAGCCCCCCAGGCTCCTCTGTCCATGGGATTCTCCAGGCAAGAATACTGGAGTGGGTTGCCATTTCCTTCTCCAGGGGATCTTTCAGACCCAGAGATAAAACCTGCATCACCCGCATTTCAGGTGGATTCTTTACTGCTGAGCCACTGGTGAAGCCCCCTACCTAGAACCTGTGTACTAACCAAATGCTCACTCTGCTGCTGCTGCTAAGTCGCTTCAGTCGTGTTCGACTCTGTGCAACCCCACAGATGGCAGCCCACCAGGCTTCTCCGTCCCTGGGATTCTCTAGGCAAGAACACTGGAGTGGGTTGCCATTTCCTTCTCCAATGCATGAAAGGGAAAAGGGAAAGTGACACGACTCTTAGCGACCCCATGGACTGCAGCCTACTAGACTCCTCCATCCATGGGATTTTCCAGGCAAGAGTACTGGAGTGGGGTGCCAGTGCCTTCTCCGAAATGCTCACTCACTGATGAGCAAATGAAAGAAATGAATTATGGCTGTGTGCTGAGCTGTATGCCCTGCCATATATTTACCAATCCTTCTCTACCCATTTGTTCCATCCACTTCTGCTTGGTGAGTTGGAGGAGGAGGTAACATCCTGAGGAGGGTATCGTACATGGAGAAGGATGGTCCATGGGAATGCACTGCATCCTTTCTGTCTTGTCCACCACTGGCTTAGCAACTGGATAGACGCCCTTCCGTCTCCTGTGCCAGGTGGGCACATTTCCCAGGGAGCAGGGCTCTACCTGTGGCGCCGGAGAACTTTCCTAAAGTGTTAGTCTGCCTGATGGGTCCTTGTCTGCTGAGGTCCTGCCATATTCTCAGCGAGGTTCTGCCTGGTGTTTGGAATCCACATGGTAATCAGCAGTTGGCCTCAATCCATGAAGCCTGTTGGCTAATGACTGAATGTTCTCACTTTGGGCTTGGGTTGGGTTTATGGTTCCACCAGCCAATCAGGAAAAAGGCAAGTTAGTCAAATGCTGATCTGCTTCCAACTTGACTCTGAGGTTTGCAGGGGGCATCCCTGGCATAGTCTTCCATCTGGCTGGGAGACAAGTCTTCTGGCTCAGGATCGAATTGAATTCACCTTCCAAGTGATACTGAGATGGCTCCTGCATGAGATGTGTTTCAGGCATCCTGTCTCGTGGAACTCTGACGGGAAACCTGTGAACTACAGGGAGGTCCCTTCCTATTTTACAGTCAGAGACATGAAATTTGAGGCAGGACCAAGGACAGAATTGGGTACTCTTTTTCAAATTCCAGCTTGCTTTCTATAAGGGGCTTCCCTGATAGCTCATTTGGTAAAGAATCTGCCTGCAATGCAGGAGACGCCCGTTTGATTCCTGGGTTGGGAAGATCTGCTGGAGAAGGGATAGGCTACCCACTCCAGTATTCTTGGGCTTCTCTTGTGGCTTAGCTAGTAAAGAATCCACCCGCAATGCGGGAGACCTCAGTTTGATCCCTGGGTTGGGAAGATCCCCTGGAGAAGGGAAAGGCTACTCACTCCAGTATTCTGGCCTGGAGAATTCCATGGACTGTATGGGGTCACAAAGAGTCGGACACGACTGAGTGACTTTCACTTTCACTTTGTACCAGGCAGCATTTTTTGTGTACTTTATCTTTTTGATTTTTTTTCCCCCAAATATATGGCAGACCATAGTGACTTTCTAGGCTGGGAAAAACCTCTTGTTCCAACTATCAGCATTGTTTTTCTTGGGTATTCAAAATGGCCCAGGTCTCAGGAGCCTATGGGTAAAGATGAAAACGTATTAGCGTGAGTGTGTGCATGCTCAGTCATTCAGTCGTGTCTGACTCTTTGTGACCCCTTGGGCTGTAGCCCGCCAGCCTCCTCCATTCATGGAATTTTCCAAGCAGGAATACAGGAGTGGTTTGCCGTTTCCTTCTCCAGAGGATCTTCTTGAGCCCATGTCTTCTGTGTCCCCTGAGTGGGCAGGCAGATTCTTGACCACTGAGTCACCTGGGAAGCCCTGATGTATTAATATGAATGCTCCAACTAAGCTCCCTTCTCTCCCTGATCCGTGAACTCCCAGTTCTGCAGCCTCTGACCTGCTCCCATGTCCATCTGTCCCCGTGTTTCCTGCCATGTCACCTTCCTCGTCTGCAGTCCACTGTGCACAGATCATCTGGGGAAGGGGCCTCTTCCACCTCTGCTGCTGGTGCTTCCTCTAGGATGCTGACGCTACGCTGAGTTCTTTCCACTCCCTCTCTGTGGTGTGCTAGAGTTGGCTTCTGCTGGCTGTGAGAATCTATTGTGTGCATTTCTTCCCAATGACAGTGTGTAGTGTACCATGAAAATGGTAGTTTCAAATTGACCATGGTGGAAGTGCTCACCTGGCCAACAAGTTCATACTGCTTTTCCCATAACATCGTACGGAAAACCTGAATGAACTTTTTGGCCAGCCCAATATTTACACCATGGAAATGGGCAAATGCTGTGTTATCAAGGGGGTGTCCCTGGTGGCTCAGTGGTAAATAATCTGCCTGCCAATGCTGGAGACCCGAATTTGATTCCTGGTTCAGGAAGAGCCTGTGGAGAAGGAAATGGAAACCCACTCTCGTATTCTTGCCTGAGAAATCTCATGGACAGAGGAGCCTGGCGGGCTACAGTCCATGAGATCACAGAGTTGGACACACACGCATGCATCAAGAACCCCTCTCTCTCAGCCTAGAGTTGACATTTATGTATCACTGTCCCCTCCCTGCTGCACTTCGTGTCCTGGACCTTGAAACAGCGCTGGGCTGCCTGGAGTCCCATGGAACCTTCCACCAGCCTTGCCTCTTTTGGCTGCAGTGCTATCTTAGCCCTTTGCCTTCTTTGCAGAGTTAGGCAACAAGTCAATGGTTCCATCTTCCCTCTCTCACTCAGGACCCACCTGTACAAAAAACCCTGCCACAACAACCCCTCCTATCCTCCTGTGAAAATGCTCCCTGCCCATGCCACAACAACCCCTCCTATCCTCCTGTGAAAATGCTCCCTGCCCAAGAAAAAACAAGAGCATGCACTAAAAAAACAAAACAACCTCCCCGGGCACATCAGTTCAGTTCAGTCGCTCAGTCGTGTCCGACTCTTTGTGACCCCATGAATCGCAGCACTCCAGGCCTCCCTGTCCATCACCAACTCCTGAAGTTCACTCAAACTCAAGTCCATCAAGTCGGTGATGCCATCCAGCCATCTCATCCTCTGTTGTCCCCTTCTCCTCCTGCCCCCAATCCCTCCCAGCATCACAGTCTTTTCCAATGAGTCAACTCTTCGCATGAGGTGGCCAAAGTACTGGAGTTTCAGCTTTAGCATCATTCCTTCCAAAGAAATCCCAGGGCTGATCTCCTTCAGAATGGACTGGTTGGATCTCCTTGCAGTCCAAGGGACTCTCAAGAGTCTTCTCCAACACCACAGTTCAAAAGCATCAATTCTTTGGTGCTCAGCTTTCTTCACAGTCCAACTCTCACATCCATACATGACCACTGGAAAAAACCATAGCCTTGACTAGACGGACTTTTGTTGGCAAAGTAATGTCTCTGCTTTTGAATATGCTTTAGGTTGGTCATAACTTTTCTTCCAAGGAGTAAGCATCTTTTAATTTCATGGCTGCAGTCACCATCTGCCCCAAAAAATAAAGTCTGACACTGTTTCCCCATCTATTTCCCATGAAGTGATGGGACCATATGCCATGATCTTCGTTTTCTGATTGTTGAGTTTAAGCCAACTTTTTCACTCTCCTCTTTCCCTGGAGCACATATATGCATTTAAATAGATGAATGGGGAAGGGACCTAAATGGATACATGGGGGAGGGGACTTAAATAGATGCATTGGGGAGAGGACTGACTTTCTCAAATCTTAGGTCAGGCTTGGTCCTGAGACCTACTTAGATGTGTATGTTTAAAATTTGATTTCTCAAAAATCACACAAAAGCATCTAAGACACTTTTAATGGAACAGAGAGGCCCTCACTGGGCCCTCAGCCTGGAAGCTGGGCCTCCAGTTTGTGCTTCTTTGCTCACTGTGTGCTTGTAGGTGCATTTACTGATCTCCAGTGTGCCTTGGATGTGTTAAGGTTGTTTAACTGCCAAAGCAACCCTTAAACTTCAACGGCTTATGTTGACTTCTCACACATGCTGTAGGAAGGGGAAAGAGAGCGAGCACTGGGTCTGAAAGGGTTTTGTTTGTTTGTTTTTAGGTCTTTTTAATGAATTTGTTACAGTATTGCTTCTGTTTTATGGTTTGTTTTTTTGACCTCAAGGCATGTGGGAATCTTAGCTCCCTGACCAGGGATTGAACCTGCACCCCCTGCTTTGGAAGGTGAAGTCTTAACTACTGGACTGCTAGGCAAGTCCCGGGTCTGGAAGGTTTTTATAGGCCAGCCAGGAGGTGGCAGTCATCAGTTCCTTTACTTCTCCATTGGCCAGAATTTGGTCCTGTGGTTATACTGCTCAAGGAAGAAGGGGTTCACAAACACCCACCTCTGTGCCATGTTGGAGAAGTTCTTCCCCTCTGGGTACCAGGTTCTTGTCTAAAGTATAGAGGTCCTGCTCTGTGGAATCTATAAAGCTGCTTCCTGTTCTGAGTCCTTGAGTCTCTTGTTTCATTATTGCCAAACAAAGCGAGCAGATTGGCTTGGCTTCTCATTCTTGGCTTGGCTCCCCAACATCTTTCGCTGCGCAGTGGAGGCAGCCCTTCCCAAAGAGTCTGTTCGAAATGCTAATCAAGGTATTAGTGCCCCATCATTGTCTCTCCGGAAACAATGTCCGGACCCATCTCTCTCTTTCCAGGTCTTCCGAGAGACCAAATTTGAACTCATTTCATCAAGGCCAAATGTCAATCATAAGAGGAAATCTATATGAAATTTTAATTGCAAGATGTTCGGTGCAAGTTTAATGAGTTGAGATAAGAGATCTGAGAATTCCCGCATTCTCGGTTCATGCATAATGTTGACTCAAATTGGCTCTCTGGAGGTGGAGGGAATTGCATTTTTAGAATTTACACACCAAGAGAGCAAATGGAGTGGACCCTGAAGGTTAAGGTCATAAATCAGAATCATTTAACTGACTCTGAGTGATTGCCGTAGACTGTCCTGGCAGGGACAGCCAGCTGCAGCCGCCAGTGATGGTTCTGCGTCTGATTATTGAAATGTGCCTCAATATTCATAAATCAGTGGTCATTAATCCCCCCAATAGTACCTGTCGGCTTTCTAAACAAATTTCCAGCCTGCTAATGGAGATTGAAAGAGGCTGATGGGCACTAGCTCAGGATTGAAACAAATGAGGGTGTCCCTCTGACAGACTGGGAGCCCTGCCTTTTTTGGCACTTGATGTCCATCCACTTCGGGGTAAAGATGTCCCAGTGGAAATGGCTCTTTGCAAAAGAGCTCGATTTCGAGGCAGTTGCTCTCAACCCTTGTCATTGCTGGAGACGATGGCCTTGATGTTTTATGTCTCCATCTCTAAAATCTTGCTGGGACCAAATCAAATGATTTAAAAGCTTCCCTTCAATTGCTTGCTCATCCCTGTTTACCCACAGTAATTGGAAAATAAGTGCACAGCGCAGCAAAAGGCCATGACATTTATTGGACAACATGGGCACGAGCGTGGGGAGGAAATTGTAATTGGCGCGTCAGTCACTGGGGTAACAAATTTGGGAAGAAATCGAGAAATGGAAATGAGCCTGAACTCGCGGGGACATGATACAGAAAAGCGGTTTCATTACCACAGACACTTCAGTCTACATTCATTTTTTTCTTTGCCTTGTTTCTGGGTTGGATTCATAAATTATATATAATGGTGACCAGACTTCTGGGTAAGGGCACCATGTTGACTAGAATAATAGGCACCGCTCTGTAACTGTTGCATTTTAAATCTGGCAGAAAATGAGATTTGTGTGTGGGTGTGTGGGAGAAATGCTGTAGAGATTTGTCTCATGCTTGGTTTCACCTTGAAAAAAATGGAGCCAAAGGAAAGGGGCTGAAAATAAATGTTGTTTGCACATGCGATAGCTCAAAATAATGGTCCAGACTCTTAATTCCAAATTTATTTGTCATAGAAGAAATAAACACTTTAGCTGCAAAGCCTCTCTGCCCCACTGTCTCCCTCATTTGAGGCAACTGAGAACCAGAAATGGAGGAGGACTTACCCCCTGGTTGGCAGATAGACAGTGAAAATCCAGGCTGGTTGCCATGAAAAAGAGCAAAAGAGCAATGGTTAAAAAGCCATATTCCTTGGGGAGTGTGATTTGAAACACCCCACGCACAAAAGCGGCTTTGGCAGTATGCATGAAGAGTCTTAAAAAAATGTCCTTATCCTCTGACTCCTTTGGGATGTCTTCTATTCCCCCTTAGCACAGATTCTCATTTCTAGTAACAATTCCAAGGAAATACATTGACACATAAAGAGGTTCGTGGAAGCTGTATTTTAACACATTCAAAGCAAACTCCCCGTCCGCTGGTGGGGGAATGTTTAAGTAAACGGTGGAGCATCTCCTCGTGGGCGATTAAGGGCCCGTTTGCCATAGAACTTCAGAGACCAGATGACAACGTTGGGCAAATGCTTATGGAAAATGAAAAGGACACGCTCCAAGTCCGTCCACCTAGGGTGTTCACACCTACTTAGAAGACGCATGGCTGAACACCTAGAAGCAAATGGAGAAGCAGCGGTGATTTCCTCCGGAGTCAGTGTTTAATGAGCTGGCTGATGGAAATTTTTTTTCCAGGAAAAGGTATTTCCAACTGGATATATACTGTTCAATCGTGAGAAGAGATCGCATGAGAAAATGAAAAACTTTCTTGATTAGCTATAAAACTATATTCCCCCAATATTTAAAAAATTATTTATTTCTTTGGCTGCGATGAGTCGTAGTTGTGGTCACACCTGATCTTTAGTTGTGGCAGGGGGACTTTCGGTTGCAGCGTGTGCGAACTAGTTCTCTGAGCAGGGATCAAGCCCCAGCCCCCTGCATTGGGAGCTCGGTGTCTTAGCCCCTGAACCACCAGGGAAGTCCCTCCCCCAGCATTTTAAATGATGAAACTAACTTAGCAACAGGGTAGCATATATAAAAAAAAGAGGGGGGGAATAGGAACATAAGGGAATGATCCGTAATCTGAAGGAAAAAAAAATTACCACCAAAGACACCTATTAAAAAATGATTTGGATAAGTCAGTGTTCTCTGCTGAAGTCTGATGGAGGGTGTATTCAGTACTGCTGCTGAATAATCTTTCCCCAAATCTGCTTCGGGCTCCTCTTTGCCCACAGGATGGATCCAGGATGGCTAGTGGCCAAGCAGGACTTTGCCCCGTTGTATCCCTCCTTGTTCCCCCAAACTGAGCCTACCTTGCTCTTCTCCCCTGTCCATGCTGCTCTGGCTATGAGGAATGCCTTACCTTGATCTGACTCCCCTAGTGAATTCCTCTCCCCTCGTCAGAGCCCACCTGAAATAGCCCCTCAGACCCAGCTCAAAGGCGCCTTTCTTTTGGACGCTTTTGCTCCTCCCCTCCCTTTGTCCTAATGCCTGTGAAGAGAGTGATTTTCCCTTGGCTTTCTGCAGCCCTCTTATTTATCATCCTATGCAATACTTGCTCGTATTTCTCTAAATTTGTCTCCTCCACTGGACTCTGGGCTCAAGGACTTGGGAACCATATCTGACTCTGCCCTGTGTCCTAGCACATAACACAGCGCCTAACCCACTGTAGGCACACATAGAAAAGATTAATTGTATTTTTGTTGACATTTTTCTAAGTCCAAACAGTGCCCTTGCAGAGCACATTTTGTGAAGATTCCGATGGTGGAAGAAGGGTGTTGTTTGTAGAAACTTAGGGGGATACAGAAATATGAGGGAGGAGATGAAGACTGTCTGTGATTCCAGGACCCCAAAATCACCAGGCTGGCACAGTTCTCTGGTCCTGTGTCTGAGCACATGAACACACACACTCACGCAGATATTATCGTATGCATGGACGCAAGTAGTTTATAATAGGATATTTATGTATGCTAGTTTAACCAATATCTAATTATTAGACATACAGCTATTTTAGGCAATTTCTTTTTTTTTTTTTTTTTTAAACAAATGTATTTATTTTCTAGGCTCTTTGGTTTTGGCATGAGAACTCTTAGTTGCAGCCTGTGGGATCTAGTTCCCTGACCAGGGATTGAACCTCAGCCGCCTGCACTGGGAGCTTGGAATCTTAGTCACTGGACACCAGGGAAGTCCCAGCAATTTCTAATCTTTTACTCCCCCACCCGCTTTTTTATTTCTTTCACCAAAAATGTGTCACCAGGTACAATGTTCTGTGTGACCTACCCACAACTTCTATGCATATCTCTAATTATTTCCATGGCCTAAATATCCAGATGGGATGGTTTAGATTTTCTGAGAGCCATTACTAAATTCTCTCCGGGGAATACACCATCACAACCCCTGTCTTTCCGTCTCTTAAAGAACACATTTTATGCGAAGGGCCAGCAATGTATCTTATTTTAGAAAGAAGTCACCTAGAAGCCAAAGAATGGATCTTATACTGTAAGGTAGTAGAGATTCAAGTGGAAATAAATACATTCATGAAAACTTACCTTCCTGCCTGGCTCTTCTTGCTTAGCGGGAGCATCTTTTGGGTGCTCATCCCTGTTATGTGAAATCCATTTTAGGACAGGTCCATGGAGCCACGGAGAGAAAGCCTCTTAGTGTCTAAAGTACTAACAAGACTTATTTTTTTCCCTTACCAGTATGTACCTTTTTGATGCAGAAGTAATGCATATTCATGATGGAACTTCTTGGTAAATAGAGAAAACTAGGAAAAAAGTAATAAAAGCCACTCAAAATCATGCTGTGGTTTGTATTTGGGAGCATACTTTTCATGGCCAACAAGACACTCATAATTGGTGACATCACCTGGAAAGCCTTTGTGTGTCCCTGCTCTATGAACCCTGTGTTGATCGGCACCAACTTAAAGTCATTGGCTCCATCCTAAATCGCCATGTGACTGCTTGGCAAGGCACTTACTTTCTTTGCTCCAGAATTTCTTACTCATGATTCTCTCAAGATTCAGCCCTTAAGATGTTATGAATCTGTAACAATGTGATTCTACTAAGAATCAGATTCCTGGCTAGTCTGACATGTAGGCAAATTGTAACCACCTAGGTGACCAACAATGTTACTCAACCACATGACCCCTCCACCCCTTGAAAGCTTGTATCTGTCCTTTTGTTTCTCCATGATCTAACCACATAGGAACCACGCGTGTCTCCTCTGATAAACCCCATGCGGTTGTGCCTCTGTCTTTGCCTCAGCTGTTTTCTCTTCCTGGGACACACTTTCCTGACTTTTTCTTCAGCAGGGCACTCCTCAGATGTCACCTCCTCCAGGCAGCCTTCTCTGCTTTCCCCAAGGCCGAGTTAGTTACTAACTTCCCTGTGTTCCCACAGCACCATGTAAAAACGGTCATAATCATTCATATTGAATGACGCTGCAATTTTTGTCATCATTTCTTGTTGTTGTTTAGTCGCTGAGTTGTGTCTGACTTTTGTGACCCCATGGACTATAGCCGGCTGACTTCCTCTGTCCATGAGATTTCCCAGGGAAGAATGCTGGAGAGGGTTGCCATTTCCTCCAGGGGATCTTCCCAACCCAAGATCAAACCTGCATCTCTTATGACTTCTGCATTGGCAAGTGAGTTCTTTATCACTAGCACTCCCTGGGAAGTCTTTGAGTCTAGATGGTTCTGCTGTTAATTAAATTTATCAGTTACTGAAGATTTGGGAGGGATTATTTTTTATGGAGAAGGCAGTGGCACCCCACTCCAGTACTCTTGCCTGGAAAATCCCATGGATGGAGGAGCCTGGTGGGCTGCAGTCCATGGGGTTGCTGAGAGTTGGACATGACTGAGCGACTTCACTTTCACTTTTCACTTTCGTGCATTGGAGAAGGAAATGGGAGCATGTTACCATGCTGAAAGAGAAAGACGTTGCAAAGAGAGAGAGAGAGGGGTGACTTGGGTGGGGGGCGGGGGCAGGGGGTGAACCAAAAGGCAAAGATGGTGAGCATCTGTGCTTCCAGGGGGAAATGGAATTGCAGGTGTGCAGCCCCTTCATTTGTCAATGTCCTGTAAATCTGAAAATGGAAACAGTAATAACCAGGAATTGCATTTGCAACACCTCCGCCATGTTTATAGAGCCTCAGGCAGGACATCTGACCCATTAATGTCAGCCGATGGAAGGGCCACGTCCTAAACCTTTCATCTGAGACCCTCGGCCCCATCCCCGTTTCTTCACCGTAACACGTGTGTGACATAGGGAAACTGTCTTTGCCTCTGCAGACACATCCAGAGAATGGCCACGCATCAGAGCAGGGCTAGGCTCCCATGTGTCCTGAGCCACAGAAGCTAAGAGGGCCTTTTGGTACACGTACGGCAGCCTGCAGGTCCATGCTGCACACTAGTCAGAGCAGGGGCACGAAGTCATTCTGCATTTACATGTCCAGGCTCATGGGATGGTGAGTGAGTGGCGGTGGAGATGTTAGACGTGATCGTGTCGGGACATCCAGGGGGAACCCTCTACGTATGCACGGGCAGAGTTTGGAGCTGCAGGAGGAAGGCAGCAGGCAGGGCTCCACATCCACAACAAACCCAGTCTACACACCGAGAGCAAAGCCACCCAAAGAGAAGGCTGTCGGCAGAGGCCCTGTCACAGGCTGCCTTGGGCAGAGACACTTCGCTTAGCTGTTCTTTGGATAAAGAGTTAGTACTCCGTGTGCATTTTGAGCCCGCAAATAAGCAAAGAACTAAGGTGCTTCTGCAAAGCGTCATAAATTCCTAGTCCAAGGGAAGGGCTCGCAGCCTGGACTGGCTTGGAACAAGGTAAGCATGGGACATCTAGTGAAGGAGCCCAGAATGGACAGCACAAGAGGCAGGGAGGAACAGGACGACGCTCCCATTCTCACTTAGCGGGGGTCGCCGTAGCTATTTGATGGAGAGATGGGTTGGAAATGATCGTCAGGCCTGGCTGTGTGCACGCTAAGTCGTTTCAGTCGTGCCCGACTCTGCGACACCATGGACTGTAACCCGCCAGGCTTCTCTGTCCATGGGATTCTCCAGGCAAGAATACTGGAGTGGATTGTCATGCCCTCCTCCAGGGGATCTTTCTGACCCAGGGATCGAACCCATGTCTCTTACGTCTCCTGCATTGGCAGGCACATTCTTTACCACCAGTGGCGCCTGGGAAGCCCGATTTTCAGGCTAACACGCTGCGTATCTTCGTGGCTGGGGCTGAATTTGAGTCTAGGTGTGTCGGACTCTTCCTTTCCCCTGAGCCAGATGCTTGAGAGCTCAAAAGGGGAGAGGAAGGAGGGGAAGATTAATCTGGAGACTTGTGCTCATGTCTTTAGCTCGATGTCAGTGGTTTCAGCCTTTAACTTAACGTTAAACAGTTTCCATTCTACCTGTGGGTTCAACCCATCCCAGCCAAACTTTGTCTCCTCTTTAAAAAGTCCTAAGTCAAGGGACCCCTTAGGGTTGTGAAGTGTATGACTGACCTTGGTGAAACAGCTCTGTTGTCATGGAAACAAGGCGGTGGGGGGTGGGCAAATCAGCAAGTGGTCCCACCCCACTCCCTTGGGTTTCCGCTGGGCGGGGGGCAGGGCCCAGGGCCAGTGGCCCTGCTTCAGGATCTCTCTGCATATGGATTAAATAGCCTTCTAAATAGCCTTGGACAGGCGTTTGCCTCTGTGCCTCGTTTGTCAGATGAGGTGTGGGGATAATGATCACACTCACTTCTAGTGTTTTGCAGGGATTTACAGGAGACAGTCTGTGTGTGTGCCAGGCACAAGGTCAGTGCTTTTAAATAGTAGCCTGGTTTTACATTATCGGCCTTCCCCAGTGGCTCACTGGTAAGGGATCCACCTGAAGTGCCGGAGCTGCAGCAGGTGTGGATTTGATCCCTGGCTTGGGATGATCTGCTGGAGGAGGAAATGGCACCCCACTCCAGTATGCTTGGCTGCAGAATCCCGTGGACAGAGGAGCCTGGCGTGCTGCAGTCCATGGGGTCGCAAAGAGTCAGACACGACTGAAGCGATTGACCACACATGCATTGTACATTACTACTGACTCAACTCCTCTGCCTAGAACCTCAGACTCGTGGGAGTGGCCTGTCTTTACCCTCATAAGCACCCACGGTTCGACATCTCTGAATAAGATGGGTAATTGCACCGGGAGGAAGAAAATCCGAGCTCTAACGAGAAGACATGATTTGGGTCACGAGCTCTGTGTCTGATGCTGTCGAACTGTTTTGGCAGTTGTGCTGTGAACAAGGCAAAAGCGGGGCTCCTGGTTTGCCGCTGTGCAATGATGAATTCTTGGCTTTGTCTGGGATCTCGTCCTGAGCTGCAAGAAGGGAGGCAGGATGATGGGAAAGACCCAACGGGCTGCCCTTGCTCAGCTGCCAGCTGACATATGACTGACATAACCTGGCCTTCTAAGGGGCCAGCTTCCCATTGGCAAAATGGGTTGATAGATCCAGGTGGCCTCCCAGGACCCTTCTTGTCTGTGATTCTGTTAGTCTGTGCAATGGAGAACAGGGTTCCAAACCCTCATTCCTATTAGTGATGAGCTTTATTTCTTTATGGGGGTGGGGGAAGTGTATGTTTTTCTTACTTACAGAATAATAGAATACGGGGATACAAAACTGCGAGTCTCCTTGGAAACAAAGAGAAGATGAAATTTTGAGTCCTTCATTTTTCACCATTTTGAGTTGATACATAAAAGTGTGTAACCTTTCTAAAAATTTGATGCTCTTCCGTAACACTTATGGTTTTCATAAAGCAAAGATCCATGCCCCACACTCTTGTCTCCAATATGAAAAATGCAGAGGAATATCCACTCAGAGCAGAAATATAACTGCTTTTATGTGGACCTTTCATTGACGAGATTGACTAGGGTCTGGACTCTTTTAGAGACTCTAACAGGATTTAGGAAGGAGTGGGTGTCACTGGAGGATTGAAGAATTGTTTCAGGTTCAGACTCACGTTTTGGGGCAAGACAAAAGGCTTGCTATCTGGGTGCTATAGACCTTATTCTGGGAACCTCAAAAACTCTAAGATATTTCAGCATTTGGGGAATCTGTCCAGTATCCAACACATAGTTCTCTATGGACCTCATGGACTGTGGGCCTTCCAGACTCCTCTGTCCATGGAGTTTTCCATGACAAGAATACTGGAGTGAGTTATCACACCCTCCTCCTCCAGGGGATCCTCCCAACCCAGGGATTGAACCCACATCTCTTACGTCTCCTGTATTGGCAGGCAGATTCTCTACTAGTGCCACCTGGGAAACCCATTGACCTCAGGACAGGTCAGCATTATTCAGGGAAGGGGCACTGTTTATTCCTTGGGAAGCTTCAGAGGGAACATGATCTATTGATTTTAAAAAATTATTAAATTTGGGTTTGTAATTGTGTTTATAGTTTATGTTTGATCCATGTTAACAATTAGAACACAAACTAAAATTCTTTAGCGCTTTGTGGAAAGTAGGGACTGATTTACTAGCCAACTCACTGGAGGAAGGAAAGACAGACTGCTTGAGTAATTCCTGGCTCCTTGGAAGCCAGGGCAGCGTGGATCCTGAGCTTGGAGGCTGGTGGCTCCTGCTAAGAGATGCTCAGCCATGAGATGAGGTTGGTGCGTCTGATTTCTGTGACCTTCTTAAAGCCAAGTATCTCTTCTTATTCACCCCCATTTCCCCAGAGCCTAGCATGACTCTCAGCACATGTTAACGCCCATTAACACGGATGTCCCTCCATTAGGGTTTTCCAGGTGACACTAGAGGTAAAGAACCCACCTGCCAAAGCAGGAGACGTAAGAGATGCAGGTGTGATCCCTGAGTGGGGAAGATCCTCTGGAGGAGGAAATGGCAACCCACTCCAGTATTCTTGCCTGGAAAATCCCGTGAAAATAGGAGCCTAGCGGCTACAGCCCATGGGGGTCACAAAGAGTCAGACTGAGTGACTAACGCCTTCACTTTCACCAGCATAACTCTCAGCACATATTAACACCCGTTAACATGGACGTCCCTCCATTAACATCCATTCTTGTATTTTTAAGATGGGATGGATCTTTTTGACTCTCCACAAACACGAGCCTCAACTTGGTATCTGCAGTTCAGTCTTCTGTTCTTTTCACGTTCCTCAGGAAGACCAGCTCTGGTCACCAGTGGGAAACAGAACTATGTTTCTGTAAGGGTTTTCCTCCCAACCTTAGCAAGAAGACAATTCCTTCCCTGAAGCCCCAGATGGGTTGTGTGGAAAAACACAGGCTCTGCGGTCAGAGAGAAGTAGAAAGCCCGTTATAAACCCACGATGATTCATGCAGGTGGCCCTGGCTTGGAGCCAAGTGAATCAAAGGAGCAGAGTGTGACCTGCACAGCAGGCTCAATGTATATAACAGCTTAGTATACAGTAAAGTGAGGGGAATGGTTTCAGTCAATGAGTTATTAACAGTTTGGAAATTAAACTTTGGGGTGCATTAAAAGTGTTATTTAAAAAATTTATAAGGATACTATAATAATGTATATGTTGATTAATAAGTTACAGTCAAAGACGGAATTTTCAAGATTGGTGCATTTGAAATCTAATTTAAAAAACTTTTTATTTTATGTTGGAGTATAGCCAATTAACAACGTTGTGATAATTTCAGGTGGACAGCAAAGAGACTCAGCCATACATGTACCTATACCCATTCTCCCCCAAATGCCCCTCCCGTCCAGGCTGCCACACTACACTGAGCAGAGTTTCCTGTGTTATACAGCAGGTCCTTGTTGGTTATCCAATTTAAATATAGCAGTGTACCTGTCCATCCCAAACTCCCTACTTTCCCTTCCCCCCATCCTTCCCCTTAGTAAACATAAATTTGTTCCCTAAGTCTGTGAGTCTGTCGAAATCTAAAATTTTAAAGTTTTACTCTAGCAAATTACCACTGTGAGCTAGAAAAAGAGCTTGACATGAGTTGGGCCATATATTTGCAACATGAAAAAGTGAGATCATCTTAATACGTCAGGAATGTTTATAAATCACTAAAGCAAAGGATGATTTGCCCTGGTTATCAAAGGACAAAAAAACTTAAATGACAATTCGCAAAAGAAGAAATGCAAATGGTCAGGAAATAGGAAAACAACTCATTAGCACTACCAAGGAAGTTAAGAGTTTGGACAAGAGGTCATTTTTTACATTTTTATAGTTTTAAAAAACTGGCCATCTTTGAAAAAGACGATGCCAGCATTAGAGTTTTGAGGAGAGGGGCAATTGCACACACTCATTTAGCCTAGTTGTAACCTTTCTGGAGTGTGATTTTGCTATACATATGTAAGTGTGTGTGTGTGTGTATCTGTATATACATATATATGCCTTAAAATGTTCGTATTTTTTGAGTCAGAAATTCTATTTGTGGCAATTTACCCTAAAGAACAATTCTAGATGCAGGCAGATATTTATTTGCAAGAATATTCATTACATCGTTTATAATAGAAGGAAATTAGAAACAGCCTAATTGTCCATTAGAGGAACGGTTAAATAGAATTCAGTACAGCAATGCAATGGAGAAATTATGAGACAATGGAAAATAGTGTGAAATACAGAGAATCATGATTAGAATACATTAGAATGCATTAGAAAGTGAAAAAGCAGATGTATGATAGCGTCTATGACTCCATTTACATGTGTACATGAGTGCATGTGTGTGTATGTGCACACACGTGTACATAGAAATGAAGGTAGTTATCTTCAGATATTGTGGGCGACTTCTCAGTGAGTTTCAGGGATTTTCATATATAGCTTTCGCTCATGTAAGCAGATTTAGAAACAAAAATTTAATTAAAAAAAAAACAGCCCTGAACTTGACTCTTTATTAGCTGTGTTATCTTAGGCAAATTACTTTACCTCTCTGAGCCTCAGTTTCACATCAACAAAACTTGCAAAGTAACATCAATTTCTTCAAATTGTGGTGCAGAGAAAATGGGATAATATGTATGAGAGCTCCTGATCCATATTAATCACTCAATAAGTGCAGTTCCTCTTATTTTCTCTGGGACATTCTCTCTCCCTTATCAAAATGTGCACACTGGAGAGGTTCTAATATTAAGCCATTCTATTTTACAGTGAATTTAAATTAATGCTTTTTTTTTTTTCTCCAGATGGATTTTATTCTAAGTCTGTGGGGTTTTCATTGTAAAATGAAAAGGTTTGTTTCTATAACTTTCTATTTAAAGAATAATTGCAGTCGTTTTCCAATTTGCAGAAAAATTGAAGTCAGTGTCTAGGAATTTTTTTTAATGTTCATTTTTCCACTCCAAAACCACATCAGAACCTTGTCCTTAAACATTTGTCTCCTGCTCCCAAAATGATCAGAGCAGAAACTCCTGTGAATGAGAATCTTTCAGCAAAGTCACATTTGGTTATTTGAATAGACCAAGGTTTCTGCAAAGCGGATGCTGGCTCTGCAGATAAGACGAGTATGGGAAACACTTCATGGAAGGAGTGAGCGTTCATAGGTGGAGGTGTGAAAGCTCCTGTTTCCCCAGAGTTATAAGAGAATGAAGCAGGTAGCAATCTGAGGGGTAGTCATTAGCTAGAATGACACCTGTCTTCCTACCCAACTTCACAAGGAGGTGTAGGTCAGATTACTGGGGGTGCCGTGTGTGATTGGATTTCCCAAGTGGCTCAGTGGTGAAGAATCCACCTGCAATGCAGGAGATTCGGGTTCCATCCCTGGGCTGGGAAGATCCCCTGGAGGAGGAAATGGTAACTTACTCCAGTATTCTTGCCTGGGAAATCCCATGGACAGAGGAGGCTGGCGGGCTGCAGTCCATGGGGTCGCAAAAGAGTCAGACACAACTTAGCGACTAAACAACAAGAGTGTGATTATGCTGTGTCATGTACCCTGCGCCAAAACTGATACCCTGAAATTTCAGCAGCCCTTTCTTTAAGTTGAGCGATAATCCTTGTCAGAAGTTAGACCAAGCTGACAATTCCCATTGATCATGTTGTAACAAATATCAAACTCCATCTTAGGAGACAAGACATTTCTCCTCCAGACTATTCTGAAATGGCCCTTTGCCAGCTTTCTGCAGGGTTCGTTAATAACCTCATCCTGATGTCGGTCAGGCCCCCTTCTTGCAGGCTCAGCTCAGCCACGAACCTTGTTAGAATCCCAGTCTGTGTTCCTGGCAAACAGCTGCCTCTTGCTCTTGAAACCTGATGGGGAGAAAAATGGTCCCTCCAGTTCCTCCCAGCCTTAAACAGAAACATCTGCTCCTAAGAAGCCTTTTGCTGGCTGGGTTTGCAGGGAATGTGTTCTGGGAGTGAGCAATAGCGCTGTCTCCCCACCCGCCAGGCGACACGGGCCAGAGGGGACTGCTGGCTGCAGGGGATGGCGGACTCTGGGAATAGTTCACCTGCCAGGAAAACTGAAGCTTCATGCTGCATGTTTTATAAAGCTGCAATTTTTATAAAGTGCAATTCTGGGCTTAAAAGGTGAGACATTGCCAGGTGGTGAAAAGTGCTTGTGAAAGAAAAAGAGGGAGGGAGAAGGAGGGAAGGAGAAGAGAAAACTGATTGAATCCATGAGTCCTGAGTCTTTTGTTTCTCTTTTGCCTATCAGCTGGGCCACAAATGAAGTTTTCTGGTGTGGAGGCGTCCACTGAGACAGATGGTTTTCTTTTACCCAGCTCTGTCTGACATCCAACCACATTTCTCTGTTTTTTGGCACAGATTAAATAAGGGGACATAGGAAGAGCCTTCTCCCAGAGCGTGGATACACGGTCCTGGATTCTCCTTCCTCCTTGTTATCTTCTGAAAGCTCTTAGGATCCTAACTTCTTCATTTCGTTTTGCTTTTGGACGAGCACACCGAGGCACCTGGAAATTAAGGGTTTGTTTCAGGTTCTGCTTTTGGACTCATAATAGTGCCCAGTTCCTGCATCCTTTGAAGGAAGTGTTTAAATCACACAAACCATGGGCTGTGATCCTAATGCAGCTTTATCTTTGCCTCCCTTTTATGGGGCCAGCCCTTTCCCTTGCCAGTCTATGACCCCTGGGCCAGGTAGGGAAGAAGCACTCCCATGGTCATTCTAAGCTATAAAACAGGAGAATCCCAGTCCCCTGGGATAATCAAAAGTCACAACCTGATTTAAAGTCATCAAACCCATGCTTCCACAGTGAGCTTGATGCAGACAGGAAATTCGGGGACAGGGGTGGATATTGTTCCCCTCTCTTTCCCTTGGCTAAGACCCTGTGCTCCCAATGTGGGGGGCCCGGGTTCAAACTCTGGTCAGGGAACTAGATCCCACAAGCCACAACTAAGAGTTTGCATGCTGCAACTGTTAAAAGATCCCACATGCCCCAACTAAGTCCCAGCACAGCCAAATGAATAAATAGATACTTTTAAAAAGGTGGAAGGAATGGTGGAGCTAGGCAAACCCCACAATAATAATCACCAAAGGATGGTAAAATGAAGAGGCAAAAGTTATGATGAGAAACTGGGCTATTCACATAATCTCAATGTACTGCCTCCCAGGATACTTACCAGTGACAAAGGAAAGAACAGTAACTTTACGGTGGGGAAGCAGGAAGGTTGAACTTTGTCAAGCGACCAAAGTTAAGCTCCCTGGGTTGAGACATACAATGACATCGGATATGTCTCAATCTGATGTTCCAACCAGGGCATCTTCATTCATTCAAGGGACTCTGTGACCCTCTTGCCAAAAGATTCTGAATGTAGACAAGAGGGGACTGATAGAATGATCCGAGACTGGGGGAGATGCAGCAACTAAATACAGTATGGGATCCTGGATCATAAAAATAACATTATTTAAACACTTTGAGAAATTTGAGTAAGGTCTGTAGACTAATTCATAGCATATGTCAGTTTTGATTCCCTAATTTAGATCATTGTCCTGCAGTTGCATAATAATAATAGGGGTGAGTTGATGGGGATATATGAATTATTTGTACTATTTGATGCAGCTTTAAGAAATATGTCTCAATTTATTTCAAATTCAAAGTTAAAAAATACATTTAAATTTATGTTAAACTTCCTATAGTGACATTCACTGTTGTTTTCAACTGGCCCTGGCTCCACACCCCTACCCTTCTCTAACCAGCATGAATAGTTTCCCGAACTCCAGGTGCAAGTAAAGACTTAGGTCCTATCTCCCCATGCAACTGATTAAAAGCCAACATGCCTTATTTCCAGGAAGTGAGTGTCTCTCTCAGAAGCTTGTTCCAATCTTGATTTTTTTCCCCGAGCATCGCAATCCAAAATGGAGTTGATTTAATGCCACATCCACATTCAGAAGGGGCTTTCCTGGTATCTCAGCTGGTAAAGAATCCGCCTGCAATGCAGGAGACCTGGGTTCGATCCCTGGGTCGGGAAGATCCCCTGGAGAAGGGAAAGGCTACTTACTCCAGTGTTCTGGTTTGGAGAATTCCGTGGACTGTATAGACCATGGTTTCTCAGAGTTGAACACAACTGAGGGACTTTGATTTCACTTCCATATTCAGGATGGTCAGAGCCTGCTATTGCTTCTCAAGGCCACATGGTGTCGCTGTTGGAACTCTGTCCTGCATAATCTCCCAGGCTGGGAGAGACCCCTGGGAATATCTGACAGAAAATGAGCCACTCCCTCATTCCCAGCTTGGCTGAAGGTGCTCCAGGCTTGGTTCCCTAAGACCGTTGTTCTCAGGGCTTCGCCCTTTCAATTCATATCCAGAGCTTCTTTCTAGAACGCATCTCACCCTGGAGACTGACTTGGGTTTGGTGCCAGCATCCTACATTTCATGGACCCCCTGCCCTTCCTCCATGGACCCTCACCTTCAGAGCATTCCAGAAAGTGGAGCTCCCTGTTCCTCTGCCCCACTCCGAGGGGAAACTGTTGAGGATTACTTCCTGAATAATTCCTAGGTGTCTGCATCTACTTTTCTGGGAGAGGTAGCAATTTCATTTTCTGGCCCTGCTCTCATTTTGCTGTTGTTCAGTTGCTCAGTCGTGTTTGACTCTTTGTGACCCCATGAAATGCAGCACGCCAGGCTTTCCTGCAGCACGCCAGGCTTTCCTGCAGCATGCCAGGCTTTCCTGTCCTTCACCATCTCCCGGAGTTTGGGCAAACTCACGTCCATTGAGTCAGTGATGCCATCCAACCTTCTCATCCTCTGATGTCCCCCTTCTCCTCCTGCACTCAATCTTTCCCAGCATCTGGGCCTTTTCCAATGAGTTGGCTCTTCACATCAGATGGCCAAAGTATTGGAGCTTCAGCATCAGTCCTTCCATTGAATATTCAGAGTTGACTTCCTTTAGGATTGATTGCTTTGATCTGCTTGCAGTCTAAGAGACTCGCAAGAGTGTCAAGACTCTTGAGAGTCTTCTTCTCCAGCACCATAATTTGAAAGCATCAATTTTCCGGTGCTCAACCTTCTTTATGGTCCAACTCTCACATCTGTATGTGACCACTGGAAGAACCATAGCTTTGACTCTGTGGATGTTTGTCAGCAAAGTGATGTCTCTGCTTTTTAAAATACTGTATAGGTTTGTCATAGCTTTTCTTCCAAGGAGCAAGTGTCTTTTAATTTCATGGCTGCCGTCACCGTCTGCAATGATTTTGGAGCTGAAGAAAATTAAGTCTGTCATTAGACAAGAGAAAAAATTGGACCATATGACACTTTATTTATTCACTTTTCCCCCAAAATATTTATCAGGTACATGCTTTGTATTGGGTTCTGTGCTAGATTCTAGGGACTCAGAAATGAGAAATACACAGTTCTTATTTGCAAATCCAGACACAGAGGCCATGGAGCAAATCGGGAGATAAGATGGGTCTGTGATAGAGACGTTAAAAAATGTGATAGGGGCATTAAAAAAGCAGAAACATTACTTTCCCAACAAAGGTCTGTCTAGTCAAAGCTGTTTTTTTCCTGTAGTCGTGTATGGATGTGAGAGTTGGACTATAAAAAAGTGGAGCACTGAAGAATTGCTGCCTTTGAACTGTGGTGTTGGAGAAGACTCTTGAGAGTCCCTTGGACTGCAAGGAGATCCAGTCCGTCCTAAAGGGAATCAGTCCTGAATATTCATTGGAAGGACTGATGCTGAAACATGCTGAAACTGAAGCTGAAACTCCAATACTTTGGCCACCTGATGGGAAGAGCTGACTCACTCAAAAAGACCCTGATGCTGGGAAAGACTGAAGGCGGGAGGAGAAGGGGATGACAGAGGATGAGATGGTTGGATGGCCTTACTGACTCGATGGCCATGAGGCTGAGTAAGCTCCAGGAGTTGGTGATGGACAGGGAGGCCTGGTGTGCTGCAGTCCATGGGGAGTCAGACACGACTGAGAGACTGAACTGAACTGAACTGAAGTGTGATAGGGAGCCATGGTGCACAAGAGGAAGAAGCTGCCGACCGGTCAAGTGGGAGATACCACTTGAGTTGAGTCCTGGAAGACAAAAGCAGCTGGCTGGTGTATGGTGGGAGGAGAGACCTTTGTCTCGGGGGGAATAATACGTTTGAAAACTCCAAGTCTGAATTTGAGTTCCCAGTGATTTTCCACAACTGGCTTCCCAGCACCTCTGTTGCGGTGAACCTCATTGTATAATTTCCCCCTTTCATTCGTTTGCATCTCCATGCTGGCCTGTGAGCTCCAAGAGGCCAGAACCGTGTCTGCAAAGTTGACTGTGTTCCCAGAGCCTGGAACACAGTAGATTCTCAGTTTAAAAAGATGATGAGTTAATGAAGCCTCCTAACACTTTAGTGGCAAGACGAGTGATTCTGTCTGGTTGGAATGATGTTTGGGGAGAAGCAGTTGCAAAAGATGGGTCACCTAGAGCTTGTGTGTAAGCTGAGGAGTTTTCGCTTTATCTTGAAGCCTCAGACTATAACTGAAAGAAAGAATAATGCCATCGCATTTGTGTTTTAGGACTAACTCTGCAACAGCATGGGGACCACCCAAGAGGGTACAAATGGGAGAGACAGTGAGACCAGTTGGAGGTGCTCGCTGAGGTTTGGGCAAATAGCAAAGAGTTCTTGAACCAAGGGGCTGTGGGGCTGAGGAGAAGGGTGTATGGAGGACATCACCGAGGGAGCTGGGTGGCAGGGTGCGGGACAGAGGGCTCTTGCGGGATCTGGCCGGGACGGCCAGTAGAAGGCGCTATCGTTCCCTGAAGGAAGATGTGTGCGTGCTCATTTGGGTCTGACTCTCTTGCAACCCCACGGACTGTAGCCTATTCCTTCTCCAGCGGATCTTTCCGACCCGGGAATCGAAATGGGGTCTCCTGCATTGCAGGCAGATTCTTTACCAACTGAGCTATCAGAGGCGCCCTGTAGCCCACCAGGTTCCTCTGTTCATGGGATCCTCCAGGCAAGAATATTGGAATGGGTTGCCATTCCCTTCTCCAGAGGATCTTCCTGACCCAGGGATTGAACCTCATCTCTTGTGCCTCCTGCATTGGCAGGCTGATTCTTTATCTTTGCGCCACCTGGGAAGCCCCCGCAGGGAGACTTAGCAGAAGCCGTATGTGGGGGAGATAGGAGTTTGGTTCTGAACCCATGGAATGGCTGGTGTCTGTCTGTGGGACATTGCAGATGAAATGTCAGGCAAAGTGTTGGAAGTGTGGGTCTGGAAATGAGAAGGGAGGCCTAGGATGTGAAGGAGATCTGGATAAATCTCAGGATACAGATGGAGACAATGCTATGGGTCTGAACATCATCCAAAGACAGAAGGTTGAGAAAGGCAGGCATTCGGGATGGAGCCCCGCAGGGATTATCAACAGAATGAGAAAGAAAGACCCAGGCAAGGAGACAAAGAAATAGGGGAATCCAAGAGACCACGGAGTGTCAGAAGTCAAGGAAGAAGATGCTTCTAGAAGGATGGAGTGGTCCACAGGGTCAAATGCAGTAGCAAGATGCAAGTGCGTAAAGCCTGGATGCTGCCCATTGATTGTCCTTTGGGGTCCTGGTGGAGGGGTGGGTCGGGTGTGAGGGCAGGGCGGGCTATTACCCCTCAACCACATGGATCCCTCACTCTCCGAACCCCCCCACTTGGCGGCTTCTGCCCCTGCACATGGACTTCTCATGAGCCTCACCACCACTTCCCCGGCGGCATCCTTCGAGGTCATCTCCAAGCTCACTTCTTTTCCGTATCCTGCCACCTAGGCGGAGTTAATCCCTCTTTCATCCGTGTTTCTAAGACACTTGATCATACCTCTTAGTTCAGTGTGTTATGTTATTAGCATGACTTGAATGGTGAGCCGTAGCTATCATCTATAATCCATCTATTTGTATCTGGACTTTCCGCCGTGTCTCTGCCTCCCTCTGGCTCCCCCCGCCGCCCACTCTGAGACATATGGTGAAGCCGAAACAGAGACTCTGAGAAAATGCCTTCTTGGGTGTGTGAGGGAGAGTCTCCCTGGAGAGTTTGCAGAGCTGTTTGTTGTTGTCTGGCCTGGGTCACCCTGGGTCTTGGGGAAGAGAGGGAGGGAGCTGTGAAATGAAGAGGGAGAGGGTCGTAGAGGATGACCTGGACAGTGGGTGGAGGTTCGACTGTCTTGTGGGGAGTAGAAAGGGGACCCTTACCTCCTGCCTGGATGGAACTGAGCAAATCTGGGAATTTCATCCTGAGTCCCGAGCCAGAGATGGGGCACATGGGGCTGCACCATCCGTAGGACCCTCCTTTGCTCAGCAGATCAGGGGCCCTGAAAACAGGGGCTGGGTGTCTGTCTCCTTTGCTCGTTTGTTCTCTGGGTGTGGGGTGTCGGGTAAAAACTGTTGAATTGCACTGAGAGGCAGAACTGGGGCTCAGGGTGCTCACTGAATTGCTGGCCGCCTGATGCAAAGAGCTGAATCATTGGAAAAGACCCTGACGCTGGAAAAGATTGAAGGCAAAAGAAGGAGAGGGCAGCAGAGAACAACGAGATGGTTTGATAGCATCACCCACTCAACGGATATGAATGTGAGCAAACTCCGGGAGATGGTGAAGGACGGAGGAGCCTGGCATGCTGCAGTCCATGGGGTCACAAAGAGTTGAACATGACTTAGTGACTGAACAACACACCTGCCAATGAATCATGCTGTCTTTTTACCCTTTCCTCCAACAAAGACATCAGCAGCTCAAAGAAAGGGAAGCTGGGAACTTGGAAAGCCCTCGGTGTCCTTTGGGATGGGTCTAAGCCCACTCCCCAGGCTTGGAGCTGAGCTAGGGGCAGCCAGGCTCTGTCCCATCTCTGGAGACACACGCCGGCTCTCCTCTGAGCGCTGCCAGTCGGTATAACATTTCACACTGCCATTGATTTTTATGTCTTCCTACACTAATTAGACATGTTATTACTAATCTCTGGTAATCACCACTAGAGGCTTGTGGAAACTCTCCGAGATTTCAATCTAGATTAAAAATAAGAAACATTATCACCTCTGGGAAAATGCAAAGAAAGCACATGTTATTTTAATGTTTAAATCAATAAAGCTGTCCCACTTCTGTTTGGTGCTAGTATTGATGAAATTTATAAAAATCCTGTTTAAGTTTCCTTCTGTCCATCTCACCCCCTCGTGGGGTACCCAGTTGATTTTTCTGAGGGTATCTGATGGGGGCTACAGAGGAAAGGCTGCCCAAGACCCGCATGCCTTGGGGCCCTATTGCAGAGACCTCGGCGAGTGGCGAGGGGGGAGGTGCAAGGGACCCAGTTTCCATTCCTTTATTTTTATTTCCATAGATTCCTCTTATTAAAGAAGTGTTTGAATCCACAAGAAAGAAAGAAAATCCTTTCTTCCTTAATTAATCTCTCTTCCACTGGTTAGATGGCAAACTTTAATTGCAAAACAACCTATCGGCCGCATGGCAGATTAAATTGTGGGAGGGGCATGGAGTAGGGAGGGGAGGTGAACATCTTAACCCCGGTTGGGGTGGGGGGGGTCCTGTCACCAGGGAGCAGAGAAAAGAAATGATCTTCGAAGGACGAGAACGCCATCTAGCCTCTTCTCTCACACAACTGAAAGAAATGTGTTGACACAGAGAAAGAAATGAGCCTACTTTAATGTTCTGTAGAGACAGACTGTAATTTGTAATACCTCTGATCGGAAATTGAGGCGCCATATGGACCTGAAGTGAAATAAAGCACAGTTAACTTTTTGCCAGGCATAGTGGAGAGGGAGGGGGGATGAAACCCATCTCCATATGACATCGCCACAGCTATGTTTCTGGCGTCAGAACAGAGACAGCTTGTGCACCCAGAAGGGTGCCATCGTGTACCGCAACTTGGGAGGTGGCCGGCTTCTCCGTGCCTGCTGTGTCTGCCGGGAGTGGTACCCAGCGAGTTGTGAAGCCAAGGGGCAGGATGCATTTGGCAGCTTCACCCGCCTGCCCAGGAGTCCCTACTCTTATTTCTGAAACCCCCAGGGCTGCTGAAGTGCTGGCGCATGCGTTTGTCATTATGCCCCCAGGCATTGTTTTCCATATCTGTTTCCCTTACCAGACTGTGAGCTCCTTGAGGGCAGGGGTTACCTGATAAAAACAAGGGTGGAAATGATTGTGACGATGATATCATTGTTACTGTATGTTGAGCACCTATAATATGCTTTCGAGGTGTGTTGCTGGAGAAGACTTGATGCTTTTGAACTGTAGTGCTGGAGAAGACTCTTGAGAGTCCCTTGGAAGCAAGATCAAACCAGTCAACCCTAAAGGAAATCAACCCTGAATACTCATTTGAAGGACTGATGCTAAAGCTGAAGTTCCAATACTTTGGCCACTTGATGCAAAAAGCCAACTCATTGGAAAAGACCCTGATTCTCGGAAAGATTGAAGGCAGGAGGAGAAGGATATGATGGAGGATGAGATGGTTGGATGGCATCACTGACTCAATGGTCGTGAGTTTGAGTAAGCTCCGGGAGATAGTAGAGGACAGGGAAGCCTGGTGTGCTACAGTCCATGGGGGCACAAAGAGTTGGACATGACTGAGTGCCTGAACAACAATGATATGCCAGCTCTGATTTAGGCACCTTACTTACCTTTTCAACAATTCATTCACTCTGCCGACAAAAGAAGTGTCTTAGCTTGGGCTGCAAAAAGAAAATGCCACAGAATGGGAGGCTTAGAAAATAGACTTTTATTTCTCACAGTTCTGGAGGGTACAAGCCCAAGGTCAAGGTGCTGGTAGATGCTGTTCATGGTGAGAGCCTGCTTCCTGGCATGCAGGAAGCTGCCTTCCTTCTGTTTCTCACAGAGGAGAGAGAGAGCGCGCGAGGGCAAATAACTCCTCTGCTCCCTCGTGTTTTTTTCTTCTTTTTTTTAATACTTATTTATTTTATTATTTATTTGGCTGTGCTGGGATCTTTAGTTGCAACGTGTGGGATCTTTTGGCTTCCCAAGTGGCTCAGTGGTAAAGAATCTGCCTACAATGCAGGAGATGCGAGTTCAACCCCTGGGTCAGGAAGATTCCCCAGGGGGAGAACACAGCAACCCACTCCAGTATTCTTGCCTGAAGAAATCCATGGACAGAAGAACCTGGTGAGCTATATGTAGTTTATGGTGTCACAGAGAGTTGGACATGACCTAGTGATTAGACAACAACAACAGTGAGATCTTTTAGTTGTGCTATCAGGATATTTAGCTGTGGCATGTGAACTCTTAGTTACAACTTGTGGGATCTAGTTCCCTGACCAAGGATGGAAGCTCTGCCCCCTGCAGAGTCTTGGCCACTGGACCATCAGGAAAGTCCCTAGTCCCTCCTTATAAGGGCACTAATCCTGTCATGAGGGCCCCACCCTCTATAGCGGTAAGTATTATTATTATCATCTATTAATGAATTATTAATAATTAAAGTTTGAAGAGATCCAGGGACTCTCCTGAGGCTACTTAACCATCCGGTGGCAGAATTAGACCTGAACCCCAGTTTTCCAACTCCAAAGCTGGTCCTTGTCCCTCCTGGCCATGCTGTGTCCTGAGCTGAACCCAGGTCTGCTGGCTGATGTTGGCTGAAAAGTCCATGTGATTGCCACCATTTGTAATAAGAAAATCCGACTCAGAGACATGCTGAATTTCCCAGAACAGAGGTATTTGGTAAGGACCAGACTTGGATTTTGAACATAGATCTGTCTGATGCCCAGATTCTTGCTTTTTATATCACCTTACAAGTGCATTTTGATATCCCTACCAAGGAGAAAATGATTTCCTTTCAAAAGGAGGGATTTTCTGGATTAAAGGCGTCTAGACATCTCTCTCATCTTAATGCGGATTTATTCAGAGTAAAGCAGGATCTCCCTGACTAGTGGTAAAACTGTCAGTGAAATACAAAGCACTGATGGTCACTCTCCAACAGCCTTATCTTCACAGATCCCTGGACACACGATCCTCACATGAATTTGTCCTCCCTCCCTCCCTCCTTTGTTCCTTCCTTCCCTCCTCCCCTCCTTCCCTTTTTAAGGACTGAGCCAGAACAAGGCTTTCCCTGCAGCAGTTCTGGTCTGGGGAAGGTGAATTTATCTGAGGTCACTGGCCGCAGAGAGCATCTCTCGCTGTGGCTGCCATTTGGAGACTTAGCAGGTGGCCATGGGGCATCCCAGGTGGCTCAGCAGTAACGAATGGACATGCCAGTGCAGGAGGTGTGTAAGACTGAACACACGTGCCCACATGCGAGCTGTATCCAGTGCACCAGCAGGCGGGGCCTGTGGCTACTTCGGCTGCCACCAACCTTGTGTTTCGAGGGCCTGGAAGTCAGGAATGGCTTCTCCTTCCAGCTCTGACTTTTCTTTTTCCCAAAGTTCCCAAAGTCAACATCTGTTGATTTTAGTTGACTCAAGAGCCAGGCCATCCAACCCTCTGGTGCTCCAGTAAGCTCTCTCCTTCCTCAACCAGCCTGCTCCAAGTTTTCTCTACAGCTCTGTGGTCCCTGGGGACTGGAATGTCAGGCATAAGGCGTCACTGAGGAGGTATAAGGCAGCGCTGGGCTTTCCAAGTGGTGCTAGTGATAAAGAACCCACCTGCTAATTCAGGAGATGTGAAAGATGTGGGCTCGATGCCTGGGTTGGGAATATCCCCTAGAGGAGGGCATGGCAACCCACTCCAGTATTCTTGCCTGGAGAATCCCCATAGACAGAGGACCCTGGCGGGCTACAGTCAATGGGGTCGAAAAGAGTCGGACATGACTGAATCGACTTAGCATGCATGCACAAGGCAGGGCCTTCGGAGGGATTAAAGCACCTCAGGGTTTCCCAGAGCTCTGGGACACCTCACTGAGTCCCATACACACTTAGTTATCCATTCCATGCTAGATTATGAGCTCTCTGAGGGCAAGAATCTCATCTTGTTCATTGCTTTGTGTTCCCAGCTGAGTTCCTGGCACTTCGAAGGCTGCCAGTGAATACTGGATGATCACTGTCATCCCAACACAAATCCCAGGAGGCCCACACGACTACCCTCATTTATATGCTGGCCTTTGTGGTTTGTTTTTTTTGGGGGGGGGACCGTGCTCCATGCTTGTGAGATTGAACCCGCAGCCCCTGCAGTGGGAGCGTGAAGTCTTAACCATGGGACCACCAGGGAATTCCCTGTGCTGACATTTGGACCATGGCCTTTGGGGAGGAGAAGAAGCTGGGGCTAGTTCCAAAACTGTGCAGAGATTTTGCATTTGTTCTAGTATCCACCTCCGTAGGTTATAATGATAAAAACAAATGTTGAAGGAATCATCGTGCTCCCTGGGCACCGAGTGCTGTGCTCATGCTTTACTGATAGTTACTTCACTAAGTTCTCACTGTAACCCTTTGAGAAGACAATTTGCTTGTGCAGTTTTTGGAAACAAATTTTGTTTATTTCTTTACGTTTGGCTGTGCCGGGTCTTTGCTGATGTGTGCACGCTGGCTTCCTCTAGTTGCGATGCTCAGGCTTCTCATTGCAGCGGCTTCTCTCGTTGCAGAACGTAGGCTCCAGGGCACGTGGGCTTCAGTAGTCGCAGCACATGAACTCAGAAGTTGTGGTGCTCAGGCTTAGTTGTTCCGCCGCATGTGGAATCTTCCCAGACCAGGGATTGAACCTGTGTCCCCTGCATTGGCAGGTGGATTCTTTACCACTGAGCCACCAGGGAAGTCTGCTTGTGCAGTTTTTAAAAAATCAAGGCACCAAGGTTTAGAGGGCTTCCCTGATAGCCCAGTTGGTAAAGAATCCACAGGAGACCCTGGTTCGATTTGTGGGTTGGGAAGATCCACTGGAGAAGGGATAGACTACCCGTTCCAGTATTCTTGGGCTTCCCTTGTGGCTTAACTGGTAAAGAATCAGCCTGCAATGTGAGAGGCCTGGGTTCGATCCCTGGGTTGGGAAGATCTCCTGGAGAAGGGAAAGGCTACCCACTCCACTATTCTGGCCTGGAGAATTCCATGGACTGTATGGGGTCGCAAAGAGTCGGACACGACTGAGCGACTTTCACTTTCAAGGTTTAGAGAGGCTAAATGCTCCCAGCTATGGTGGCCACGCTGAGAGATTTGAGCCCAGCTCTACCCCATGCCAGAACAGTGTTCTTCCCTGCACTGACTTCCTCATCTTGTCTCTGGAACTTCTGTTGCTGTGATTCCCTTGCGTGGGGCCCTGAACTGAACAGTCCCATGAGATTACACATCCAAGCATGAGAAGGAAAGGCATTCAAAGAAGGCTGTTGTGAAATTTATTCTGTGGCCTAAAGGGGGTCTTGCGAAGGATTTAAAGAGCAATTGCATGAGCTCCTTATCCTCCACTGATAAGCCTGACTGCGAATTGTAACATATGCAGCCCGTAATGAATAAGAGAGAGATTTATTAGAGTGTGTCATATTCGGTTAAGTAGTTTCTGTGTAAGACGAGTATTTCACTTGTACATATTACATTTGCAATGGGTTTTCAACCATTTTCAATCCATTATTTTTAACTCCTTGCATTATATTGATGGTAAATTAATTACAACAATTACAAGTCAAAACCCCATATTGTCCAATTATAATTTAATTCATTTGAGTGAGCTCCTCTCTTTGAGTGAGCTCCTCTGTTTGAGTTGGGATAAAAAAGCGAAAGCACTTTGGAAAATCGTGTGGTTTCCTCCAGAATCCTGTCATTGCATTCCATGTCTCTGTGATGGTTGCAAGAAAGCATGAGGATTCAGCAGTGGGTTGGGGGTGGGGGTTGGCTGGTTCCCAAGGTGACACCCCTCGGGGTGGTCAGCCAGCCTGGGTTCAGATCTGGGTTCAACAATCAAGTGGGTGCTGTAATCACGGAGAGGTCACTCAATCTCTACGTGCTTCCATTGCCTCATTTGTAAAATGGGGTTAGTGACAGAGTCCCTACTTCTCAGGGCCTTTTCTGAGGATTAAAAGAGTTACTGTAGGTAACTCCCCTGGAACACATAGTGAGCCTGGAGGAAGTGTTGGCTGTGATTATCATCACTGAGCTCTAGGAGAGGAATGGCAGGTGGGTTTATGTCATGAGCCAATTCCAGTCCATGAGTGGTGCTTTTCTGGAACTCTATGTGAAGACAGACCCAAAGTCCCAGCTGATCTCAGGCTAGAGAGTGCAGGGATCAAAGGAATGATGCTAAGGCTGAAACTCCAGCACTTTGGCCACCTCATGCGAAGAGTTGACTCATTGGAAAAGACTCTGATGCTGGGAGGGATTGGGGGCAGGAGGAGAAGGGGACGACAGAGGATGAGATGGTTGGATGGCATCTCTGACTTGATGGACGTGAGTCTGAGTGAACCCCGGGAGTTGGTGATGGACAGGGAGGCCTGGCGTGCTGCGATTCATGGGGTCGCAAAGAGTCGGACACGACTGAGTGACTGAACTGATCTGATCTGGAGAGGTAACAAGACTTTGGCCCTCTGACTATGCTTGCCTTAACTTCCCCGCTCTATTCCTAGCATCCTGCCCTGCCCTGGGCCCCTGCCAGGCCACTTTGGGATAACAGCGAGCCCTTGTACCTACCGGTGCCCGAGGCCAGCCCTGCCTTGGAGTCCTCAGTCCTTAAGCCGACCAAGCCCTTTTCTCCGCGTCAGTCAGTTTGGGCTGGGTTTTCTGCCACGGCGAACCAGACATTCTTTTTTCAATTTAATTTGTTTTGCATTTTCCATGCCCATTTTATTTAGTTCAACTTACTTTAATTGCACAAGCTCCACGCTTATGGTATAAACATTCTCACGATTGTTACTCACCCTTAAAATAGGAAGGACATTCTGTCAATGTGACACCGTGGATGGACCTTGAGGACACTGTGTTAAGTGAAAGAGGCGACTCACAGAGACACAGTGTGGCCCAATTCCACTCACATGAAGTCCCTAGAGCAGTCAGTGTCACGGAGGCAGGAAGCAGGGCAGTGGCCGTGGCCTGGTGGGGCGGGGCCGGAGGGGAGTTGGGGTTTAGTGCAGGTAGTTTTAGTTGGGGGGGAGGAAAAGGGTTTGGGGATAGTTGTTGGTGGTGATTGTACAGCAATGTGAATGTACTTAACACCACTGAAGTGTGCATTTAGAAACGGTTAAGATGGGACGTCTGTGATGGTCCAGTGGTTCAGACTCTGCATCTCCAGTGCTTCCACTGCAGGAGGTGTTCCATCCACAGCTGGGAAACTCATATCCCACGTACCATGTGGCCAAAAAGAAAATAAGCTGATAGCGCCATTTAAAAATGTGATTATTAAACAGTTAAACCTTACATTAAAAATGGAATGGTTCAAATGGTACATTTCATGTTACGTATTGATACATGTTTCTTTTCTCTGCTGAAGCATACTGCTGATCTGGGCTTCCCGGGTGGCGCTAGTGGTAAAGAAGCTGCCCGCCAGTGCAGGAGACGCAAGAGACATGGGTTTGGCCCTTAGGTAAGGAGGATCCTCTGGAGGAGGGCAAGGCAACCCGCTCCAGTGTTCTTGTTTGGAGAATGCCATGGACAGAGGAGCCTGGAGGGCTACAGTCCATGGGTTCGCAAAGAGTCGGAGACGACTGAAGCGACTTAGCACGCATGCACGTGTATCACTGATCTACATAACTGCTAGTTTCAGCTGTCTGGCAAAGTGATTCAGCCACACGTATGCATATTTATCTGTTCTTTCTCATATTCTTTCCCATTTCAGGTTATTACAAAACATTGGGTATATGTCGATGTGCTCTACAGTAGATCCCTGTTGCCCATCTATTTTATATACAGTTGAGTGCATATGCTAATCCCAAACTCCCAGTTATCCTTCCCGCCTTTCCCCTTCGGCAACCACACATTTGCTTCCATGTTTATGATTCTATGTCCTGCAAATAAGTTAATCTGTATCACTTTCTTAGATTCCACATAGAAGTGATATCATATGATGTTTGTATTTCTCTAACTTGCTTCACTTGGTATGGTAATCTCTAAGTCTACTTATGTTGCAGCAAATGGCACTACTCCATCCTTTTTTATGGCTGAGTAATATTCCATTGTATATATCTACCACATCTTCTTTACCCATTCATCTGTTGATGGGCACTTAGATTGCTTCCATGTCTTGGCTATTGTGAACAGGGCTGCTCGTGTTATGTGTATTAAACACGTAGGCGATGAGGTGTAGCTCGTGTTATGTGTATTAAACACGTAGGCGATGAGGTGTAAGGTCACAGGAGGGTTCCATGCTCTTTGTCGTTGTTCAGTCGCTATGTCATGTCCAGCTCTTTGAGATCCTGTGGACTGCAGCACGCCAGGCTCTCCTGCCCTTCACTATCTCCTGGCATTTGCTCAGTCCATTCTCTTTAGGGCCAATCGATTTCAAGTGCCCTGGGCCAGGTGATCGCCTCTGATTCTCTTGCTTTTTTCCGTGGCATGTTCTGACTGCATCCCCACTTTCTCCTGCTGTTCCTTCTGCTGGAATCTCTTTTGTCCTTCCTCACTGGCCTCCCTCCCACACACCTTCTGGCCTTGCTCTGTTGTGGGCAGGTGTGTTCTGCCCACATTAGTCGTCCCCATGGATAACCTGGTCTACAAGGTGGTTTCCAGCCCTGGAGATTCCCCAAGGCTCAGTGAGTGTCTTGTTCACCTCAAGGGCCCTTAGACTCAGCACACAGCAGGTGTCAGTCATTCACTGGAGACCACCTTGCCACAAGCAGAAAGCTTTGTGGTGGTGCCCACTGAGGTGCCCTGACTGCAGAGAGCAGTCATTTTCCTAAGGACTTTTTCCTCCCTTCTCTCCAGGATGCAGTTTGTTGAAATTCCTGGGGGCGCGCACGAGGGGACTGGGTTGTTTTCCTTCAGTCTGACACTAATGAGAGCTGCCAGGACTTCCCGAGCCTCTCTGCTCTGGGCTCTTAATCTCCTCATTGTACCTGGCTCAGCCTGGCGAGGACATAAGATGCCCTGACCTGAGGCCAAGAGGACTGTCTGTCTCAGTAAGCCCGACACTGGAATGGAATGAAATCGCATGCTTACATTTTTCATCTTTCCTTCTCCTGATGTCACCAGCAGATGGAGAGTGCTTTCATTGTTTCCTTTTCCCTCCTTTTTGGCAGGAAGCTGCTTTCCCACTAGACCCCCAGCTAAGGTGGAGTAAGAGAAAAACAGAAGGGAAGAACAGAGAAAAAAAATAGAAACAGAGGAAATGAGAAAGCAAAAGAACTTGACAGCAAGGCACAATGGGTGTTTGAGATTCTGGGCTGGGATGAGAAGAGAATGTTCTGTTTATAGGAGGGACCCTTGGATTAAGAGTCAGTTGGATCACAGTATGTTGCTAAGTCTCTTCAGTCCTGTCTGACTCTTTGTGACCCCCTGGACTGTAGCCCGCCAGGCTCCTCTGTCCATGGGATTCTGCAGGCAAGAATACTGGAGTGGGTTCCCAGGTCCTCCTCCAGGGGATCTTCCCAACCCAGGGGTTGAACCATGTCTCTCAGGTCTCCTGCATTGGCAGGTGGGTTCTTTACCACTGTGTGCTGTCGTCAGTCATTTAGTCGTGTCTGATTCTTTGTGACCCCATGGACTGTAGCCCACCAGGCTCTGTCCATGGTGATTCTCCAGACAAGAATATGGGAGTGGGTTGCCATACCCTCCTTCAGGGCATCTTCTCAACCAAGGATTGAAATGGGGTCTCCTGCATTGCAGACGGATTCTTTACCAGCCAAGCTAAGGGAAGCCCTTTTTACCACTAGTGCCACCTATATGTGGATACTAAAGAAACACCCCGTATTAGCCCATCCTGTGATGAGACAGAAGGGTCAATTGTCTGACCATGATACCTGCCTCCCAGTTCCATGCCTCCCTCGGGGGTGCCTGCTAACCACAGCATTCCATCCACTCCACCTGCTGTAATGAGATTCTCTTCTCTCCTTTGGCTTAATTGGTGGATTGTCGGGGAACAAAACAGATATCTCTTCAGCTCCAATGCTGCTCTTGTGATTAGAAGGTAACATCTTTAAATGTCGGTATCTGCATTCCAATACACAGGCAGGGGAGTCAGTTTGCTCGGGGATCAATAGTTGCGGTGTCTGTTGGCAGACCTGGAGGCCTCCTTTTGAAAACAGGAAGATGCAGGACAGCTCTCGATACCTGGCTCCATTTACCATGGCAGTTGGGCAGTGGTTTTGTTTCCAGGCTTATTGCTTTTCAGCTCAAGAATGATAAAAATCTTCCCGATATCAACCAGTTCAGTGTTCGTCTTGCAGAAACACAAGAATCTAAAACGTGGTTTCCTCAGCCTGGAATGCTTTTTCTGCTGGTCAAACTCTTAGGCAACCTGTGAGGTCTCATATAAAAGCCTCCTTCCACTGTCATGTGGAGGGAACCTCTGTTCTCCGCATGTTCTTGTTGTTAACACTGTCTGCATGTATGGGAGGTGACATCAACAATTCTGAACCATAGTGGCCATTGCATTCTTTTTTGGATGCTACATTTTTTAGGTTTCTTTGGTTTCACATTGTAAGAACCCAGCTGAGCTAGATGAAGACCTAAAGGACATTTTCTTACAAGGTTGTATAGGTGATTTCAGAGTTCAGGGAAGGGATTTGGTCAGCCCTTAAGAATTTAACAAACAGAATCAAACAGCAATCACAACTGGCTTTCTCTGTGTATTGCTTTGTTAGTGATTCTATTTTCTTTTGCTGATTAGCTTCTTTTGCTTCCCCATCCCCATGTCAAGTGAGAGGTGTCCCCTCCCCTCCACCCACATCGCCCCAGAGTCCAGGCAGCTCTGGCCAAGGGTCAAGGCCAACAGAATCTGCATTAGTTTTCTGCTGCTGCTGCTGCTAAGTCGCTTCAGTCGTCTGACTCTCTGCGACCCTAGAGACGGCAGCCCACCAGGCTCCCCCGTCCCTGGGATTCTTCAGGCAAGAACACTGGAGTGGGTTGCCATTGCCTTCTCCATTAGTTTCCTAGGGCTGCCCTAGTTCAGTTCAGTTCAGGCGCTCAGCCGTGTCCGACTCTTTGCAATCCCATGAACCACAGCACGCCAGGCCTCCCTGTCCATAACCAACTCCTGGAGTTCACCCAAACCCATGTTCATCGAGTTGGTGATGCCATTCAACCATCTCATCCTCTGTTGTCCCCTTCTCCTGCCCTCAATCTTTCCCAGCATCAGGGTCTTTTCCAATGAGTCAGCTCTTCACATCAAATGGCCAAAGTATTGGAGTTTCAGCTTCAACATCAGTCCTTCCAGTGAACACCCAGGGCTGATCTCCTTTAGGATGGACTGGTTGGATCTCCTTACACCACAGTTCAAAAGCATCAATTCTTCACCGCTCAGCTTTCTTTATAGTCCAATTCTCACATCCGTACATGACCACTGGAAAAACCATAGCCTTGACTAGACAGACCTTTGTTGGCAAAGTAATGTCTCTGCTTTTTAATATGCTGTCTAGGTTGATCATAACTTTCCTTCCAAGGAGTAAGCGTCTTTTAATTTCATGGCTGCAATCACCATCTGCAGTGATTTTGGAGCCCAGAAAAATAAAGTCTGACACTGTTTCCACTGTTTCCCCATCTATTTGCCATGAAGTGATGGGATCAGATGCCATGATCTTAGTTTTCTGCATGTTGAGCTTTAAGCCAACTTTTTCACTCTCCTCCTTCACTTTCATCAAGAGGCTTTTGAGTTCCTCTTCACTTTCTGCCATAAGGCTGGTGTCATCTGCATATCTGAGGTTACTGATATTTCTCCCGGCAATCTTGATTCCAGCTTGTGTTTCCTCCAGCCCCACATTTCTCTAGATGTACTCTGCATATAAATTAAATAAGCAGGGTGACAATATACAGCTTTGACATACTCCTTTTCCTATTTGGAACCAGTCTGTTGTTCCATGTCCAGTTCTAGCTGTTGCTTCCTGACCTGCATACAGGTTTCTCAAGAGGCAGGTCAGGTGGTCTGGTATTCCCATCTCTTCCAGAATTTTCCACAGTTTATTGTGATCCACACAGTCAAAGGCTTTGGCATAGTCAATAAAAGCTGCCCTTTAGGGCTGCCCTAACAAAGTACCAAAACTTGGGTGGATTAAAACAACAGAACTGTGTTGCTTCACAGTTCTAGAAGCTGTAAGTCCAAAATCAGCGTGTTGATTTCTGTCTGAAGTCCTTTAAAATTTTTTTCATGTATTTCTTTGGCTGTGCCAAGTCTTAATTGTGGCAAGCAGAATCTTCTAGTTGCAGTGTGTGGGATCTTAATTCCCAGACCAGGGATCGAACCTGGGCCCCCTGGCATTGGGAGCACGGGGGTCTTAGCCACTGGGTCACCAGGGAAGTTCCCCCTCTGAAGTCTGTATGGGAGACTCTTTCCTGTCTCTCCTAGATTCTGGTGTTTGCTGGCACTCATTGGCTTGTGGACGCCTCTCGTCAGACCCATGGCCGTCTTCTCCAAGTGTCTTCATATCATCTCCCCTCTGTGCCTGCGTGTCTATCTTCTGTTTTATAAGGGCACCAATCTTGTTAGATTAGGGCCCACTCTAATGGCCTCACTTAAAATTGATTGCATCTGTAAAGACCCTATTTTCCCAAAAGGTCACATTCTGAGGTACTGATGGTTAGAATGTCAACCTATCTTTTTGTGGGTGGCTGCCAGTTAGGACCTGCCCACGGAGAAGTGGCCTCTGCACTGGGGCTGCTTCTACATACAACAGAGTTCCCAGCAGACCCTGATGGGGTCAAGGATTCTGTTTGCTGCAGCTTTCCCTCAAAAACTGTAAGTGCTTAATAAGAGTGAGCATTTGTTAAACCCTTACACTGAGCCCTGTGTATTCTTGGCCAGTTATACTGACGGGGAACCTGTGCTCCCTGCTTTGAAAGCGCAAAATTTTAACCACTGGGCCACCAGGGAAGTCCTCCAGATATTCCTCTTATCCCCATTTTATAGAGGAGGAAACAGGCCAAGAGGAAGTGGACTTAGCTGGGACTTTCACCAGTGGACATGGTGATGGAGTCTGTGTGCTTATCCACAGACTAGATGATTTGATACTGAGTGTTGAGTAGATGCAGGACTGGTGAGAGGAGGTTGATTTCTAGGTGGGGATGGTCAGGGAGAAGGACAGACACCTTCAAAGGTTTCCCTTGGGAAATCAAGCAGCTCACTCGGGCTTTCTAGTAGTGACATGCTTCACTTCTACTGTGTGACTCAACATTGAACACAGGACGTGTGTACAGCAAGTTGAGACCCTTCTCCACCTGTGCACAAAGGTTTTGTATCATGAGGTACACGTGTCCTATTCTCCCCTGCTCTGTCTGTCTCTGGGCTCTGAGGTCTCAGTGATGAGGAAATGGGGGACTGGAGGAAAAGAAAGAAATGGAGAAAAGCAAGGGGTTAATGTGGGCAGGGTCCTCTCTGCTGGTCCAGATGTGGCTTTTGGAAGCACGTTGGGAGTCTAGGGGTGTGGTTCTCTATATGCCGAGAAGGGGGCCTGGGAATAAGTCAACTAGATTGGGGACTCCTACTCTGACTCCTCATTGCATATGGACTCCATATGAATTGGCTATGAAACTGCCATGGAAAACAGCTGAACCTGATTAATCTTCCATCAGATTTCACACATGTTTGTTTGCCTGCCTGAGAAAACCTCCCTCCCTTCCATGCCCCCAGCCCTGCCCTCCAGCCCAGATGCTGAACTCCTGGATTCTTCTGGTGTGGAAGGCAAGGGGGCGGGCAGAGCCGGTGGCCAGTTAGCAGTAATGTTAGCTTTTGCTGTCCATCCATAGACTCACCAAGGGGTAAGTCTGGTCCCTGTGACATTTACAGCCTGACCACGGTCTTATATTGCCTTCAGGACATTTTCAAGGTCTCCTCCGAGATGAACCCCAAACCCTTCAAACACTCCAGGCTGAAAGTTATTACCTGTATTGAATGCAACTGTCTGCCTCTTCACGGCCCTTTCTCTTTCCAAGAAAGAGTATCCTATGCTGCCTTCGGAGCTACTGCTTTCTATTTGTATTTCAATTTCTGATACATGATAGATGTTTGATAAAAGGTGGAAGCCAGCAACCTTCCCATTGCACCTTTTGCTGAGATCACGAGAGGACAGTATCCAACAGATTCAGGGTGGGATCTTGCTGCCAGCCCTGGGCCTGGCAGAGGAAATATACTTGGGATAACACAGTAGGAGCTGCTGGCATATTTTCATTGTCATATGGTAAGAGTGTCTACCAGTAGTTGGAGGTTTTCTTAGCTCTAAAGGCAACAACAGAAAACTCATTCTTGAAAAGCCCAAAGGCCGTGAAGAGGTAGACAGTTGCCCTTGATGGAGGTAATAGCTTTCAGCCTGGAGTATTTCAAGGGTTTGGGTTCATCTCAGAGGAGACCTTGAAGATGTGTCACATAGAGCCAATCTTTCATAAAATCTAGCATATCCTCAGGGCTTTCAACGTATTCAAGAGGCTGAGAGGCAGGGGTGTGTGTGTGTGTGTGTGAGAGAGAGAGAGACTGATTATGAGCACATCATCTTGGCTGCATCCTGAAACTTTGGATGTTGTTTCTGAAGCAAATTAAAACAAAAAAGAAAAGAAATCTAGAATTTCTCCCTTTTTATGCAAACTCAGAACCAAAGGAGGACTTCTGATAAATGTGTTGTGGTCTCTAGCAAAGACCTCTTAAATACTGTGGGTTTTGAATACATGGTGAAAGTGAAAGTGAAAGGCGCTCAGTCGTGTCCCACTCTTTGCGACCCCATGGACTACATGATCCATGGAGTTCTCCAGGCCAGAATACTGGAGCAGGTAGCCTTTCCCTTCTCCAGGGGATCTTCCCAACCCAGGGATTGAACACAGGTCTCCCACATTACAGGCAGATTCTTTACCAGCTGAGCCAAGATGTAGACAAAGTGTTTGATAGTGAAGGTTAATGAATAATACAATTCAAAGGAAAGAGCCTTCATGGATAATTTCTGCAGGAGCAAAGATTTCGACTCTAGATGATTCTCCCTCCCTCTCGGCTAAATCCACTTATTCATTCGTGTATTCATTCCATACTCAGGTATTGAGTGGTTTTGGTCTGTTAGCTCCTACCAGTCTCTAATTGAGAACATATGAAAATCAAGCATTTGCCTCCAGGAGAATAGAGTCCAGTGTAGAAGAGAGATAATAAAATGCTTCAATCCTTTGAGGCTAATAACCTCTCTTTTTATAGCCAAATGGACTTGGGGTCAGTAAACAACTATTTATCATGTACTTTCTGTGGGGGGCTCTACCCTGGGCACAGAGAGGGGATGTATGTATAAATGAGATGTAAGACACAACTTATTTTCTAGAAGCTGAGAAGTTGGATAGAGGAATTGGAACCATATGAGAAATGGAACCAAGTGGACAAGCCCTGTGATATAGGGCATTTGTAAACTCTTGCAGTCAAACACCATCCCTGGCACATAAGTAAGAAGTCCTTCTAAACTGGTTTGTCTGGAGGGAAGATGGAAGGAAGGAAGGCTTGTGGAGAGGGGGTATTAAAACCCCATCTGGATGGAAAGCTGTGGTTTTGTTTTCCTTGTTGAGGGAACATTCATGTGGTTAAAAAGTGATCCAGAAGGATAAAAAAGGGAATGTACAGAAATGAAAATCTTTCCCACCTCCATCTTTGGCACAAACTGTAGGCTCAGTGGACGTTCAGTCTTTAGTCCTTGCTCTATCATAACCTTGCGTGAAATACTCTACAACTGATTTTCTAATGATTTATTACTTATTTTATTTTTGGCTGTGGGGGGTCTCTGTTGCTGTGTGCAGGCTTTCTCTAGTAGCAGTGAGTGGGGCCTACACTTCTTTGTGGTACATGGGCTTCTCATTACAGTGGCTTTTCTTGCTGTGGAGCACAGGCTTAGATCCTCTGTGGCATGTGGAATCTTCCTATCTTTGCCCTCGATCCCTGTCACTTTGGCATTTATGGGTTTATAATATTTATATTCTCTTCTACAACCATAGAAAAGTCTTCAAGGCTTTGACTATAGGCTGATGGAACTGACAGACAGCACTTACAATAGCGTGATTGTGTAAATATTATTCACTGTAGAATTGAGCAGTGTGATTAGACCCAAGGCATCGATATGTAACCCTATCATTAGGGCTGGCAGTTGCTGGGATAAAAAGCCAAAATCAACATGGAACAGGAAATGAGGATGGCAGGGTCTAACCTAATTCCAAGGTTTTAGGATTTGTGCAGTGCCCAACAGGTGCATATGTACCACTGGTGACTAATTGTGGTTATATAAGAATGATGGTTAAATAAGAATGCCAGGATGGATGGATCACAAGCTGGAGTCAAGATTGCTGGGAGGAATATCAACAACCTCAGATATGCAAATGATACCACTCTAATGGCAGAAAGTAAAGAGGAACTAAAGAGCCTCTTGATGGCAGTGAAAGAGGAAAGTGAAAAAGCTGGCTTGAAATTCAACATTAAAAAACCGAGGATCATGGCAATTGGCCTCATCACTTCATGGCAAATAGATGAGGAGAAAAAGGAAACAGTGACAGATTTTATTTTCTTGGGCTCCAAGATCACTATGGATAGTGACTTCAGGCATGAAATTAAAAGATACTTGTTCCTTGATAGGAAAGCTATGACAAACCTAGACAGTGTATTAAAAAAGCAGAGGCATCAGTTTATCAACAAAGTCCGTATAGTCAAAGATATGGTTTTTCCAGTAGTCATGTACAGATGTGACCCAGGGATCGAACCTGCATCTTCTGCTTTGGCAGGCGGATTCTTTACCCCTGAGCCACCTGGGAAGCTCCACATATTGGCATCTCTCAGTACTCTTGCCTGGAAAATCCCATGGATGGAGGAGTCTGGTAGGCTGCCGTCCATGGGGTCGCTAAGAGTCGGTCGGACACGACTGAGCGACTTCACTTTCACTTTTCACTTTCATGCATTGGAGAAGGACATGGCAACCCACTCCAGTGTTCTTGCCTGGAGAATCCCAGGGACGGGGGAGCCTGGTGGGCTGCTGTCTCTGGGGTCGCACAGAGTCGGACACGACTGAAGCAACTTAGCAGGAGCTTTAAAAAATGCTGCAGCTGGTATCTTGCTCCCAGTGGTTCTGAATAGAATGGTCTGGGAAGTGATTTGGGCGTTGGGATTTTTAAGAGCTCCCAAAGCCTGAGAATCACTGAACCAAGCAGGAGGCATTCAGGGCCCCTTGCTTCTGTGGGCAAAAGGCTATAATGAGACAGGATTCCCTATCTCCCATGTGCACTGGGCCTCTGCTGCCTCCCGAAGACTGGTGTCTGAGTTTCTGGATTGAGCACCCAGCTCATCTGATGGACTCCCTTTTAGTTCTTGAAATGCACTCTGGAAAGTCAGCCAGTCGAGCATAAAACATAAATCAGAATTTGTTCTTCCTTGTACTCTAGTTCTATATTTTTCTCCTTAGCTTGAAAGAAATCGGTTCTACATCACTTTTAGACTATCCCAGCTCAGTTAAATGTAATCTCAACTAGAGCAAAATTGCTTAATTAGACAATAATATCAGAGAAATTGACCATTATATCTGGTTATTGACTTTTCAGATGGCTTGTATTACCATTTATATTCTCTCCAGTTGGGTTTTTAAGCATGAAAAGAATTTATTGAGAGATTGTTCTTAGAAGCTATTTTTAATAGTCTAATGGCTTTTTAATTTTCAAAGCATTTATATTCATCAGTTGAAGCCAAGAAAGGACTCAGATTGACTCTTACTGCATGGCTGTTCCTGCCTCTTCAGTTATTAACTGGTTATACTTAGAAATAAAGGCACCCGATGTAGGATTTCCCCCCTCCCCTATTTATGATGACAGAGGAAGAACATCATAAAGGAAATGAACTTTAGGCTGGAAGCCACAAACATGATATTTTACAAGTTTCTGTTTATTGACTGACTGCTCTGTGCCAGGCAGTTTATGTAGATTGCCTCTAATCCTTTCAATAATCCTAGACGATAGATAGCATGGTCGTTCTTTAGTAGACTGGGAAGTGACGGCTTGGGTACGAGGACTGTTATCACCATCACCATGGTGAGTGCATATTGACAGACAGATCCTACATCCTAGTTAACTCTTAGTCTCTTCATGACTTTTTTTTGGTGTAGGACTATAGCCAATTATACAATATAATTGTATATATTGTGTATAATACAATATATACATTGTATGTATTGTATATATTGTATATAATTGTATATATTGTATAATTATACAATTATACAATAAGTCATTCAGATGGTAAAGTGCTGCCTGCCAGTGCTGGAGACTTGGGTTTGATCCCTGGGTCGAGAAGATCCCCTGGAGAACGGAATGGCTCCCCACTCCAGTATTCTTGCCTGGTAAATCCCATGGGTGGAGGATCCCATATATACTCCATGGGGTCACAAAAGAGTCAGACACGACTTAGCAACTAAACACTGACATAGCCGATTAACAATGTTGTGATGGTTTCAGGTGAAAATCGAAAGGACTCAGCTAAAATATACACGTATCCGTTTTCCCCTAAACACCCCTCTCATCCAGGCTGCCGCATAACACTGAGCAGAGTTCTCTGTGTTATACAGTAGGTCCTTGTTGGTTACCCATATGAAATATAGCCATGTGTACACACTGATCTCAAACTCCCTCTTTTCCCCCCTCACAACTATAAGTTTGTACTTTAAGTCTGTGAGTCTGTTTTCTACATAATTTTTGATAGTGTTTCTTCCCACTCTTAGAAGTACCCCCATTGGAGCAATAGATTAAATGGCCACTCTGCTTATGGGAAACTCCTGGTGCTGTGTCTCATGTCAAGCTCTTCATGTGCTCTATTGCATGCAAACCTCATAACAGCCAATGACTTCTTTCTACTGTTCTTATTTTTAAATGAGGAAACTGAGGCCTTGAGGGGTCAGGTTATGTCAGGTCGGGTCACTTACAGGGTCATGGAGTTGGTAAAGGATGCAGTCAGGCTCTGAGCCCAGATAACCTCTTTCATGACCCACTCTCTTTCTGTGACCGAAGCTGAACGTCAACCAATAACACGTTTTCAAAAATTCAGACTAAGGAGAAAGTTCCTTGAGACAGGTTATGGGGTGAAAACAGTACCAACACTATTATAGCCACAGGGACATTGAATTGTTTTGTCATGGTGGAACTTTGTTATCATGAATAAGCTGCAGGAAATCTCATTTTCTGTTGTTTGGATTGGTAGAGGAAATACAGACCCTATATATTGCATTAGCAAGAGGTGCTTTGAAAGTTATTGGGCAGCTGGATAAGATGTGCATAAATTTCTCACTTCCTATAAGCTTAATTAAACAAACTTGGTGATTGGCGGCAGCTGCAATTATTCCTGGGACCTCAGATTACCTTAATTCAAATCTGGCATCTAAAAGAAGGTGGCTGAAGTTTCTGGAGCCTGTGCACAGCCACCCATAACTACTACTACTACTACTAAGTTGCTTCGGTTGTGTCCGACTCTGTGCGACCCCATAGATGGCAGCCCACCAGGCTCCCCCGTCCCTGGGATTCTCCAGGCAAGAATACTGGAGGGGGTTGCCATTTCCTTCTCCAATGCATGAAAGTGAAAAGTGGAAGTGAAGTCGCTCAGTCGTGTCCGACTCTTAGCGACCCCATGTACTGCAGCCCACCAGGCTCCTCCGCCCATGGGATTTTCCAGGTGAGAGTACTGGAGTGGGGTGCCACTGCCTTCTCCATACTAGAGGGCTGTAAAGGAACCATGGCTGAATTAAAGTGTATTGGGGGACTTCACTAGTGATCCAGTGGTGGAGAGTCTGCCTGCCAATGCAGGGGAAGCAGGTTTGATTCTTGGCCTGGGAAGATTCCACATGGCATGGGGCAGCTGAGCCCGGGCACCACAACTACTGAAGCCTACACGCCTTAGAGTCCGTGCTCCACAATAAGAGAAGCCATTGCACTGAGAAGTCCGAGCACCACAGCTAGAGAGTAGCCCCCACTCGCCGCAACCAGAGAAAGCCTGCGCACTGCAATGAAGACCCAGTGAAGCCAAAAATAAATAAATAAACATTTGAAAAAGTGTATTTGGATGAAGGCGACCATGGGTGAGGGGTTGTAAAAGCCATGTACTCCAAGGACAGCTTGGAGAATTTGTGGCTATTTGGTCAGGAGTGATGACTCAGGATCCAGGGTGAAGAATGTGTCCCCAGGATGTGGGCGAGATACTACATTAGACTTGCTCTGCGTGGCTTCATGGCTATAACTGATGGAGAGATGATGTCTGCAGGGAATGAACCACCTCTGTCTCTGTAGCTGCATCTGGTGGCATTGGGTTGCTTTCTGGACGAGGAGATAGAGGGATACCTGGCTGGATGGGGTGACTTGTCATTTAGCTATCTCTCCTTGCAACCTGCTTGTGGCACTTCTTACAATCAGCCATGGTGACCATTCTCAGACGACTTGGACGCTGCTTGGGGTCTCCAGCTCCTTGAGAACTAGAGAAGAAGGCCAGATCCTCATGGCCCTCTGTGACCATATGAAACCCTTGCTAAGATTTGTGAAAAGTCCTAGAGGGCTTGTGGTTATGCTTTTTTGGCTCTGAGCTCTTCTCCCTCATGCTTTGGATGGTGTATCTCGGCTGCCATTCTGTCTCTGTTCTATGTGTAATTAACTTAAATCATTGGTACCGTTGCTTAGAAAGAGATAACCTGTTATTTGCAGAGTGGTTTCATGTGTCTACTTTGGCCAAGGAAGGGCAGAGTAGGGTTAGTAGACTTCAGAAGTCTTCCTTGTTTCTGCAAAGTGACCTCTAACTGAACATTAGGCATTTCATTCTTAAAATGTCATTGGAGAGCTCATCATCAGGGACATTTTTCTGACCTTTGATCATCGATCACTGCCTATCTTGCTCTCTCTTTTACCTTTTCTTCTCCATTCTTCTTGGGAGTAAATTTCTTTGATGTATTTATTTATGGCTGCGTTGGGTCTTAGCTGCAGCACGCAGGATCTTTGTTGTGTTATATGTGATATTTTGTTGCTGTACGTGGTCTCTAAAATGTGTGAGCTCTGTAGTTGTGCTGCACAGACTTAGTTGCCCCTCGGCGTGTGAGATCTTAGTTCCCCAAACAGGGATTGAACCCACGTCCCCTGCATTGCAAGGCAGACTCTTAACCACTGGACCCCCAGGGAAGTCCTGGGAGCAAATTTCTTATACAAGACATTTTGACCAACTCCTTGGTTATTCCTTGCTGATTTCCAACTTCTTAAGACAATGGCTTTCAATGTTTTGGCCACGGCCCATAATAAGAATGGGCTTCCCTGGTGGCTCAGAGGTTAAAGCATCTGCCTGGAATGTGGGAGACCCGGGTTCGATCCCTGGGTCAGGAAGATCCCCTGGAGAAGGAAATGGCAACCCACTTCAATACTCTTGCTTGGAGAATCCCATGGAGGGAGGAGCCTGATAGGCTACAGTCCATGGGGTCACAAAGAGTCAGACACAACTGAATGACTTCACTTCACTTCACTTCATAATAAGAAATACTTCCTATACTGTGACTCAAAAATACTAATTTAATACTTCTCTTCTTTTGGTTGTGCTCAATCATCATTGCTATTTGGAGGGCTTTCTCTGGTTGTGTGGATCTGGCCTCTTTGTTGTGATGGCCCAACTTCTCACTGTGGTGACTTCACTTGTTGCGACAAAGAGGCTCTAGGGCACATAGGCTTCAGTAGTTGTGGCTCATGGGCTCAGTGGCTCCAAAGCAAGTGGAATCCTCCCAGACTAGGGATCGAACCCGTGTCCCCTGCATTGGCAGACGGATTCCTAACCACTGGACCTGCAGGGAAATCCTGATACGTATTCTTACTACCTCTGATGCACTAGCTCTTTTGTTGTCTAGTCTATCCAACGCTGTGCTGTCTCTTGTCCTATCCCCTCATGTTCTATTCCATTTCATTCCAAATTTCGATCATGATTTACCAAACTGATTTCACAGCCCACTGGTGTATCAGGACCTGAGATTTTCAGAGCACTGCTGCTACCTTTTAAAGCTCTAGTCGTTTCCTGAGTGCCTTCCTGTTGCTCTTTGGCTTCTGCAAGTTGTAGGATGCACATCTTTCGAAGCAACGTCTCGCTTTTGAATTCCCCACACTAATTTGCTCAGTCCTAAATATGTAGGAGGGTAGAGTAAATCCAGCATTTATTGGTCAGTGGAATAATTTGGGGCCTTTTAACATCACCAAAATCTGCAAGGGACTATGTCAGGCCTAGAAATACCCAAATAGGTGCCATCTGCAGCTCTATTAGAGGATGGATGTGGAAATCCTTTGAGAGTAACAATGGACCCTCAAATTCTGGTTCATGGAAAAATATTTTTAAATGTATTTTTTATTGTGGTAAAAGTCACATAATATAAAATGTACTTTTAAAGCCATACTTAACTGTACAGTTCAGCGGCACCAAGTACATTCACATTGCCGTGCAACTCTCACCATCATCCATCTCCTGAATTTTTCACCTTCCTGAACTGAAACCCTGTCCCCACTAAATGCTAACTCTCCATCGCCCCTCTCCATCCTCCCCACCCCTCGCACTCCCAGCCCTTGGCATCTATCCTTGTACTTTCTGACCCTATGAATTTGACTATTCTAGGAACCTCGTATAGTGGAATCAAAGTGTTTATCAGCACCTAACGCATATTGGAAGGCATGTTTAAGGTTAATGTCCTACACACAGATTGTACCTTTTTGCCCCTATGAAATACAGTAGGTTCAAAAGTATTTGTTGTACTGGACCTTGTGCCAGACTTTTCTGCAGAAACTAGAAGCAAGAGTCGTACATGCTCCTGTCCTTGAGGGATTCAGGAGCTGACAGCAAGTGAATTTATAACACAGTGTGACTGGTGTGCTGCCAGGGGCATGAACAGTGTGCAGTGAGGACCCAGAGGGGAAGTGGCACAGAGGACACTGTTTGGATTTAGTCTTGGAGGCTGAATAAGCATGGTCAAAGGGAAGGGAGTTGGAGACAGGAGGAACAGCTGTGTGAAGGCCCTGAGCCCGAGTGGTGTGTATGTGTGCGTGTGTGTGTGTGTGTGTGCAGGAGTGAGTGGCAATTGTTCTGTGTAGCTGGAGTAAAGGGTATGATGCTGGGAGAGATGGGAGATCAGAGCGGTTGGGGTCAGACCGTAAAGATTGTGAGCTTGGATGGGAAGTCATCCAACGTTGTAACTAGGGAGTGTGTAGGATGGACTGAAGGCAGGGAGGCTCCAGGAGGGCAACAGGTTAGGAGACCGGAGAACTTTACTGTCCACATTGGCACCTGGTAAGCAGTGGCCTCCAGCATGGCTGGCTCTTTTTGTGGCATCATCAGATCATTTCTTCAGTGGCAGTCAGAGCTGTACCCTCTAGCCAATGAAAATTTTTTTGAATTTTTATTTTTTATATTTATTTATTTATGTGACTGTGTCGGGTCTTAGTTGCAGCATAAGGGATCTTCACTGCGTTATGTGAGATCTTTTGTTGCCTTGCACAGACTCTCTAATTGCAGCTTGTGGGGGCCCAGTAGTTGCAGTGAGCAGGCTTAATTGCTCCACGGCATGTGGGATCTTAGTTCCCCAAATGGGGATCAAACCTGCGTCCCCTGCATCGTAAGGTGGATTCTTAACCACTGGACCACCAGGGAAGTCCCCACCAATGAAACATGGATCTGGCTGTTTCCTTGGAGGTTCTCAGCCAAGAGTGGTGGATCCTGCCCAGCCTCTGTCAGTTCTTCCGGGATAGAGGAGAGGAGAGGAAGTGAGGTCTGCAAGGTGCTTTGGCCCCAAATGGTGCAAACATCGGACTGCAGCCTCATGTTGAATGGGTAGCTGATGATCATTTCCATGGTGTAAACAATCTTGATGATTAGGCCGTGGTTATAAACATCCATCCTGAACTGGCTTAACCACATGTGGCTTTGATCTTGACAAGTGAGGGGTTCATAGTATAACATGGAGAGAGAATAACAGGACTCATCAGTTCAATTGTTCCTAAATGCCTACTTCTGGGTGAAAAAAAAAAAATCCCATCATTTAGTACATGTTAGACCTGCTATGGGGCTTCCCAGGTGGGTCAGTGGTAAAGAACCCACCTGCCAATGCAAGAGCTACAGGAGACATAGGTTTGATCCTTGGGTTGGGAAGAAGACCCCATGGAGGAGGATATGGCAACCCACTCCACTGTCCTTGCCTGGAAAATTCCATGGACAGAGGAGCCTGGTGGGCTCCAGTTCATGGGGTTGCAGAGAGTTGGACATGATTGAGCGACTAAGCACACACGCAGACCTGATATGATATGGTTTGACATTATAGGCTGTATATGACACTATACACTGAGGACCCCTTGTGTTTATAATAAACATGATAAAACCTATTGTGCTTTATTAAATGTGTCTCAGTCCATCCCCAGAGTTTGGGGCCCAGACCTGTGGCCTCTGACTTTAGGGACAGCAGTGAAAGGTGTCTCCTGCTACAGCTGAGCCCCCAACCAGGCCTCCCACCGTATTTGGAACGTGGACTGGGTCCCCTATGGTGATCCTGTCCTCAGCACCGCTGTGATGCTGGTTGGCAAGGGTCTGTACATGCTCATATGCACCACCACCTCCCAAGGACCAAGATGACCCAAGAAATGGGGAAAGAAAGCCTGGAGGTCCACTACCTCACAACCCAGAACCCTGACCGTAGGAAACAAGCATGCTCAGACTAAGAAGCACTGGGTCTGCTGGAGCCGAACGTGTGGGCTCAGTTGCTCAGTCTTGTCCGACTCTTTGCAACCCCATAGACTGTAGCAAGAATACTGGAGTGGGTTGCATTTCTTACTCCAGGGGATCTTCCAGACCCAGGGATCAAGCCCACATCTCTTCAGTCTTTCGCATTGGCAGGTGGGCTCTTTACCCCTGTGCCACCTGGGAAGCCCCGAGGTTCCAAAGCTGAAGGTTTGATAATTTCATACCTGCTCGAGGATCTGTTTGCAGGGAGCCTTGGCTTTTTGCCGTCTGGATAGGAACTTCCCAGAGGACCCAGGTCCATTCTGGCTGAGAAATTATTGGTAGATTTGACTCATCTAGAAAGCCAGGTCCAGCATCGTGATAGGCAGGGCATAAACAAGGTTGCACGGTGAACATTCTGAACCGAGATCATGAAAGGAAGGAAAATTGTCTTCAGTAGGCACTGCTCTCCCTTTTCAGCCACTTGCGATGCTGACAGCTCACATCCCACATCAGGTAATGAACCATTATCAGGAAAGAAAGGAGGAATTAGCCTGCCACGGAGAGTCGCTTATAGCTCAGGCGTATCTGTCCAAGGAAGGCTCTTTCTCTCTTTCTGGCAAGCTGCTGGATTATGAGACACTTGGCATGACAGCTTTATATTTGTGTCTCCTCAGGACCAGCAGCTATATAATCAGCAAATACCTAGAATCACGCAGATCTTACCTGTTAACTTGGAGCGAAGTTGGAACCGCTTCATTGAGTTAATGATGTCGCACAGGTGGAGAGGGGAACATGACGTCATCGGGAGGAGGTGGTCTTTCCTGATTCCAGGTGAAGTCAGGCTGACCGTGTTTGGCTGCCACATCCCTTTTCTAGGACAGAGGCAAGAGCCAATGGGGACCTGGGCCAAAGCCTTGTCAGAATGACTTGGAATATCTCCTCCCCAGTCTCTTCTTGGGTCTGTTTCCTCTTGCACACAAGCGGGTGGGGTGTGGGTAGAAGGACGAGGGAGGTGAGGTTGATGAGAAATCCAGGCTCGCAGGACACCATTCACCCCACACACAGGTCGACCTGGGATGAATCTTTAGCTCCGTGCTGGCTTCTGAGTGGAAATCTATATCTTGCCTGTTCTCCTCTGCGCAACCCTGTTTTCTTTACTCGTGAATATTGATTGCATATAAACAAGCTTTTCGCCCTGGGCCTGGTAGAGGCACCAATTAGACCCTGTCTCTAATGCCACATGCACGAGACTCTATATGATAATGTATATGAGACTGGTTCCAACCTGTAGTCTTCTTTGGAAAGGAAAGAAGCTCTATCCTGAATAATTTATTGGAAACCCCTTTCTAACACGAAAATTAGAGTCAAGTGAGCTTCTCTAGATGAAACAGCACTTCATCAGGACATCTTAACTTGTCATTCCTGGGTCCCATTCTGTCTCCTCTCCCATGCCCAGTTTTGGCTTAATGAAATAAATTGCTTTTTGAAAGAAGGAAGATTTTCTCAGGCAGTGTTCAGGAACCCTGAAGAGAAAGATTGAGCCACGTGATTTATTTTGATGAAGACTGAACAGATAGTCTGATGGGTATAGGAGGACTTCCCTCATTTGGCATCTTTGTGTTTATTTTATGTTGATAAACCTTAAAAAGAAAATATTTAAAAAATAGTCACACACACACACACACACACACACACACAGGGATCAAACCTGTGCTCCCTGCACTGAGAGTGTGGAGTCTTGACCATTGGACCATCAGAGAAATCCCATATATTGTTAAAAATTTCCTTCTGTTTTTTTTTTTTTTAATTTCAAAAGGATGAAGACTAAGACAATACAGAGAACAATTTAACCAATAACAATGCACCTACTACCCAAAATAAACAAATATAGGTTTTCTCATAATTGTTTTAGATGTTTAAAAAACAAAAGGTTAATCTGAAGTCCCATCTGTATCTAGAATAATTTCCCTCCATCCCCAGAAGCAAACTTTATCAAAACATGAAGGGAACATCCTATCTTCATGTTTATCCATAATCTGCATAAGTATTGATTCACATGTTTCAAAATTTCCATAAATGTCATTAAAATGTACACACTGTGTATATCTTTCAACAACTCTTCTTTTTAAAACCATGCTTTTGTTTTTTGGTGGCTATCCCTATGAATGCATTCATCATTTGTTTTTTGGTAGTTAACCTATATCGTGCATGCATGCTTAGTCGATTCAGTCGTGTCCGATTCTTTGCAACCCCACAAACTGCAGCACGCCAGGCTTCCATGTCCTTCCCTATCTCCTGGAGCTTGCTCACACTCATGTTCATTGAATCAGTGATTCCATCCAACCATCTCATCCTTTCTTGCCCCTACTCCTCTTGCCCTCCATCTTTCCCGGCATCAGGGTCTTTTTCAACGAGTTGGCTCCTCACACCAGGTGGCCAAAGTACTGGAACTTCAGTTTCAGCACCAGTCCTTCAAATGAGTATTCAAAGTTAATTTCCTTTAGGATTGACTGGTTTGATCTCCTTTCTGTCCAAGGGACTCTCAAGAGCCTTCTCCAACACCATAAATTGAAAGCATCACTTCTCTGGGGCTTGGTTTTCTTTATGGTCCAACTCTCACATCCAAACACGACTGCTGGAAAAAGCATAGCTTTGACTATATGGAAATTAAAATTAGTAGGTTTAAATTTTACTAAGCATGGTGAAATTACTTGCCCAAGGAGCTGTATTATATTTAAGCTCCTCTCACAAGGTATAAAGTTTCTATTTAACATTTCACCACAGTCTCACCAACATTTGATATTGGGCAATTTTATCTTGGTGTCTTAATTTTGCATTTCCCTGGTCATGAAGAGGATGGGCACGACTACTGATTCATATGTTCCTTGGCTGTCAGGGTCATTCTTCCTTTGTGGATTGAATTTTCTTATGCTTTTCCCTGAGCTGACTGTGGCTCAGATCATGAACTCCTTATTGGAAAATTCAGACTTCAATTGAAGAAAGTAGGGAAAACTACTAGACCATTTGGGTATGATCTAAAAAATATCCCTGATGATTATATACTGGAAGTGACAAATAGATTCAAGGGATTAGATCTGATAGAGTGCCTGAAGAACTATGAACAGAGGTTCATGACATTGTACAGGAGGCAGTGATCAAGACCATCCCCAAGAAAAAGAAATGCAAAAAGGCAAAATGGTTGTCTGAGAAGGCCTTACAAATAGCTGAGAAAAGAAGAGAAGTGAAAGACAAAGGAGAAAAGAAAAGATATACCCATTTGAATGCAGAGTTCCAAAGACTAGCAAGGAGAGATAAGAAAGCCTTCCTCAGAGATCAATGCAAAGAAATAGAGGAAAGCAACAGAATGGGAAAGACTAGAGATCTCTTCATGAAAATTAGAGATACCAAAGGAACATTTCATGCAAAGATGGGCACAATAAAGGACAGAAATGGTATGGACCTAACAGAAGCGGAAGATATTAAGAAGCGGTGGCAAGAATACCCAGAAGAACCTTACAAAAAAGATCTTCATGACCCAGATAATCATGATGGTATGATCACTCACCTAGAGCCAGACATCCTGGAATTCGAAGTCAGGTGGGCCTTAGGAAGCATCACTATGAACAAAGCCAGTGGAGGTGATGGAATTCCAGTTGAGCTATTTCAAATCCTGAAAGATGATGCTGTGAAAATGCTGCACTCAATATGCATGCAAATTTGGAAAACTCAGCAGTGGCCACAGGACTGGAAAACATCAGTTTTCATTCCAGTTCCAAGAAAGGCAATGCCAAAGAATGCTCAAACTACCACATAATTGTACTCATCTCACATGCTAGCAAAGTAATGCTCAAAATTTTCTAAGCCAGGCGTCAACAGTACGTGAACCATGAAGTTCCAGATGTTCAAGCTGGATTTAGAAAAGGCAGAGGAACCAGAGATCAAATTGCTAACATCTGTTGGAGCATTGAAAAAGCAAGAGAGTTCCAGAAAGGCATCTATTTCTGCTTTATTGACTATGCCAAAGCCTTTGACTGTGTGGATCACAATAAATTGTGGAAAATTCTTCAAGAGATGGGAATACCAGACCACCTGACCTGCCTCCTGAGAAATCTGTATGCAGGTCAAGAAGCAACAGTTAGAACTGGACATGGAACAACAGATTGGTTCCAAATTGGGAAAGGAGTACATCAAGGCTGTGTATTGTCACCCTGCTTATTTAATTTATATGCAGAGTACATCATGAGAAATGCTGGACTGGATTAAGCACAAACTGGAATCAAGATTGCTGGGAGAAATATCAATGACCTCAGATATGCAGATGACACCACCCTTATGGCAGAAAGTGAAGAAGAAATAAAGAGCCTCTTGATGAAAGTGAAAGAGGAGAGTGAAAAATCTGGCTTAAAGCTTAACATTCAGAAAACTAAGATCATGGCATCTGGTCCCATCACTTCATGGCAAATAGATGGGGAAACAATGGAAACAGTGTCAGACTTTATTTTGGGGGGCTCCAAAATCACTGCAGGTGGTGATTGCAGCCATGAAATTAAAAGATGCTAGCTCCTTGGAGGAAAAGCTATGACCAGCCTAGACAGCATATTAAAGAGCAGAAATATTACTTTGCCAACAAGGGTCCATCTAGTCAAAGCTATGGTTTTTTTCAGTAGTCATGTATGGATGTGAGAGTTGGACTATAAAGAAAGCTGAGCACCAAAGACTTGATGCTTTTGAACTGTGGTGTTGGAGAAGACTCTTGAGAGTCCCTTGGACGGCAAGGAGATCCAACCAGTCCGTCCTAAAGGAAATCAACCCTGAATATTCATTGGAAGGACTGATGCTAAAGCTGAAACTCCCATACTTTTGTGACCTGATGCAAAGAACTGACTCATTTGAAAAGATTCTGATGCTGGGAAAGATTCAAAGTGGGAGGAGAAGGGGACAACAGAGGATGAGATGGTTTGATGATGGCATCACTGACTTGATGGACATGAGTTTGAGTAAGCTCTAGGGGTTGGTGATGGACAGGGAAGCCTGGCATGCTGCAGTCCATGGGGTCACAAAGAGTTGGACATGACTGGGCAGCTGACCTGATGTTTTTCCATTTTTGGCATTTGCCTTATTTATCTTTTTCTTAATGATTTGTAGAAACTATAGATATTAATTTTTATTGATTGGACTGAGAACATTTCCTCCCCATCTGTTGCTTTTAATTTTGCCTGAAGTTAAAAAGCCCAAAGTGTCTTCTATCACTCAAGAAACTTAAATTTTGATAAATTTAACCTATTGATTTTTTCTGCTTAAAAAAATGTTTGTAGAAAGATATCTTTGCAGTAGGTCATAAAATTAGTTTCTAATACTTTCTTCTCATGATTTCATGTTTATATCTTTAATAAACATGAATTTGTTTGTGTGTATGTATATATGTATATATGTGTGTGTGTGTATATATATATATATATATATATATGTATTTATTTGTTTTGGTATGGTGTGAGCTGCTGCTATGCTAGCTCCAGACATCTTCCCCAGATGTCTTGCTATAGATATGACACTGTTTAAATCACTATTGATTAAACTTTCTTTTACATTCTAACTGCTACATTTAGCCTCTCTGAAAAAAGGAAAGTATTAGTCACTCAATCGTGTCTGACTTCTTCAACCCTGTGGATTGGGGTCTGCCAGGCTTCTCTGTCCATGGAATTTTCCAGGCAAGAATACGGAGTAGGTAGCCATTCCCTTCTGTAGGAGATCTTCCTGAGCCAGGGATTGAACTTGGGTCTCCCACATTGGAGGCAGATTCTTTACCATCTGAGAGCCACCAGGGAAGCCCATTTATTCTCTCTATACACTCCTAAAACTCCCTTTATATATATCTCAAAGCTTATAATTATTTTTTTTCCATTCTTCTTTTCTGTTTTATTTTTCTTTGCTTCATTTTGGAAAATTGTCCAAGCTCCATCTTCCATTTCACACATTATCTCTTTGACTAGTTCTAATCTCTTATTTAACCTATCTAGTGAGTAATTTTGGAGAAGGCAATGGCACCCCACTCCAGTACTCTTGCCTGGAAAATCCCATGGACAGAGGAGTCTGGTAGGCTGCAGTCCATGGGGTCTCGAAGAGTCGGACACGACTGAGCGACTTTACTTTCACTTTTCACTTTCATGCATTGGAGAAGGAAATGGCAACCCACTCCAGTATTCTTGCCTGGAGAATCCCAGGGACAGGGGAGCCTGGTGGGCTGCCGTCTATGGGGTCGCACAGAGTCGGACATGATTGAAGTGACTTAGCAGCAGCAGCAGCAGCAGTGAGTAATTTCCAGCCAATTACTGTATTTTTTATTTTTGTAAATTTTGTTACTTTTTTTCAAATCTGCTTTTTTGGGGGTTTGCAATACGTTCTTGTTATGCCTAGACTTTATTCCTTTCTTCACATATGTACACTTCAAGTAAACTTACTTTAAAGTCCCGCTCTTACTGATCTATTATTTGTGATTCCTTGGGCACAGCCATTTACCATGTTTGCTGATGATCTCCTATATCATTAGATTTCTTTAAGAGCTGTGTGCACCAGGCCTTTTGCGTGAACTAGTTTTTCACACTGGTGGTACACATCCTGGCTTGCAGAGGCTTTCCCATGGGAATTTTCACAGTTGCTTCTATTAGGGCCACAGAGGAAATGTCAGGACCAAATTTTTATGTTTACATCTTGGTTCAAGGATTTTGTATCACATAGACAGTTTAAGAATTCAGATCTCATACTGTCAGGCAATGCAGTTTGGAGGATTCTATTTCTTGGGTCAGTGAGTGAAGTTTTCCTGATTCTACTTTGATGTACAGGAAAGACGTACTTTTTCTGGGTCCTGTACCGAATGTGGAGATCTGGCCTCAGTGTCAGGCTCCATGGTGGCTTTAAAACCTCAATCTGCAAGACATGTATCTGGTTTAGTTACTTCTGTGGCCATACAGTTTCGACTAAAACTGCAATGTTTCTGGCACCTAGAGTTTCTCATTTGTGCTTTTGAGCTTGGCTATGTATTTTGATTTTTAAAAGTCATAAATAAACATTTTGTAGTATTTCTGTGTGTTTTGAGAAGGAGGGGGGCTTCATGCATGAGCACAGTCTGCAATCTTGACCTGAAAGCCCTTCCACTTCTTTACTGGCAGTTCCCACATCACATGGGTTATACTCCAAACATGCAGTTGTTAATTAGTAATTGTGAAGTCAGAATATATTTTTCCATACAAGGAGAGTTGGTATGCTGATTAGCTAAATGATAGGGCAAGCTTCACTGCTTAGGACAGGTGAGCCCCAAGGTCTGGGTGTCATTAGTAGAGATCCAGGTAGCTAGCTCAGCATGCATTCTCCATCATTCAAAATCTAGCTTTTGGGACTTCTTCCACACTTCCAATGCAGGGGCTGTGGGTTTGATCTTGGCTGGTGGAACTAAGATCCCACATGCTGTGTGTAATGGTCAAATTAAAAAAAAAATCTAGTCTTGCAGTCTCAGAAATGCAATTTTCTTGGACACCAATTGTGGATTCACCTGTTAGGTAAGGACTCATTCCAATAGAACAGTCTGATTTGTCACATCAGAATGCGAATTTTATAATGTATCACGAGACTGGTAACTGCTGAAGGAATGAATGCTTAAGACCTCCTGGAGCACATTGTGTCCCTGGAGCTAATCTCTGTGGGAAGCCACGTAATAATCAGGAGTTTTCCTATGGAGCATGAAATCTAAGTAATGGGGTTTTTAATTATGTTATCTTGAAAGAGCCTCAGGACCTGACATATGCTGAATCCATGCCTGAATCAGGGGACTTCCTTGTCAGTGAGACCATCATGTTCAAAGCCCATTTGATGAAGTGTCCCGTCCTCTGGACAGAGCTTGGGTGGTCACTGCCAGCGTTTGTTTTTCTGATTCTCTCTTTTCTACACTTGCAGGAATGACCACATTCTTTCTTTAGATTTAATAGTTTCAGTCCAGTCTTGCACCTGGGAGCCACTGTTTTAATGCGATTTTGCAAAGCTCTTCTCTGATTCACTCTGGGTGATTTCATAGTTTAACTTTTAGTGTGTAATCTTATTTCTGGCTTTTGAAAAAAATTTTTTATTTATTTGGCTCTGCTGAGTCTTAGTTGCAGCATTCAGGATCTTTGATGTGGGGTTCGTTTTTTAGTTGTGGCATGCGAATTCTTAGTTGTGGCATGTGGGATCTAGTTCCCTGACTAGGGATTGAACTCGGGACCCCCTGCATTGGGAGTGCAAAATCTTAGCCACTGGACCAAAACAAAGAAGACCCACTCACAGACAATGCCCTTCCATTTACAGCAATACCTATAACTATTATTTTTTCCCAACTTGGTATTAGAAAAATTTCAAAATTATAGCAGAGTTGGAAGAACTTTGGGAACAAAGTTCAAGAACCACTTATATGTTATATCTTTCACCTACATTTCACATTGATATTGTGTATTGTGTTTGCTTTATGTATATAAATGTATTTTTATTTTGATGAGCATGAGATATAAGTTGTAGACGTCATACAATATAACTAATCAATACAGCATACATTTCCAAGGAACAACTACATTCCCTTATGTAACCACAGTACCATGATCACACCCAAGAAAAGAAAATTAATTTATATTCCATATTGAAATTCCCCAGTTATTCTAACAAGATCTTTCCTACACTGACTATTCTTAGTCATCTTTTTGGGAGAAAATGCTTTCAGAGTTTGAGGTGGCAAGCACCTTAAGTTTGCACTCAACACAAGATAGGTATTATCTTCCTTCTCTGCTCCTCCCATCTCTATCTATTCTTTCAAGGGAAGAATCAGACATGAAGAAATTATAACAGGAGCAAGAAGGGATAGCCGATTTGTAGGTAATGATAGAATTATGACTTATGATCTTATTGACTCTAGCAAACAATACATACTCATCCAGGTGTTTTCCAAGTACATCCAGGGTTAAGCTTTTATATTCAGGCTTGTTACTGCTGCTTCTTTTTAGTCTCTAAGTCATGTCTGACTCTTTGTGACCCCATGGACTGTAAACACACCAGACTGCTCAGCCCATGGGATTCTCCAGGCAAGAATACTGGAGTGGGTTGCCATTTCCTTTTCCAGGGTTCTCTTCCTGACCCAAGGATCAAACCTCCATCTTCTGCCTGGCAGGTGGATTCTTACCACTGCATTACCACTTAATAGCTGGAGCCATGGGCAATCAAAAACACACTGACTCGAGATCCCAAGGCTCCATCTGCTTCACTGTTAGGTGCTCTTCCCTGGCTAGAGTTCTTTTGCCCAGTGTGACCTGGCCTCACTTCATGATGAGGCCTAAAAGCATCTACCTTTGAAGAACTTAACAGGCTGACTTGTAAGTATCTAAGGAAATATTCTTGTCCTGGATCAAGGCTGGGAAGATTTCAGGGTGCCCCTGGAGCAGCACTTGTCTTCAGATGCCAGCCTTGGCTCTTAGGCAGCTGGTAGACAGCTCTTCTTTATAAGAGCTTCATTGTGAACTCTGCGTATCTTTTGACCTGGTTTGTTCAAAGCCTGGAAAATGCGAAGAGGCTCTTAACCTGCCTTGTGCTCTCAGGGCACATGCAGGTCCTGAGCCCCCAGCGGGGCAGGGCTGTACTCTGGTTCAGTGAGGACGGAGACCACCAGAGCTCAACGATCTGAACTGCAATGAGACCACCTGTGTGTCAACATGAGTTTGTTAAATTGTTCCAGGAATGCCTTGCCCAGAAAGATGAGCCTGTAAACCAATAAATAACTTCACTGCTTGGATCAAAAAATTTCTCAAAACCAATTTGTTCAGGCAATCATTTGCTCATCTGGGCCAACAGCGCCATGATCTGACAATGGTATACTTATCCAGACTTGCTTCAAGAGCCTCACCTTGCTGTATTCATCATTCCTAAAGTGTTACAACATGAAGTTTTTCCTCTGCCAATCTGATCTGGGCACTCAGGGCCACCGGTCAGGCCAGGTATATTAACTGACCCCTACCCCGTCTTCCCTGTAGGGCTTGAACTTCTCCCAGTTGTCCCCACTGAGTCAACTGATTGTGCAGCCTTCCCCACAATCCCATGGGCATGGTTTTTGTGTGACCTGTTGGGTAAGCAGCAGCATTTGTGATTGTGTGATTGTGTATGAATCATGCCAAAGAGGATGTGATGGTTTGAAACAACTGTGTTCTTAGACTTTTAAAACTAAAATCTTTGGATTTTTGCAAAGTATAAAATTAAAGTCATCACTTTTGAACTATACACAGGAAGCACAAAAGTGTTTATAAGTATTGTACAGCTAGAGACATGCTTTTGACAAAATCTCCTGAACTCTTCCAAAACTGGTATTTAAATAGGACAATGATATATTTTTTCTAGAAGCTCTATTATTACTCTCATGAGATGTTTTATCTAAGACAAATGTGAATCTGTTTACAAAGAAGGATATACATAAGTAAAAAAAAATTATTTAAAATTAAGATTTTTCTCATGAATGGATTATTTCTGTTGAACAAAATAGGTCACGGCAGGCAGTTATAGTTGGTTATAAGGTAAATTTCTTCAGAGTAGTATGTCAATTGCAAAAATGGTTATGAATTCTTCTCATCACTGCATCCATGTCCTCCCCACATGGAATCTCTGATTCTCTTTGGCCAACAAAATGTAGGCAAATGAGATGCAAACAGAGGCTTGAAAAGTGCTTGCATATCTCTGGATAAACTATAACCACCACCATGTGAAAAAGCCCAGGTTAGCCTGTCGGATGATGAGACACACATGGTACTGTTACTCTCACCACTCATGCTGACAGCCAGCCCAACCATCAAACATGAGAATGATGTCATTATGGACCAGTTATCTCAGAGGTATGAGCAACCTTAACCAAAGAGCAGCTGGAGAACCTTCCCTTGATGCCTTCCTGGAACTTAGATGTGATATGGGAGGCAGAGCAGCCATACTGTATCCATGAGGCATTAAGCGTTCACTAAGGGACAGCTGAGCAGAAAGAGAAGCAGAAACTAGGGTCTCCGATGGCATCATGGAGCTATAGAATTAGCCTTGGAAACCCTACTTCTGGACTTTGTGTTGTATGAGAAAAAGAAAATGTGATTTTGTTCAGCCAGGGTATGTAGGCTGGGTTTCTGTTATGACATTCCTATCTGAAAAACTGGTGAATTAAAAAGTTTTCTCTGCAGAAGCTTCTGTAAGAGCTCTTCTCCACCTCTATGCCCACCAATTCTGACAAAGTGAAGGACAGTGGGGGAGCTGTGGATTGACAACAGGCAGAAGGGCTTTCTGGATTGACCAGTAAAATCGGAAGGGCTTTCCAGATGGAGCAGAGGTCAGTTACCAGAAAGTGGGTTACTTACCCTGGAAACCAAAATAAGGCCAGAAGCTGGCAATGGCACCCTATTCCAGTACATCTGCCTGGAAAATCCCATGGACGGAGGAGCCTAGTGGGCTGCAGTCCATGGAGTCGCAGAGTCGGACACGACTGAGCGACTTCACTTTCACGCATTGGAGAAGGAAATGGCAACCCACTCCAGTGTTCTTGCCTGGAGAATCCCAGGGACGGGGGAGCCTGGTGGCCTGCCGTCTATGGGGTCGCACAGAGTGGGACACGACAAGCGACTTAGCAGCAGCAGCAGCAGCAGCTGCTAAAGCCACTAGGTGTGGAGCAGGAAGCAGAGGACGAAGAGAACAATGGATGGGCGTGTGAGAGGATGAGGTCTGGGGAAACACCTGGAACAGGCATAATAAAGGTCAAGATCATCTTAACTGTAGGAAAGACAGCACGGTTAATTAAATGCGGACTTGGCAGACTGAAAGGCAGGAGTCTGGGCCCGATTCCCGACTCTGGTTTGTGGAGTTGAAGTGGTTGAGTTCCTGGCCTGTGGAAGGGGTACTCAGCTGCCTCAAGACTGCTCCTCGGAAAACAGCTGGAGTGAAATACCTCCTCCGTGTTCCCTGTCAGCTTGGATTCCAGAACACACGTTTCCCAAACACCTGAGCTCCTGGCTTTGCCTCCGGCTCCCTCTTCCCTCCGCCACTTCGCTATGCCAGGTCGCTTCCATCTGCATTTGGCTTCCCGAAATACAGCCGCCCTTCACCAATGGGCCTCTGTGATTTACAGCCTCTGAGCATCACCGCGGAGCAAATAAGACATTCTTCATTTTCACACCTGACACAAGAGAAGCAGGAAAGTCAGTCTCCGAAGTCAGACTCGAGGGCCTCTTGATTAAGAGTTAAATTGCAGATGTGATTTACTCAATTTGAGCGTGGGGAAAACAAGGGATGTGGAAGATAATGTGATTATAGCAAACTCACGTTTCCATGTCTCGCGAGAGCACAGCAACGGGTGCAACTCGTGTGGAGGCTGTGCGGAGTCTGAACTTGGGCGAGGCCGGGGGAGGAGCATCTCTGTGACTGATGGACTCACTTGGGTCTGTTTCGGGGAAGGGTGAGTTGGTGAACTCTCCTGATATCAGCAGGATAAGCGGCAAAGGAAATGGCAACCCACTCCAGTATTCTTGCCTGGAGGATCCCAGGGACAGAGGAGCCTGGTGGGCGTCTATGGAGTCGCACAGAGTCGGACACAACTGAAGCGACTTAGCAGCAGCAGCAGCAGGATAAGGGGTGTGATCAGAGACAAGAATTCTGGTCTTGATTTTGTCACATGTTGTGGGAGTCTCATGCCAGGACATATGAATGGGTCTCAGCTTCTTTAAAAATGAGTCTGGTGACTCAGACGGTAAAGAATCTGCATTCCAATGCAGATACGACAGGTTCGATCCCTGGGTTGGGAAGATTCCCTGGAGGAGGAAATGGCAACCCACTCAGTATTCTTGCCTAGAAAACCCCATGGACAGAGAAGCCTGGTGGGCTACAGTCCAGAGCGGGTGGAAAGAGTTGGACACGACTGAGCAACTAGCACTTTCTAACACTTTCAGCTTCTTTACCTGAAAATGGATCAGGACTAAATTACACAAAGGTCCTTTGGACTGACTTATGTGAGAGTGAGAGGTGAAGAAAGAGGTCTAGTGAGTTTAGAAAATATTTTTAATCAATTTTACCATGAAGAGCAGCTGAGAACAAACCAGGAACTGGAGGGCAATGTGGAGTCAGGATAAGATATCTTTACAATGGAAGATAATAGAACACTTTATAGAAAGATAAAGGATCACTGTAGTAATAAAGTCCTGGAGTGATGAAGGGAGAGGATGTACAGCTCAAGTGGCCTTTGATAGAATCAAGGATGATTCATCTCCTGTAACTTGATGGGAGGCAGAGTATTTGGACACAAATGCCAAGTAGACAGCTGGATTTGATAATGGGAGAAGGAAGTTGTTTTCTCATCTGATAGTTCCTATTTTCTCAAAGAATCACAAGATGATGCTGGCAGCCCAGGTGGTAGGGAGGTATTTGGGGGGTTTGACAAGGAAGAAGTCATGATAGCATCTCAGAAAGTAGGCAGGTGAAATGACTGGGGTCCTAGGGCTGGTTGTTGATGAGATGAGTGAATGAGTGAAAGTCACTCAGTCGTATCCAACTGTTTGCAACCCCATGGACTGTAGCCCACCAGGCTGCTCTGTCCATGGGATTCTTCAGGCAAGAATACTGGATAGGGTGCCATTTCCTTCTCCAAGGGATTTTCCTGATCCAGAGATGGAACCCAGGTCCCTTGCATTGCAAGCGGATTCTTTGCTGTCTGAGCCACCAGGGAATCCCCTGTTGGTTTGAGGTACATGATCACAAATTGAAAGGGAGATGAGTTAGCATGACTGGGATTTCTCCTCCAGTGATCTGCTTTCTGAGTGCAGGCAGATGAGACCTGAGAGTGAAGCATCTTGAGAGATAGTGTTTGTAAAGAGGTCTTTAGAGTAGGGGACACACGGAATCTAAATTGTGTAAAGAGGAAAGTGAAAACTTGAGATCATGAAAAGATGTTGGAATTAATGAATTTAATGGAATTAATAAAAATGGTGGACTGGGGTTCTGAAGGAAGTGTGCTAGAAGGTGGTGAGGAAAGCACATCTTTGTGCAGGATTTGAGCTCCTTTCTTCGTGATTTGTTTTGCATGTTGAAGATGGATTCTTGTGAGCCTAAGGACACTGGTCCAGTCCACGCCCCTTCTTTCTCCTCAGTTTTACAGTCTTCATGTACTTCTGGTGAATAAGTGAACAAGGGGGCCGATTAGTGTAGCTCATTCTCACTACTGCAGGTGGAAGTCAGATCCCATGTCCTACTTACCAAATGTGGCAATGTCTTAGTCACTGGAGCATCAGGGAAGTCCGTCCCCACCTTTATGTGTTTTTGCTTGCATCTGTGCTCAGTCACGTCCGCCTCTTTTAGAGCCTGTGGGCTCTAGTCTGCCAGGCTCCTCTGTTCATGGAATTTTCCAGGCAAGAATCCTGGAGTGGGTTGCCATTTCCTCCTCTAGGGGATCTACCTGACCCAGGGATTGAACTGGTGTCTCCTGCGTCCCTGCATTTGCAGGCAGATTCTGTACCACTGGGCCACCTGGGAAGCCCATGTGTGTTTTTAGAAGGCTTGTTTTTGTTGGTTTAAGTGGAGAATCAGTGGTTTTCTCTGTTCTCTCTTTATGATTTCCTAGTCTATGCCCCTGATTGGTGAGGGGTGTGTGTTGGCTGCTGATAATCCAAGCCTGGTGTAGGTAGAGATGGACTCATTTTAGGTAAGCAAGTGGTGTCACCTCCTCAGCTTACAAAGAACCCAAGGTCTAAACAACAACCCTGATAGGAAGGGCATTAGGACACATAGGTTGCTGCCATTACACAGATGAGGTCACAGTCCCGGAAAGGTTAATACCTGCCCTATCTTAGGAAGAACACCACCATTGACTGTTACCGAAGACTGAAACCTTGAAGTCATCCTTAGTTTCTGCCATCTCTTTCACCTTCCTTCAAAAATCAGTCACTGTCTTGAATGAAAAAAAATGAGTGAATGAAAGAATGAGCTATACAACTTCAGTTTAAATTTTGTTGAGGTGGATAAAATATTACTATCTCACTTCTTTCCATTCCCACTGCCAAATGAGAGACTAATTCACTTTAATAATTATACAGAGCTAAATAAATGTTTCAGGATGAGCGTGTATGTTTACTTCATAAATTGCTTATAAACTTAAAAGTATTTTAATTACACTTGATAATGTATCACAAGTTATTTAAACAGCATGAATTCATGGGCACCACATCATTCATTGTATGAATAATTTCGGGGTTATTATCTATATGATATTGGTTCTTTTTACTCAAAAATACTGCATACACATCTTAAATTTTAAGTATTATAAAAAAAGATACCAAAACATTGTTGATATAAATATGCCTGATTAACCAGTACAGGGTTAACTAAATAATCTGAAGCAAGCTAAATTGATAATTATGGACTAATTATGAAATTGTAATTTAAGTAGCAGCAACTGAAAATCATGATTAATTCAAGGCAGTGTTGAGGACACATTCACAGGATGTCCTTTCATAAAAATGTTGAGTTGGAGGGAATTTATGGATCGTAAACTCTGTATGTCTGTGTATGCTCTATTTTCCAAAATGGACACTGCAATATTTCTGGTCCCTTGAACTTTGTGATCACCTTGACCAATAGAACTTGGGAGAAATGATATTATGAGTCTTTGAAGACTAGGTCATAAAAGGCGATGTGAGCCTCTCTCTCAGAATTCTTGCCATTAGTGCATTAAGCCACTGAGTTTTAGAGTAATTTGGAACACATAGACATCTAGAGGCTTTGCAGGTATGACCTGGTTTCGATGACAAAATCTCCCAATAGAGAACTGAATTAGAATCTCTGGAAACTGTCAATAATGCACTAGTTTTTAGTTTATGACTTGTGTCAATCATAAAAATTCTCTTCAGAGTTCAGCATCTAGAAAGTAGGCTCCATATACGCATAAAAATGAATGAATATGGAATCAAAAGCTGTTTTCCAGTAAAAAGCATGGTGCTGTATGTGTGTGCACTCAGTCGTGTCTGACTCTTTGCGATCCCATGGTCTGTAGCCAGCCAGGCTCCTCTGTCCATGGGATTTGCCAGGCAAGAATACTGGAGTAGGTTGTCATTTCCTCTTCCAAGAGATCTTCCCGACTCAGGGATCAAACTCACAGTCTCTTGCATCTCCTGCATTGGCAGGCAGATTCTTTACCACCAGAACTAGCTGGGAAGCCCACCATAGGGACTTATAATTTTTGCATCTGTTCATAATTCCTTGGAAGAATCCTATGGACCCCCAGTAGGATATAGACAATTCATTGTGAAACAGCAATCAATATAGATAACTCTCAAATCAAGACCCCTATCTCTGGCCTCTACTAAGATCTCTGTTCATGAATCTCTATAATCACTCCTTACCCATAGTTTCCATTATGCTTATTTGTTTTATCAGAAAACAATCTCAGACTTATAGGAAAGTACTGGGAATAAAGATTAGAAACTCCCATGGAGCCATTGCTGTAATTACACAGATTAGTGTTTAACCAACTTTATTGCATGTTTGAACTATCTTTCAAGAGCTAACATTAAAGGTACAGTTCAAGCCTTCTTTGAGCCCTTCTGACCTCATTTCCTCTGTCTCTCATCAGAGCTGTGCATTATTCTGACATTGCTCTGTTTCCTTTTCATTCAAGGGCTTCTCAGGTGGCATTAGTGGTAAAGAACCTGCTTGCCAATGCAGGAGACATAAGAGACACAGGTTTGATCCCCGGGTCAGAAAGATTCCCTGGAGGAGGGCAATGGCAACCTACCCCAGTATTCTTGCCTGGAGAATACCATGGACAGAGGAGCCTGGTGGGCTACAGTCCATGAGATTGCAAAGAGTTGAACAACAACTGAAGTGGCTTAGCATGCATGCAAACTTTCTTTAGTCTCCCTCAAAAGGTAGATGGAACTCATTCATTTTCTCTTAAGGGAAGACACCCCAAGACACATATTAATCAAATTAACAAAGATCAAACACAAAGAACAAATATTAAAAGCAGCAAGGGAAAATCAACAAATAACACACAAGGGAATTCCCAAAAGGATAACAGCTGATCTTTCAATAGAAACTCTTCAAGCCAGGAGGGAATGGCAAGACATACTTAAAATGATGAAAGAGAATAACCTACAGCCCAGATTATTGTACCCAGCAAGGATCTCATTCAAGTATGAAGGAGAAATCAAAAGCTTTTCAGACAAGCAAAAGCTGAGAGAATTCTGCACCACCAAACCAGCTCTCCAACAAATACTAAAGGATATTCTCTAGACAGGAAACACAAAAACGGTGTATAAATTCGAACCCAAAACAATAAAGTAAATGGCAACGGGATCATACTTATCAGTAATTACCTTAAATGTAAATGGGTTGAATGCCCCAACCAAAAGGGAAGAGAGTTTTTTGAATCTTTAGACTTTAAATGCACAGTTCAGTTTTAACTCCCCGCTTTTCTCAGTCCTGAACACCTATTCACAGGAATTAGAACCCACAGCACTGGGCCGTATACTCTGGGCAAGAAACCAGTGATTCCTTGTAGAGTCAGCTTGATTTTCCATTCTATTTTTAATTTTTCTCAAGGCTTTTGGCAGTTGAAGCTTTTACCTCTTTAGTTTTGAACCCACCTCTGCATTATGTATTTTTTCATGATATTGCATGCAAAATTTCTGTTTGGCAGGGGTGGGGCTGGCTTGTATCAGCTCAGCACACATAATACCACAAGCCATCCCTGCCGTGTTTATATTTGCATGTTCATATTGGCACCTCCACGTTAATCACCAGCTAATTGGAAAGAAAGCCTGAAGCTTTCACAAAAGTTAAAATAAAACCAACCAACCAAGAAAAAAAAATGTTCAAACCAGTTTGTTGGTTAAGATAATTGAGTTGATAGATCTGAGCATCCTAGGTGATATATAGTGCCCTTGTGTTTACATCACATGTTCCTGAATCTAAATCTTGGCTTGGCTATTCACTGGTAGCATAATTCTATTACCTCTCTGAAACTCACCTTCCTAATCTATCAAATGAAGGTAACACTTACCTCCTGTGTTTTCAGTAAGAACCAAAAAGATTTATATGTGTAAAATTTCTCAGAGTACTTTTATATTTATGTGAAGTTTTTATTTACTTAGCAAACTCACCCATTCATCTCAGTTTTTTAAAACTATGATACCTTTCTATGGTAAGTCCCCTACATACGAACCTTCAAGTTTCAAACTTTCAGATATGTGAACGTGCCTATGTATGCCAGCCATTGTACTGTATTCTTCAAGGTATGACACTGTAAGATTAAAAATGTTCTTTTAATTTGTTTGTGTTTGTTTTTATGTACATATTATTTGTGTGAAAAGCATTATAAACCTATTGTAGTACAGTTTATATAGCTGATTGTGTTAGTTGGGTACCTGGGCTCACTTTGTTGGACTTACGAACAAATCGGACTGATGAACGTGCTCTTGGAGTGGAACTCATCTGTGTGTCGCGGACTTACTGTGTCTCTGTCTCTATCATCTCCGTCTCTTTCCCATACAGAGTCCTCATCCGTAACCAGTGCCTACGGAGCACTGATTCTCCTGGTTGCTGTTGTTGTTCAGTTGCTAAGTCATGTCCAACTTTTTGTGACCCCATGGCCTGTGTTGTGCCAGGCTCCCCTGTCCCTCAGTATCTCTCAGAATTTGCTCAAATTCACATCCCTTGGGTTGGTGATGCTCTCTGCCCATCCTCTGAGATGGGCAGAGAGCACCACCGACTTTTGCCTTCAACCTTTCCCAGCAGCAGGGTCTTTTCCCTGATGGTTTCAATAATAAACACTGAAAAGACACACGGAAGACCCAGTCCTTGCAAATGCCTGCTGCAGAGGACGCATCTTGTGTTCAACTTTGCATCCTCTTAGCCAGCAGTTTGGCTTGATTGTTGCTGTGGTAACCAGCTGCCCGCAGGTATAACTTGGCAGCATCTCTCCTCAGCTGTACCAGGCATCTCTTGCCGTCTTCCCTGATGCTTCCCTCACTTGGGATACCTGCAGGATCCAGGCAACCATCCTGACATGTGCACCTGGAGTATCCTGGAAGCATGAGGGAACAAACACCCCTGGGGCAACCAACCCTTAACCACTGGGGGATACGAGCTGGTGCTTACATACAACCCTTTTCCATCCTAGGAAAAACTATTTTGAGGTGTCACCTACCTGGCTGTGCTCTGGAGGTCAGAGCTCTAGTTTCTTGCAGTTCGATGCTTAATCTGCTTAATCACACAGCCGTGGATTAGCTTTGCTCCCCCTAAGTTCACCGTCTCCATGTTTTACTTCTGTTCCTTGGGATTAGTTTTCAAAATTAAACCCCTGGACCTAAGCCCTTACCTCTGGCTCTGCCTTTTAGGAGAGTAGAGGCTAAATCACCTGGATAAGTTCATTAAGAGACTAGATTTTCCACATGAGAAGGTGAGAGCTCAACTCTATCAGAGATGTAAGTACTAAGATTTAAGTTTGAGGACATTTGTATCGACAAGCTTATGAAACCAAGGTCTTTTGGGTTGCAGAAATCTTTATAATTTACACCATGAAGTGAAGTGTTAGTTGCTCAGTCGTGTCCAACTCTTTGTGACCCCATGGACTATAGCCCACCAGGATCCTCAGTCCATGGAATTCTCCAGGCAAGAATACTGGAGTGGGTTGCCATTCCCTTCTCAGGGGATCTTCCCGACCCAGGCATCAAACCCAGATCTCCCGTATTACAGGCAGATTCTTTACCGTCTGAGCCCTCAGGAAAATCCAGTTTACATCATATCCTTCCCCAGAGGGGATATAAGATGTCTTTATAGACAGAGGACCGTTACAAATCATCTAAGTTCCAGAAGCTTACAATCAGTGCCACATACAAAGGCTGGCATTTGCTAGGCTGAGTGCAGTGGGTGGACAGCTCCCCAGTGATTGGAACTAGGTAACCAGGGAAGCCTTGAGAAGAAAAGCCTTAAACAGTCAATAGTGGGGTGTCTCCGAATATGATAAAAATTAAGAATGTATTTTCCCCTAACTCTCTCCTGTCCTGTCCTTGGGATGATAGACATAATTTCAACTCCATACTCAATGTGCCATATGCTCAGTTGTGTCCGACTCTTTTTTGGCTCCATGGACTACAGCCCGCCAGGCTCTTCTGTCCATGGAATTCTGCAGGCAAGAATACTGGAGTGGGTAGCTATTTCATTTTCCAGGGAATCTTTCCAACTCAGAGATCAAACCCATATCTTTGTCTCCTGCATTGCAGGTGGATTCTTTACCTGCTGAGCCATCAGCGAAGCCCTGACTCTAATTCCCATGATTAGAAGGTCAATCTGAAATCCAGCCAGAGCTGACTTTTTCACTCATTTCTTGCTTGCAGATAATTGAAGGAGAGATTGTATCACTTACTTGGATGGGCAATGAGTAAGGGGTTAGGACCTTCGCGATTGTGGTCCCCATAAAGAAGCTGGTTGTAATTGCCAGTGTCAGAAATGGGACATCTGAATGATATTTATCCAGCAGAAAGTCAGCTTCTGATTTTTTTTTTTCTGGCTGTGCTTTTGGAGGTCAGATGCCAGATGTACAATGAATATTCAAGAGAGCTAGGTCCTGGGCAGTTCCTGGAGCCTCTGACTGTCAGCCTGGTTGTGGCTGATTCATGCCTTGCTCTTGAAACAGTCTATACTTGGGGCCAAAAGTAACACCTCTCCTCTTTCAGTGCCAGGTGGGTGGAATTTACCTTGGGCAAAAAAATATACAGAGGAAAAGTCAATCTACAAGAACCGGAGGGGAGGAAATAGGTCAAATACTGACCTATTTGAATAAACTCTCCATTTACAGGCCCCGGAATGGATGTAAACTTGAGCTGACTGTTTAGAAAAGGGCAAAGTGACCAGAAACGAGAACTTGGAGAGGCGAAGACAGCTCTAGGGAACAAACAGAGCCTTGGTGTTTTGAAAACCCATGTCAGTGAAAATGAGATCAGAGCATAAGGAATAGAAGTGGCATTCAAAGCAAGAGCAGAATGAAACAGTTCTGAGAAAGACCTAAGACCTACATCTGCAGATCAGAAGTACCTAGCAGGCCCCAGGCGAAAAGAATAAAAACAGATCAACACCTAGAAAATAGCCTGGCAAAATTCCTGAACTCCAAGGACAAAGAAATGATCACCGACGCAGACTCCAGAGAGCAAGCGAATGGTAAAAAGAGTCAAGGTCAGGCTTCCTTTCTGCAGCATTAAATAGGAGACAACATGGACAAATGAAGCCAGAGTTCTAAGGGAAAAAGGAGTCATCGTACATGGTGATGCTCTGTGTGAAGTCCCAAGGGAGGCATCCTCAGATAGGCAATAGCTCAGGGACACTGCCACCCACGTCTCTGTGCTCAGAAAAGCTCACCCAGCCACCCAAAGCACGTGTCGTGATAAGGGATCCACAGATCACTGAGTTGGGCACAGAGAAAATGACAGCCAGGGACTTCCCTGCTGGTCCAGTGGTTGAGAATCCGATCTCCAATGCAGGGGATGCAGGTTCGATCTCTGGTTGGGGAACTAAGATCCTGCATGCCATGGGGCAACTAATCCTGCATGCCACAGCTGCTGAGCCTGTGTGCCACAACTAGAGAGAAGCCCCCGCCGGGCAAGAAAGATCCTGAGCGGCACTAAGGGTCTGATGTACTGCTTAGTACCACTAACTGAGACCTGGTGCAGCCAAAAATAAAGAAATAAATGTTAAAAAAATAAAATGACAACCTTAAAGTCTTTCAAACACAAGAACGGAGTTTGAATCACCATTATAAATATTTTTTTCAAAGCTGAATGCAAATGTCATCATTCATTCTGGAAAGAAATGATGTTAAAAATAAGCTGGGTCAAAAGTTTCAGGTTGTGCCCATGAAAACTATAAAGTAGGAAAAAAAAAAAAAAAAGAAAACCATGAAGTAGGGACATATGCTAATTTCCCTAGGGGAAAAGGGGGTTCCCCATGGCTCCAGCTGATGACGATATTTCCGCTACTTCCATTTGGGTTCTTCTTGGTTATTGGCCAAGGGCCTTTCTCTTTGCTCCCATCTCTCCACATAGCGATTCTAAGAGCCTTCCCTTTTGTTGGGGGACACTACTGGGTCTTCCTCCAGGAGTCTTGGACTGTTGCCGGGGGGGGTGTCTTCTGTGGGGTGGTTGAGCTTGAGTCACGTGTGTGGTGAGGGCCACTCACCAGTGACAGTCTTGCCCCTCTGTTCTGTATCTTGGACTTCTGCTAAGGAAGGTCCCACCTTCCATCGCTTTCTGCCATCTTCCTTCTATTCTCAGATACTTCTTACCCAACCCTACTCCAGGTCCAGTTTTCTCTAGTCTCTGGAAGGGGAGAAACTGAATTTATAATCCATCTTCTTCCTTTGGCCCTTCAAATCTATGTTCTCCTTTTATGACTGGCTTCAGAGGATGCCCTTCGAGGTAAAAGCAAGAGAAGGGAGGGGAGGATATTTATAGAGAACAAACAGATTCACAATTTGGAATAGAACCCAGTCACACTGGTTTCTATAACCTGTGTAATACAACACAGTGCACAAAGAAAGATGCATGATTTCATGGTTTTTCACAAGACAGACACTTGTATACCCAATGCCTGGGCCAAGTGTCCAGAAGGACCTTCGGGTCTCTCCTACCTTCCCAGTTACTACCTCTCTCCTCCCTAAAGGAAGCCACCACCCTGACTTTTATTCAGAATCACTTACTTGCTTTTCTTCACAATTTCACTACCTAAACGACATTCCCCAACACTCTAGTTGGATCTCGTCTCCTTTCTTTCTTTTCTGCAAAATATTTTATTTATGTATTTATTTATTTGGCTGTGTCTTAGCTTAGCAATGCAGGATCTTTGATTTTCATTGCAGTATGTGGGATCTAGTTCCTTATCCAGGGATCGAACCCTGGCCTCCTGAATTGGGAGCATGGAGTCTTAGCCCCTGGATCACCAGGGAGGTCCGTTGTCTCCTTTCTTGAATGTTACCTGACTGAAGTCACAGGGGGTGTGTTTATTTGTGGGTCCAGCTTCTTTTGCTCCCTGTGATGCTAGGTGATCCCTTTATGCTGCTGCCTGTAGCTGCAGTCTGTCTGCCTGTGTAGCCACACAGCTCTCCATGGCTGGAGAGCACCATGCTGTAGTTACCCGCTCACTCAGCTGCTGATAGGCATTTGGCCTGTGTCTAGTGTTTGGCTATTACAGCAAGGTTGCTGTGAGCATCACTGTTGCTGCCTCATGGTACCCATGTGCCTGCATTTCTGCTGAGTGTCTCTTAAATCAATAGTGAGCTGCACCATGCTGCTTCATCATCCTCACTTTCTCTATGAGCTATTGATTTGAGGATGTGTATTTTAGCCCTGGTACCTATATACTGACATATGAATGCTTGAGTGACGTTGTTACAGGACATAAAAAGGCATTTTAAATTATACCACCGGTAAATGTTGAAATAATAGTCTGAGAGCCACTGAACTCCCAGGAGGAGCTATCATGGATACACAGGGTGGCTGGGGGGTGCCTAGCCCTGAAAGCTGGGGGTGTTGCTGTGTTCCAGCTGGCATCCTTGCTCTCCAAGCAACAGCCTGCATACACACACCCATCCTGGCTCATCAGCTTTGAACCTAGGCAATTCTTGATGAAAAATTTTTTCAATTTTGTGGCTGGTATTATTTATAAGATGGTACATAAAGTGAGGCTTTATTAATATTATAAAACATTATTTCAAGACTGAATAATTCAAAAGCACATAAAAAGCAGATTCACCATACCACTGAATGGCTCCTTCCTTAGCCACAAAAATAGCCAACAAAAGCTTTAAAATTACTGTTTGGAAAAGACTCAATTAAATTTGGATCTAAGGGCCGTTCTGGTCCCCTGTCTCTTTTGGAGAACTTGGGGGAAAAGAGAAATGGAGGAGATTTTATTCTCTTAAATATATATTGAACATATACATATAAACAATAAAAATATACATCATATATTTATATGTAAATAAATATAAATACAATATTGGAAGGAATATACCCAAATGCTATCAGAAATGGCAAAAGAGAAATGGAGATGATTTTATTCTCTTAAATATATATTGAGTTTATAAATATAAGTAATAAATAAAATATACATCATCTGCTTATATGTAAATAAATATAGTACAGTGTTGGAAGGAATATACAAAAATTCTATCTGAAGTGTTTTTTTGCGGGGAAAGGTGGTATTATGGATAACTTTCTATTGTACTCCTAAATTTTTGTATTAAGTACACTGACTTTTCCAACTAAGGAAGACTTTAAAAATATTATTTGAAACAATGAAGTCATAAGAAGCCATATAAAAAATGAGAGGATATAATTCAGCTAGGAATACGAGGCTCTGAATTTTGCTCTACGCTTTTTGCCAGTCAAGGCCAGATGGAAATCTTAAGTAATGTGTCAGCCTTATCATCTGATAGGAAGAAGCAAATCAGGCTTCTAGGAAGCACCAACTTTTATCCTGGCCATTTGCTATAAACTGTAAGAGGAATTTTTCAGGCCAATAGATCATTTTCTCAGGGACACTGAATAGCTAATTGATGGTGTCTTTGAGAGCAATATTTCTTATTCTTTTAGACACTGACTCTCAGACCCAAAGGCCATGACATTAAATTCCTGTTCAGGGAAAGTGTTTTGATGGATGTCAGTTGTTAAGTAGGAAGGTTTGCTTTCTTTCTGAGTCCTGTCTTGAGTGAAAGATGAAACTGGGGAACGTGTGGGGCTGATTGGCATGTGGCTAAGTATAGTAGGTTGTAAGATTTTGTCAAAACATCTTTAATAGGTGTTAGGTCTCCCTCTTTAATAGGTCCACCTCATGGGATTTCATCCTGTGGTAATCCCCACTCCCAAATGAGAGAACATGTCCCACACCACTGACAACAGGCCTGGCCATGTTACCTGTTAAGGGCGGTGCAATATGAATAAAAGTGTGTGTCTGTCTCCAGTAGAGCCTTTAATGAACACTGCAAGTTTCCATCCCTGTTCTACTTCTGCAATAAAATAACTGTGTCAAGAGAGGGTCCACATTGTCCCCCTGGAGCCTGGGACAAATAAAGTGAGGGTCAGAGGAGCAGCTAACCCACAGAGGACAAGGAGGACAAGCAAGAAGGAAACCTGAGTTGTTGAAAGCGCCTGAGCCCCTGAGGGGTGTTCGTTACTACAGCCACCTAGCAAAAGCTGGTGAACACCTGAGACTTCTTTTCTCGAGTGTTGAGCAGCTCACTGATTGAATTCTCAGGTACTGGCCTCCTCTGGGGTTTCTTACTCCTGTGGAGGGTGAAGATGTGGGGCAGACACCACCTCCGTGCAAACCTGGAAGGACTTCCATGCTATCCACATCGGCCGTGGAAGATACACTTTCTGTAACTTCTGCAGGAAACTGGGGTCTCAGCTTAGACATCACTTCCTCTGGGCAGCTTTCTCCATCCCACCACCAAGTATGGATTAAACGTCCATCCACTCTCCTGTGTCTCCTCTATTACTGTGCATTTGTCACCTTGTACTGTAATGGCCTGTTTACCTGTCTCTCTCCTTTTCCTATGCGTTCTGTGAAGGCAATGATCATATTCTTATGGGATGACTTGTGCTTCCTCAAATATACATATGTTGAAATTCTAATCCCCAGTACCTCTGAATGTAATCATATTGGGCAGTAGAGTATTTTAAAAAGTAATTAACTTACCACGAGGTCATTAGGGTGTCTACTCCAATATAACTGGAGTCCTTATTAGAAGAGAAGATTTGGACACAGAAGCATACAGAAGGAAAATGATATGAAAGCACAGGGAGAAGATGACTGTCAACAAGCCAAGGAGAGAGGCCTGGAGCATAGCCTTCCCTCACTGGTCTTAGAATGGACCAACCCTGCTGATGCCCTGATTTTGGACTTCCAGCCTCTAGTCTGCGAGTTAATGAATTTCTGTTGTTTAAGTCACTCAGTTTATGGTAGCTCGTTTTGGCAGCCCTAGGAGACTAATACACATACCTTATTCACTTGCCAGTGCTGAGCACAAAGTCAGGAGGAGAATCAGCACCTGATCAATACTTTTTTGAGTAAATGAAAGAATGAGTCAGTGACCTAAAATAGTCATCAGCTCAGTTTATATTAGCACAATTGAATTTAATGGAGTCCTAATAAAATGTCACTGGCATTCAGAGAAATTAAAAACGTCATTCCTGGGGGGTCCTCATGGACCTGAAAATACAGAATAAAACACTGTTTACTGTTCCTGTCTTCTAGCGGTCTGTAGTCAGATGTGGAAGGGGATATCCAATATAGCTACAATGAAAGATGCGATTCAAGCTCATGAGAGGCATATAAACAAAATGAGATTGGAGGGGAAAAGGCTGGCTGTGTTTCAGTAAAAAGAAATAGTGGAAAAAGAGAAATCCAAGGCACAGGATAAAAGCATGTTCCAGAAACAGAACACAGCCTCTTTGTTTGGATCACGTTGGGAGCCCTGGAGGAGAAACTCATAAAAGGACAATATTTGGGAGGCCCTTGAATGCTAGTCTGGAAGCACTTCTGAATCTGTATTTCTGCATTTATCCCTTACAAACACTGGAAACAGATCTATTAGGTCTTCCTCCATTCCACCATCCACCTTCCCTGAAGAAGCATCCTTTGGTTTAATTATTCATTGCAAAAACTATCTTCTTCTTGTCTCCATTTTTTGCTATAATTTTCAATAGGAAATTTATGCATGGTCAATTAGCCCTCCAAGAGCAGGCACAGCTCTGATGGATGGGCTAAGTTTTTGTTACCACACCGCTTGGTGTGTGTGCGTATGATTGTCTCAGTGCAGAGACTGGCAATTAGTCCAAAAAAAAAAAACCACACGGATCACCTCCTTCAAACAAAGTCATCCAGAAATTCTCTTATGCACATTCAGAGCTGGTAAATCACTTGACAATCACAGGGCTTTCTGGGGCAGGGTGGTCAAACAAATCTCTCTCCTCAGCCAAGGTGGCCTCAGGGGTCATCTTTTTCACATGCTGGTGATCCCACACAGGTCTGTGTCAACTGATAGAAAACCTCAAGCACAGTCCTTGGACTTGGAAGCGTCAACCCCTCTCCTTGCCTGCCCTTGACTTTGTTCCAGGGTTGTTGTCAGCTGTCTGCCCCTCAACAGGATAAGAACATCAGAACTTAAAATGAACAGAGATTGGGAAGGAGGTGGGATATGGAGATGATTAGAGCTGGTTGGGTCTTAAAGGGGAAGGGAATTTAGAATTTTTATCTACATATTAATATTTACTTTAAATTTTATCTTACCTAATCAAGATTGACAGGAGAAATATTAGTAACCTCAGATATGCAGATGACACCACCCTTATGGCAGAAAGCAAAGAGGAACTAAAGAACCTCTTGATGAAAGTGAAAGAGGAGAGTGAAAAAGCTGGCTTAAAACTCAACTTTCAAAAAACTAACATCATGACATCTGGTCCCATCACTTCATGGCAAATAGATTGGGAAACAATGGGACTTTAAACAGTGAGACTTTATTTTCTTGGGCTCCAAAATCACTGCAGATGGTGACTACAGAAATTAAAAGATGCTTGCTCCTTGGAAGAAAAGCTATGACCAACCTAGACAGCATAGTAAAGAGCAGAAACATTACTTTGCCAACAAGGGTCCATCTAGTCAAAGCTATGGTTTTTCCAGTAGTCATGTATGAATATGAGAGTTGGACCATAAAGAAAACTGAGCACCAAAGAATTGATGCTTTTGAACTGTGGTATTGGAGAAGACTCTTGAGAGTCCCTTGGACTGCAAGGTGATCAAACCAGTCAATCCTAAAGGAAATCAGCTCTGAATATTCATTGAAAAGACTGATGCTGAAACTGAAGCTCCAATACTTTGGCCACATGAGGCAAAGAGCCGACTCATTAGAAAAGACCGTGATGCTGAGAAAGATTGAAGGCAGGAGGAAAAGGGGAATGACAGAGGATGAGATGATTGCATGGCATCACTGACTCAATGGATATGAGTTTAAGCAAGCTCCAGGAGTTGGTGATGGACAGGGAAACCTGGTGTGCTGCAGTCCATGGGGTCACAAAGAGTCGGACACAACTGAGCAACTGAACTGAACTGAACTTACCCTACTTAAAATTTTTATCTATTAATTGATATCCCACACTGATGCTGAAATGATGTGGGGCAACCAGGATTTGGTGATGCAGTCGCTTCACTGAAGCTCCAGGGGTTAAGACTTTGCCTTTTGATACAGGGGATGTGCTCCTGGTCAAGGAGCTAAGATCCTACATGCCCTGTGGCCAAAAAACAAATATAAAACAGAAGCAATATTATAACAAATTCCATAAAGACTTTAAAAAAGATTGTTTTATGCAAATAAAGTCTCTTGTTACATAGGCTCTCCATATGGCCCAGGTTTTTCCCACTCTAATACGAGAGCCAAGTTCTTTAATAACCAGAGCACATGAGTGTGAAGAAAGTGGCCAGTGAAGAAGCCATAGGTTTGTGAATGTCCCCACCAGGACCTTCTCTTAGCTTTTGGGCTAGACATGCTCTCCCTGAATCTCAGAGGTACCATCCTGGAACATGTGAAATCAGCATCTTTGCCCTGGGCTATGTTGATAGCAAGATGCTTGGCATTTCTCCTTAAGTGTTTGCTTTGAGCCTTTCCCCATCAAAGCTGAACCTAGAGAAAAATAAAACAGAAAAATGTCTTAGACCCTGGCCCTTGGGATATTCATCTAGATTGTTGTACCAAATCTTCAAAACCCGAGTTCAAATTAAAGCTGCCAGAACTAGAGTTTGTTTGTTTTCTTTTTTTATTGGAGTATAATTGCGTTACAATGTTGTGTTATTTTCTACTGTACAACAGAGTGAGTCAGCTATCTATGTACATGTATCCCCTCCCTCTTTTGCCTCCTCCCACCCCAACCCCACCCTACCCCTCTAGGTTGTCACAGAGCACGGAGCTGAGCTTCCTGTGCTATATAGCAGCTTCCCACCAGCTAGCTATTCTACACATGATACTGTATATATAGGGGGCTTCCCAGATGGTTCAGTGGTAAAGAATCTGTCTGCCAATGCAGGAGTTGTAAGAGATGCAGTTTCGATCCCTGGGTCGGGAAGATACCTGGAGGAGGAAAAGGCAACCCACTCCAGTATTCTTGCCTGGGGAATCTCATGGACAGAGGAGCCTAATGGGGCTACAGTTCATGGAGTCACAAAGAGTGGGACATGACTTAGTGACTAAACAACAACAACTGTATCTGAAATAATCAGAATGTCACATTTGTGTCACTCTCCACTGCTTTCCATGTTATCAGTTTTTCCATTGGATTCTTATGCAAACCTGGTGAAGGCAACAGGGCAGGGGCAATTATATTTGATTGGAAGCGTCGAAAGGGTAAGTGCAGATCAACTTGTAATTTGCACAGCTCAGACCAGACCCCAGGCTCCTAATTCCAAGGCCAGTGGTTCTTAAACTTGAGTCTTGAGTCAAAATCCTCCTGGGCTAGAAGCCTGGTTAAAATAGGCATTGCTGGGCCCCCACCCCAGGGCAGGTTTGCAGTGGGTCTTGAGAATTTGTATTTATAAGAAATTTCCAGATGAGGTTGGTTCTGGCCACTGTCTTAAATATACCTGCAAGGGGATGCCAATAGATCCTCCATGAATATGTAGGGTTCTCTTCCTCAAAATGGGTTTCCCTTGTGGCTCAGCTGGTAAAGAATCTGCCTGCAATGCAGGAAACCTGGGTTTGATCCCTGGGTTGGGAAGATCCTCTGGAGAAGGGAAAGGTTACCCAGTCCAGTATTCTGGCCTGGAGAATTCCATGGACTGTATAGCCCATGGGATCGCAAAGAGTTGGACACGACTGAGTGACTTTCACTTTTCACTTCCTCAATATGATCCAAGCAAACAGAGGGGAAAGGAGTCTTCTTTCACCAAAGCAGAATGTCACGTATTTGCAAAGACTAGTCAGCAACAAGAGATCATTTTGTTTTTGGCTGGGACTTGTCACCTAACTGCAAGCAAAACCTCCCTAACCGGTGTCTCACCATTTCCTTCGTTCTGCTTCCGCCACTAGGGCTTTCTTAACCTCAGTTTGTTTTGTCTCCTAACATCTAATGACATTTTCCTGCTATTACATCTGACACCTCGGAGGGAATGGGACTGAATATCACTCATAATTCATAGATTGCTCTCAATGACTATTGCGCTCCTTAATGTTATCTCCATATGCGGAATCCCCACCGGGGCAATATCGCCTTTTTGGCATCGTCAGTTAATTTGTTCATTTCCATGTACCTTATTGAAAGCACTCCGAGTCTTAATTAGTCCTCTTTAGCTGCTTTTCCCTGCAGCCCCGTGTCACAAAACCAAAGGCACCGAAGCACGGTAAGGAACAGGCCTAATTAACAGGCCCATGATTGAAACGGAAGAGATGGAATCTGCAGGAGACAGAGATGATTCATATATAAAGTGGGGGTGGCAGGGGGAGCTGATGCAGAGGCGGGGGAGGTGGGCTTAATCCAGAAGAGCAGTTAGGGTTCATTGTCAAGGATATTTGTTGTTTAAGGCTTCTGGCCATCCTCTGTCCTTCCAGAAACTTTATCTCACACTCCCTACCCCCAGTTCTAAATGGCGCTGGTGGTGGTTTTGTTGCTAAGTTATGTCCGACTCTTGCAACCCCATGGGACTGTAGCCCTCCAGGCCCTTTTGTCCATGGGATTTTTCAGGCAAGAATACTGGAGTGGGTTGCCATTTCCTTCTCTGGGGGATCTTCCCGACCCAGGGATCAAACCCCTTTCTCTTGCATTGCAGGTGGATTCCTTACCCACTGAGCTACCAAGGAAGCACTAAATGGCTCTGGAGGGGTTGTCAATTGCAGAGCAGTGATTCCATCCTCTGCTGAGGTGTGGGTGTTACAAGGTTCAAGCTCATTTCACTCACCGCCCGATAGGCCAATCAATCTGAGAGAGGAGGTGTTAAGGCAAGGAAGAGACTTTAATCGGGGAGCTGGCAGACTGAGAAGATGGCAGTCTGGTGCCTCAAAATAATAAATCTTTTTGGGGGCCTGGATGCCAGGTTCTTTTATGGATCAGAGATGGGGGGAGGTGAGGGAACAAAGTAAAAAGATCATTCAGTTCTTGCAAATATCTCCTAGAAAGGCAAGTCTCAGGCAGGGGGATGTGTTAGTTTCACTTCCTTTCAGCCCTTCACAACTGGGCAGGGTCAGGCTATCTCCGTGTGAGCCAAACAAAGCCAAGGGTCAGGCAGAGGGGGCCCTGCCAGGCTCCTTGAAGCAGACCATTATGTATGCCTATCCAGTGGCTCAGCTGGTAAAGAACCCGCCTGCCTGTATAGGAAACACAAGAGACAAAAGTTCCATCCCTGGGTCAGAAAGATCCACTGGAGGAGGGAATGGCTACCTACTCCGGTATTCTTGCCTGGAGAATCCCATGGACAGAGGAGCCTGGTGGGCTACAGTCCACGGGGTCACAAAGATTCAGACACGACTGAGCGACTAACACTCACACACACATAGTTGAAACGACGGCCTTTGGCCTTTGGGGTCATGGGGTTGGAAGGGTGTGACTCTGGCAGCCAGGAGTCATCTTCCCCACAGCGTGGAAGAAGCCCATGGAGCTAAAGAATGAGACCAAACCCTAGAAAGAAGCCGAGCCAGGACGTAGAGGTGTTGTAGCCACGCGTTCCGGGAAACAAACTCAATCAGAAGGACAATGTAGGTAGTGGAGTGCAGTTTATTACACCGGTGGGCCCAAGGCAGAGTCTCGTGTTAGCTAAGGACCCCGACCAGTTTTTGTAAAACCTTATATACTCTAAGTGTACGTGCTCAAACCCACCTCTCCAAATTCCTTGAAACTAGTCTGGACAAGGTAAAAGAGAGATATGATCAAAGTTAGCCCATGATTCATGTGTCATAAGCCTAGATAGTTAAACAGTGGACATTTAGCAATAGGCCTGTGGTCATACCCCGTAAACATAATGGGATTTACGACTTTGTTCTTTTACAGAGATAATTAGCTTATTGTTTTAGGCCACGGAGAGTCTAGGTGCAAGTCCTGAGGCTCCTTCATCCGGGGAGGGCCTGGTTTTCCTGTCGGTATGTCGTTTCCATAGATACTGGGCATAGAGCTCAAAGTCCACAGTCCGGCCCAAGGTGGAACCCTGCTTCCAAAATGGAGCCTGTTCTGTCTGTTTCCTCCTTCAGAGGGAGGTCAGAAGTCACCAGAGACAGAGTCTGAGCCGGCCTGTCAGTGACGACGCCACTTTCACCCTCGTCAGTACATCAGACGCGAACTTCCTTGTGCTGGGATCACGTGCAAATTAGACTTCAGCAAACTCCTGTGATCAGCCTTGCCCGCCTCCCATCAGGCAGGTCATGGGAACCTGACACGGACTTTCAGTTGGTCCCAACCAGGGCAGGGAAGTGGATATAAAGACACTTTAAGAACATCCCCCATCCCTTTTGGGCCCACTCCAAGGGACTAAGGGGTTTCACTGCATTTGAACCTATGGGTTGGCCAAAGGGTTCATTCAGGTTTTCCCATAACCTCTTATGAAACATTCTAATGAACTTTTTATTGTTGTTTAGTTGCTAAGTTGCGTCTGACTCTTTTGTGACCCCAGGGACTGTAGCCTCCCAGGCTCCTCTGTCCCTTGGGATTATCCTGGCAAGAATACTGGAGTGGGTTGCCATCCCTTCTCCAGGGGATTTTCCCGACCCGGGGATCAAGCTTGTGTTTCCCACATTGGCAGGCAGATTCTTTATCACTGAGCCACCTGGGGAGCCCTGAACAAACTTTTGGCCAACCCAATACAAGACCAGTTTCCCTGAATTACCTGGGACCTATTCCCTATACAAGAATGAGAGCCATAGATTGTGACATCCCTTTGGACGCTGTGGAGGGCAGGGCTGGCCACCTACTTGGGGGACATCCTGGCATAGTCACTCTGAACCCTGCTCTGAACCAACCTCAGTCCCGTTCGCTTGACTCATTTCACGTGGAGCACCTGTTGCGTGCTTGGCACATCTGGGCATAGAATGAACATGCTTCCTGCCTCACAGATTTCAGGGCCCAGCAGGTATGGGAGCCTCTGGGCTGGAGCCTATGAGAATGACTCCTCTGTCTTCTCTCCGTTGCTCAGTGCAGGCACTCGGCGTCCAGACCACAGGCTCTTGGTGGCCCTACAGGGAAAGGCTCAGATTGTCCCATCCCCAGTATTCCTCAGCGTAAATTCTAATTTAGCTTTTGTCTCCCAAAGAGGAGATTCACACCAGAGTTGGGTGTGGACTAGGCAATTCATAGAACTGTTTTTTTTTAAATTGTTTGTGCCGGGTCTTAGTTGTAGCATGCAAGATCTTTGAGTTGCAGCGTGAGGAATCTAGTTCCCTGACCAGGGATCAAACCTGTGTCCCCTGCACTGGGAACATGGAGTCTTAGCCACTGGGCCACCAGGGAAGCCCCAGAGCATGTCTTCTTAAGAGAACATCCCAGGTGTCCTGAACAGAATGCCCCTAGAAGTATGGGTGGTACAGGCAGCTCAAACAGACTAAGATGGGGTGGGAGAGAGAATGAGAGAGACTGTGAGGAGAGCATGACAACCCACTCCAGTATTCTTGCTTGGAGAATCCCCATGGACAGAGGAGCCTGGCGGGCTACAGTCCATAGGGTTGCAAAGAATCAGACATGCATGTCCACATCTCTGGAGCATCTTATAAGCCAAGGGGACCAGTGGTTGGACTCCTGCTTGCTTCCTGGAGTTCTTGCTTGGGAGCTAAGGAGGAGACGCCTGCCAGGGGCCTGGGGGAGCCGTCACTGAGTTTTTAGCCTCACCCCAATGCTCTCTCCAGACCTCCTCAACATCATTTAGGACAGAGGGTGAGGGAGGGCAGCCCAGGGCCGCTTCTTCAGAAGTGGATTATGAAACAGCTGTGGCAATTGGAACATATCCCCTGGGGTCTCATCAACCGCTCCCATTCCAGGTGATATCTCAAAGTGTGTGTTTCATACTTTGGGAGTAATAACTGCTCTTTTCCCACCAGATCGTATTTCCCTGTGCCTCTTGGCTCTTCCCCTTTTCATTCCCCCCCAGTAGCTGGAGATGCTGGCCTTGTGCTTTGTGCAGAAGGAAGATCTGAGTAGCAGGGACAGAAGGGCTCCAATTTTAGGGGACTTGTTTAGGGAAATGGAAAGAGTATGAAGACAGCCAATCTGGGACCAGAGAAAAGAGGTGCAGCATGGGAAGGGGGCTCCAAGAGCCCGTGTCTGGGTCCAGAGGGGAGGGACAGCGGACTGGTTTGGGGGCTTATGTCTAGGGACATAAGCTTATGTCTATGGTCATGGCCGTGATAATTTCTCTAGGTCAGGGTCTGCAGTAGGACACTCGCCACCTCCCAAGTGTGTGGCAGGAGAGCTACCAGACTGACCACCAGCCAGAGCCAGATCTGCTAAGAAGGACTGATGCTGAGACACCCCTGGAGAGAGTCTGGTTAAATGCTCAAGTTGGGTCAAGCTGGCTTTCTGCAGGAGGGGACACAAGATGACCCTCTGAAAACCAGCATCTGTAGAAATAGCCGAGATGGATGAGAAACATCCTTGAGACCAGTCAGTCCTCAGTGGGGATCAACCAGGTGTGCAGCCAGATGGCAGGTGGAGAATGGGTACCAGGGAGCATCATGGGCCCTTCATTTCAAAGAGTCCTCTCACCCTCAGCGGTCCCTACTTCCTTGACTATGACAGTCCCCTTTTAACTCATGCATTTTTCAGTAATCACTGTAATAATAACACCATTTAGGCTCCCCAGATTTGTAACAATCCCTGATTACTAGTGGAATTGCTGCTTTGTTCACTTGCATCGTAGAGAACCGCCGAAAATGTCATGCTTTTGGAGTCCTCAGCTTCGTAAATGACAGCTACTGCAGAATATTTGTAAACACGTTAATTTCCCCCTTGGGAAAATGTGGGTTTTGGGTTTCACTTGATTTGAAGCCCGACTTCTTTGATGGAGTAGTAGGTGGTGTATAGCGTGCGAGATGTTGAGAAATTTCCATCCGCCTGCTCACTGCTCATGAAGGCTGAGGCCGGCAGGGCTGGGACCAGGTCTCTGTGTTGAATACCTGGCTTGTGGCAGGTGCACAGTTGAAGTTGCTTGAACCATAGGACTCAGCCCCTGACAGGTGACTTCCGGTCCAGAGTAGGGTCTTTGGCAGATCCCAGAGAATAAATGGCAGCTGCTTCTGCAGGACTGCCATACACTGGCTGGGAAGTCCAAGATGGAGGTGCTGAAAGTTGTGATGTCTGTTAAGGATCTGTTTCCTGATTCATAGATGGCTGTCTTCTGGCTGTGTCCTCACATGGTGGAAGGGGCGAGGGAGTGCTCTGGGTCCTTTTTTATTAAGAGGATTTTTTAGTATTTATTCATTTACTGGCTGTCTTTGTTGCTGTGCACGGGCTTCCTCTAGTTGCAGTGAATGGAGGCAGTTACAATGTTGGGGCTTCTCACTGCAGTGGTTTCTCTTGTTGTGGAGTATCAGCTGTATGTGTGTGGGCTTCAGTAGCTGTGACTCACTGGTTTAGTTGCCCCATGGCACATGGGATCTTCCCAGACCAGGGACTGAAACCGTGTCCCCTGTGTTGGCAGGGGGACTTAACCAGATTCTTAACCACTGGACTACCAGTGGAGTCCCCTATGATTCCTTTTTAATAAAGGCACTAATTCATGAGGGTGCCACCTCCTAAGACCATCACTGGGGATTAGGTTTCAATCCATGCATTTTGGAGGGACACAGATCTTTCAGGCCATAGCAGATTCCACCGCCTCCCTTTCCAGTTCCTCTTTCCCAAAGTCACCCTTGGGCATCAGGATGTGGTTGAGCCTGGCCCTGTCTGCTCCATCCTAGGATCCCATTTCTCCCACATCCTGGGCCTCCCTTCTGAGTTTGGGGTCATAGGAGTGGTGCAGGTGACTTGGAGGCTTTTCAACCTGGAGGGGAGGTGTCATTGCAGTGATGGAGAAGAGAAAAGGCATAGATGGGGCAGAGGGGAAACCTCATGAACTGCTGGAAAGTTATTCTATGAAAATATATCCTTGCTCTTAAAAAGAAAGGAACTTATTTGGAAGGCATTCACCTGAAGGTGCTTGAGAGCCTCCTGGTCCATTTGGAGAGATCTATCATTGCCATGGCCCAAAGTGTGATTTTTAAAAATATATAAATGTATCTATTCGTTTTTGCCCTTGCCGGGTCTTCGTTGCTGCACGGGTTTTCTCCTAGTTGTGGCGAGCAGGAGCTACCCTCTAGTTGCAGAGCACAGGCTTTGCGTTGCAGTGGCTTCTCTTGTTGCAGAGCGTGGGCTCTAGGGTGCAGTGGCTCAGTAGTTACAGCTCCCGGGCTCTGGGACACAAGCTCACTAGCTGTGGCACATAGGCTTATTTGCTCCACTGCCTGTGGGCCTTTCCCAGATCAGTGATCAACCTGTGTCTCCTGCATCAGCAGGCAGATTTGTTACCACTGAGCCACCAGGGAAGCCCCAAAGATGTGCTCTTAACTGGTGTGTCCTGGAGCTGGCTTTGATTGGGCAGGACAGCTGATTGTACACATCTCTGCATTCAGAGATGTCAGACTGAGAGTATTAACACCACAGACATCTGCAAACACCACTGATTAGCCCCCCACCCAGAGCCAGCTGTCAAACCTTTACCAGCACACCATGCTTCTAACTGACCTCCACTTAACCCATCTTGTGGTGCTAACCAGTGGTCTTCCTTTCCTCTGTAAAACTCGCTGACCAATGCCCTCATCCCTCCGAGACTCCCAGCTGTTCCAATCAGGGAAACTGCATGCTTCCCAAGAGTCAATTATCCTTGTCCCAAACCTGTTCATGCAAAAATTATTTGTTATAGCAATTACAGAATTAGGTAAATATTGCAGTACTGATGTAATATGAGTAGGAAGGTAATAGAGTCGTCATTTCCATGGAAATTAAGTCGAATACTTGGGAAAGACTTAATAAAGGCAAATTGCTTATAAACTGCTGTCAAATTGAGTGCAGGCAGAGCAACTGTGAAATCTGGGGAAAGATTATATAAATGGGGAAGAATTCTGGGTTCCCAAGAACAAGAATTTAGTTCTTGTTCTGCTTTAAGTAAATAAAGCAGGAGATTTGGAAATCATGTGGAACTCCCCAAGGAGAGAGGATGAACCCAAAGAATGAATGCATATTTATACATTTTTTTTTAAGTTTAAATGGGATTATTGCAGGTGTGCTTGTATCATTTTTTTTGTGATTCTGTGCTTCAAACAACTTTTTGGTGATGCTGGGCCATCGGTCCTGATGTTGGTGGCTAAGAGGATTCAGCTGTGACTTGTGCCGTCTGATCATTTCAGACGTGCTGTGGCTTTATTTTAGGCAAAGATTTAGGCTTTTAATCTTCGCTCTGCTAGCTTGAGGGTTTCTCCTTCTCAATTACCTGGATCAACCTCAGTTCAGTTCAGTTCAGTCTCTCAGTTGTGTCCGACTCTTTGAGACCCCATGAATCACAGCACGCCAGGCCTCCCTGTCCATCACCAACTCCCGGAGTTCACTTAGACTCACGTCCAACGAGTCAGTGATGCCATCCAGCCATCTCATCCTCTGGCGTCCCCTTCTCCTCCTGCCCCCAATCCCTCCCAGCATCAGAGTCTTTTCCAATGAGTCAACTCTTCGCATGAGGTGGCCAAAGTACTGGAGTTTCAGCTTTAGCATCATTCCTTCCAAAGAAATCCCAGGGCTGATCTCCTTCAGAATGGACTGGCTGGATCTCCTTTCAGTCCAGGGGACTCTCAGGACTGCCTTGTTCGTCTTCCACTCACAGCTTCCCTACTTGTGGCCAGTTCACTTGTCTCTTTCACCTTCTTGTTCTGTCCTCCCTGGGCAGCTTCCACTGTACATCTCTTCTGCTCTCCTCCAAGTAGGCTGGCACCTACTCATCCTTCCAAACCCAACTCCAGCATCACTTTCTCCACCTTGTTCTGATCTACCAGCTAAAAGCAATCTCATTATCCTCAACATTCTCAGATAACTTTAACCATGTCTTGCCAATGATTTAGGACTTCCTTGGTCGCTCAGATGGTAAAAGCATCTGTCTACAATGTGGGAGACCCGGGTTTGATCCCTGCGTCAGGAAGATCCTCTGGAGAAGGAAATGGCTACACATTCCAGTATTCTTGCCTGGAAAATCCCATGGATGGAGGAGCCTGGTAGGCTATAGTCCATGGTATCACCAAGAGTCGGACACGACTGAGTGCCTTAACTTTCACTTTTCACTGCCAATGATTTGGATGACTTCTTATGGAAAATTAGCTATTTACATCCTAAGACTGGGAATGTGAGGGGTATGTTAGATATCCTGGAATCCACCACCTTAATTTTGTAGATGAGGAGTAGGGCCAGAACCCCAGCATGACTAGCTCAACATGGTCGACACAGTTAATACTATTTCCCTGTGGCTCAGATGGTAAAGAATCTGCTCTCAGTGCAGGAGACCTGGGTCTGATCCCTGGGTTGGGAAGATGCCCTGGAGAAGGGAATGGCTACCCACTCCAGTATTCTTGCCTAGAGAATCCCATGGACAGAGGAGCCTGGTGGGCTACAGTCCAAGGAGTCTCAAAGAGTTGGACACAACCTACTGACGAACATTTTTCACTTTTCACTGACTATGTGAATGCCCCTCCCACCTACAGTGCAGTCTCATATTAAATATGTTCAGATTGAAAAGAACTATGTGTTCATTAGAGAGAACTTGGAAAATAAAAATGATACGAAGAAGAAAGTAAAACCCACCATTGGTTATGCTATTCAGAGATGATTTTTTTAACCTTGAGGGTCATTTCCTTCAGATGGGGTTGAAAGGAAAAGGAATCAAACAAGCCAGTATTATGCTTGAAAAAAAGCTTGAAGGAAGATGTGTTTTTTGGGTGAGCAAAAGAAGTGAAGCATTCCAAATGGTGTCTCTCATGTCTCTCCAACTACCCATCAACTCATGAAACAAGAATCTGGTGGGGCAGACCCCCTGCTTGGCACAAGGGGCTCAGAGATGAATTACATAGTCTGGGTTCCTGCACTTGAACATTTCAGAATCCAGTAGAGGCACCAGACACATAAACAGATAATCACAGTGCAGGCTGACAATGGAGAGATGAGCGATTTGAAGGCAGGATGTAATTACACGCAACATTACGTGACATGGATTTTATGGCCTGTAATCGTGGGCTGCGGTTGTTTGTAATTTCTGTTATCAAACCGAAAGCCACATAAAAATGACTGGGGAAACTTTCTTTAAAGGTGATCGTTCATAAAGAGGAAATAATTGGAATTTCACAAACCAGTAATTACAAAAGCATAAAAGGTTACTAAGGTGTGTTTTATTACTGTAATCAAAAAAAATTACAGGGGGACTTTAAAAATGTTCCATTAATTAACTCCATTAAAGGTTACTGTCTGAGATGAAAGATAGATCAACTAAAACTCACACTTAATGAGAAGTTGAAGGGATTTGAAATTGGCAAGTCAGGCAAACTCTGGCATCAAGCGCTTCTTGTCTCTGTTGGTGTTTATATGTTGTTTGACTCCATGATGATAGTTACTTTGGTCATTATTGTCCTCGTCATATGCTATGGCCTCTTGTTATTAAGAAGGATATTTTGCATTATTGAATTATTCTGAAATTGTTGTTATTGTTTAGTCACTCAGTCATGTCAAACTCTTTGTGACCCCACGAATAGCAGCACGCCAGGCTTCCCTGTCCTTCACTATCTTCCGGAGTTTGCTCAAATTCATGTCCATTGAGTCAGTGATCTCATCCAGCCATCTCATCCTCTGTCACCCTCTTCTCTTCCTGCCCTCAATCTTTCCCAGCATTGGGGTCTTTTCCAATGAGTTGGTTCTTTGCATCTGGTGGCCAAAGTATTGGAGCTTCAGCTTCAGCATCAGTCCTTCCAATGTATATCCAGGGTTGATTTCCTTTAGGATTGACTGGTTTGATCTCCTTGCAGTCCAAAGGACTCTCAGGAGTCTTCTCCAGCATCACAGTTCAGAAGCATCAAATTCTTTGGCACTCAGCCTTCTTTGGCTGTGGTTCCATTAGTTTTGTTTTTATTTTAACCCATCAGGTCAGTTTATTCCTGGATTTGATGCCTTTTGCCAAGTGGAATGGTTGAGGCAATGTCAGAGGGAGGCTGTCAGCCTGATGGGAGTGGATGGAGGCATGAACTGTGAAAAGAACCAGCCGAAGGAGC